>NC_056742.1:443922797-444127581 GCF_019279795.1 Protopterus annectens
TAAGCAATTCCCAGGTGAAGGGAAACACATCATGTCTACAGCTTAAAAATTGGTATTCTGAAATTCAGCACTGTAAGCTTTCAGTATAATGAAACTCAGTCAAATAAGTTTTCAGTATTTTGTGAACTCAGGTGCGTTGTTACTCTAGCTTGGCAACCTTTCATGTTTTAGATGGTTTGGGTTTGAATAACCATGTGATGACTGCATGAAACAATTACTCACAGTGGACCCTGAATAAAAAGGTTCACTGCTACAATATATTCACTGTATCTGATGTGTCCACAGTTGGACATCAGTCATTCCACCACATTTCAAAAGCAGCTGGATGTCTCCACCAAAGTTACAGGATTTCCTCTCACACTGAGGTCAACCAGAAACTCCGCTAGAAAGGAAGAAAAACAGCCAGCTGGAAACGCAGCTGGAAATGAAAACCGTAAATGAAAAAAAAAAATGCATGCTATCTTCAGTTCTTTTTAAAGGATGAGAAGCCACCTTCAAGTGTGCTCGAACTCCCATCTCAACCTTCAGAAGGGTTCACTGAAGAACATACAAGGCATCCACACTCATGCTAACCATCAAGGTGCCTAGTCTAATCTTTTGTAAGCTACATACCTGTATACATAGGTTCATAGGTTCATACTAGGCTATCTGCCCTAGGGCATTTATAAGCCTAGCCAGAGTGTGTTTGGCTTTCGCCACCCATTTTAAATTAATTTTGCTATGCCCTTTTTTGAGGTTAGTATACTGTGCCTCTGTAACAGTGACACAGAAGTGATACCCGGGGTAAACCTACGATCCCCCATCCACTCATCAAGATTCCTCTTGAAGAGAGTCAATGAGGGACTCTGCCTAACCTGGACTGGGATATTATTCCAGAGTGAAGGGAGCCTCTGGGTTATGAATCTGTCCCTCCAGCATGTCCTATTTATTTCAGTGCTGAGGTTCAAGTCTCTCAAGCACGTAGCTCAATGGGATGTGGATTTTCTGAGGTGCAGCATGTCCATTAATTCCGGGTTGGACATGGCTTTATACGTCAGGCACAGATCACCTCTGGGCAGGCGGTATGCCACTGAGTAGAGCTGGAGTTTCTTTAACCGGGCAGCATATGGCATCTGTTTGAGCCCTTTGATTCTCTTGGTGAGGTACTTTTGGGGTCTTTCCAGTTGCTGCAGGTGTCTGGTAAGGGACATCCCAAAAGGGGCATTGTTCTCAATTATGGGCCTGATGAGGGATGAGTAAAGAGGCACGATGACCTCCCCTGATCTAGATGTGAATCCCTTCATGATTAGGTGGGCTACATAAAATGTTTTTCTAACCACTTTGGCCACGTGGTTGTCAAATGAGAGATCGCTATCAACTTGGGTCCCCAGGTCCCTAATTACTTCTTCCGTACTTAATGGATTACCACTTATGTGGTAATTTGTGGGCACTTTGTTTTTGCCAAAGGGGATGACTATACACTTGTTGGCGTTTAGCTGAGGCCATGGCTCTGGCACCAGTTGTCTGTTTCTATGAGGCCCTTTTGGAGGATGCTTGTGTCGGCTGGAGAGTCAATTATGGCGCCCAGTTTGCAGTCATCTGCGAACTTGGTCAGCCACAGTCCTTCCGTGTTGGCCTGTACCTCTGAGAAATATATACCAAACAAGAGAGGTCCCAGGACTGAGCCTTGTGGGATGCCACTTGCAACTGGTTTGGAGTTTGACATGGCTCCAGCAATTCTAACCATGTGGGTTCTGTCCTTGAGCCAGTTTGCAACCCATCTAGTGACATAGGGGTTTATATTTAAGCTGGTGAGCTTATCTATAATGCCCGAGTGGGGTATTGCATCGAAGGTCCAGGTAGGCTGTGTGGACCACCTTCCCCTCGTCAATGGCCTTGGTGACTGTTTCAAAGAAATCGACCAGGTTTAAGAGGCAGGATCTGCCCTTAAAGCCAAACTGGGTAGGATCCAGTGTCTGTAGGTCCCCAATATCTTTATTTATAAGGTCCATGATGATCCTTTCCATAGCTTTGCAGACCAAGCTAGTCAGACTTATGGGGCGATAGTTTCCAGGATCCGTTGAGGCACCACCTTTGTGGAGAGGGACCACTGTTGCTGTACGGCACTCTTTGGGTACATATCCTGTAGTAAGGCTGAGATTGAACAGTAGTTTTAGGTTTGGGTTTAGCTCTTTTTGGAGTTCATGTAGGGGCGCAGCCGGGACACCGTCTGGTCCCACTGATGCTGTGTTTTGCTTTGGAGAGGCGGCTCTTACCTGAGCATCTGAGATGTCAGGGGGGCAGCTCTCTGCTGGGATAGATATTTTCCCTTTTGGTGGGGGGGGGGAGTTTGCACTGAACCTGTTAGCTAGGATGTTGGCAATGTCTGTGGGTTCAGTGTATTTTTTGTCATTTTGGACTAATTGAGCATATCTGGGAATTCCCACCCAGGTTCCTAACATAACTAAAGAAAGCCTTGTGATTATCCTTAGTGTCCTGTGCAATTTTTCTCTCGAAACTGGCCTTAGACGATTTTATGAGTGCCCGTAGTTTTTTGCTAATACTGATCAGAGATGCCTTCCCTTTTTGGGATTTTGCTCCATCGTGTAGTAGCTTCCTCCTTCTATTGTATAGTTTTTGTTTATGGCTGGGGTCCACCAGACAGGACGTCTGCCTTTGGAGGATTGGGTCTTGGTTTTATTTGGGATTGCATGATCCATGCATTCCTGAAGGTGTTCATAGAATGCGTTTATAAAGGATTCTGCGGTCTGGGCCGTATTTTCCACAGGCCCGGGGGCTTTGAAGGATTCCACCTTGGTTTTGAGGAGGGTGAAATTTGCTTTAGAGAAGTTTTTCACTGTGGTTTTCTGGGCAGGGGGTGGGGTCGGGATGTGAATATCCAGTGAGATTAGTTTATGGTCTGATCTTACCAGTGAGGGATATACTTCTGGTCTGGAGCACAGAGTCCCCATGTTGGTGATGATAAGGTCCAGTATGTGTTCCCCTTTTGCGGGAGTGGTAATCAGTTGTTCCATAGCATTTGAGTTTATAAATTCTAGGAACCTTTGGGCTAGGGTGTTGGAGCTAGAGTAATGCTCCCAGTCTATGTTTGGGTAGTTGAAGTCGCCCAATATAATGGTGTTTGGAGAGACCTTCATATTTTCCAGTGTTCTCAGGAAGGCCGAGTGGAGTTCCTGGGTTTGTGAGGGTGGTCTGTAGCAGGCTATAAACTGGAAGGCAGTTTTACCCACTGTTAGGTGCACATGGATAGTCTCTGATGCTTCGTGCTGAGCCACCAACCTGGAGATGTGGGTATCTTTGATGAATATTGATACTCCCCCTCCTTTTATGGTTCGGTCCAAGTTTTGGGACCGAAAAGCATGGTATGAGGTATAACCTGGTAGTGCTGGGGTGCTCTCGGGAGCCTTGAACCAGGTTTCTGTTACTGCACAGATATCGATGTTCTCCATGCTAAGGAGAGTTTCGAGTGTGTGCATCTTGAGGTTTAGACTTCTGGCATTGAGTAGCACTACTCTTAGCTTCTTATCCCTTGTGATACCTATGGAGGTGGTTTTGTCTTTTGAGCCTTGCCTAAAAAAGGCACTATGGGGGTAGCAAGAGCATTTGCCAATATCCGAAAGCCTAGGGGTGATAGGTGCAAGCCGTCCCTAGCGAAGCATCGTGGCTTGTCGAGCATGTCATCCCAGGCTGACAGGCATTGGATCCCCTTTGAATGACACCAATACTTAAGCCAATTGTTGAAATTGATCATCTTGTCTTCATATTGTGGCATCATTCTTGGTGAAGCTAAGATGCTACTCAAGGTCAGGGTCATACCGGCCTGGGCTACATGCTCAGAGAGCTCCTCTATGTCTCTTTTCATGTAGTCCAGGGAGGTATGTCTCAGGTCATTCACACCAGCATGGGCAATGACAGTCATATTTGTACTTGCCTTGGAGTGACCTGAGTGCTTGTGTTATGTGGCGGATCCTAGCGCCCGACAGGCAGCTCACTGTGACCTTCTCCTTGTTCAGCCTGGTGAGCAGGATGTCAGTGTGCCTGACGATAGAGTAACCTATTACAAGTGCATCAGGTGTGTTGTTTAGCCTTAAGGGCTGTGACTGTTCGGCACACTGGCTTTGTGAGCTATGTGTTGCACGTGTTTTGTTTTGGGGTAGCGGTTGCTTGGGTGTCTGCTTTGGAGGTCTCTGCTGCTTAGGCAGATTTTTATTTAGAGCCTCCGAGTATGTTTTTGTGTGTTTATGTGTTTGGTTTGCTGTCGTGGTAGGTCAATGTGGGACTGGAATTGTAGTGTGTTTCCTTTTCCTCCTGACTGGTTATGCCAATACTGAGTTGAGAGAGCTTAGCCTCCAGTTTGGCTATATAGAAATAACATGCTTACAAATTCATAGTATATAAATGTGTATGCGTAGATAAACAAACACGCGCAAACTATGCATATACATCCTAACAATGAGTAAATATATGGATGCATCAGAAATATTTATTCAGGCCTGGAGTGTAAATATTTATCACAAACTATACTCATGCTATCAATGATTTATGTGCATAATGCCTGCACCCATCACTACTTAATGTTGATTCTAAAAGCATTTTGCTCTCTTAAAAAAGTGAGAACTCTGCCATATTTACATTACTAATAAAATCAAGCAAAACAAGTCACAATGCATACACATAAGCAAAGAAGCACACCTAAAATATGCCCCTAACAATAAAAAAATCTAAAAAAAGCAAAACTGATAGAAGGGCACATCTTCACTCATTACAATATAAATAAAACATATACTTTACACAATGCACATAAAAAATACATAGAAAACACCCTCAAAAACTGACCACCTAAATCATCTTCACAGAAATCAAACTCATTTGCTTTATTCTGTCTCATCTCACCTACTTAGAGGCAATCCCTGCTTGACATAAAAAGCCATGTCTGACCCAGTATTGCTAGACATGCTTCATCTGAAAAAGTCAAAATCCCTTTGCGCCACACGCTCCAAAGACCTCAACCTCATCACCACATTAAACAGAAGAGGTTCCTAACCCGGAGACTTCCCATACTCTGGAATAAATTCCCCATTCACGTCAAGCAGAGCACCTCACTAGCCCTCTTCAAGAAAAATCTTGACAAGTGGATGGGTAATAGGAAATTCACCCTGAGAATCACTTCAATAGCCTTGCTTGATAGGAGCACAAGGAACTAATGTCTACAGCCAGATGATGGGGAATATTCTTGGGCTATGCTTGCACTGGCTCCAGGGCCGTTAGGTTCATAGGTAAGTACTAGGGCTATTTAAAAAGAATTAAATTTGTTTTGTCTTTGTTTACCGGGAAAGCCTGACTAGTTAATACCAATATTCAGCGGTGGCCCTGGGAGAAAATCTCCATTTGCTTACATTGCAATATACTATGTTCCAGTTAAACACAGTAGATAAATTTCTATTTACATTTATACACATACAATAGTTACATTTATGCCTTCTAAGATTTACAGAGGTAGGAGTTACAACAGAGAAAGCCCATGTGCAACACAGCGGATTGTACAGGCAGTAGTTGCACACAAAAATTGCTTTGTTGTTTCAGTGAGAGGTTGAGAGAGTTCGGTTTAAGAACAGTATTTGGAGAGTAGTCTTAACTTGCTGGTGAGCATGTACAGGACCAGGACTGGTTAAGACATTTTTAAGCAGTGGTTTAAAACTACCGAGTTTTTCCAGAGAGTTTTATTTGTGTGGTGTTACTTTTCTAGAATTTAGCAACATATTGGGAGTAGAGCGAGTCTCCTGCACCATTTATCGTATTCTTGAGTAGAAAGAATTTGTTACTAAACATGCTGGAAAGTAGAGCAGTAATACGTTTTGTATTGTAGGACATTTTCTGGATGATGAATGAGTTTTCTGTACTGTAGTGAGTTGCAAATTTGGTAGTTGTGTAATTCAAGCCAGTTTCATTGCTTTAAGTTATAACAATGACGGGTCCTATGAGGGAAATTGGTGGTAAATTTAGCTACTTCACTGTAGCAGGAGGCAAGTTTCTTTCTTTGAGCATCATTTAAGTTAGTTAGGATACTAGTGGAGCATGAGAGAGTCGGCAATAAGAAGGTGACTGCTACAGTTTTTCTTGCAATATCTGTACAAAATCCATTGATCCTATTAAGGCAGCCTAGTTTCTGGTGTGTAGATTTAATGGTGTGTACTTCATGCTGGTCATATTTGAGATTGTCATCTACTGTAATGCCTAGAAGTCTACTGTGAGTTACAGTTTCAATGACAGCATTATTTGCTGAATTTATGGTAAAAGATTGCTTTTGATTTTAGCAACATTTTAAGGTAAAAAGCATTAACTTAGTTTCCTTGGGGTTGAGTAGGAGGTTTGATTTTTTCAGCCAGGTGTCTACAGAGGAGGAAGATTTTTGATTAATGTCTTGGAGCTTATTTATTGTTGAGGCCGAAAATATTAATGTCAAGTCATCTGCATAATGAACTAAACTAGCATGGTGAGTGGAGGTGTGGAAGTTATTAATGAAAAAAAATGCATGCTATCTTCAGTTCTTTTTAAAGGATGAGAAGCCACCTTCAAGTGTGCTCGAACTCCCATCTCAACCTTCAGAAGGGTTCACTGAAGAACATACAAGGCATCCACACTCATGCTAACCATCAAGGTGCCTAGTCTAATCTTTTGTAAGCTACATACCTGTATACATAGGTTCATAGGTTCATACTAAGCTATCTGCCCTAGGGCATTTATAAGTCTAGCCAGAGTGTGCTTGGCTTTCGCCACCCATTTTAAATTAATTTTGCTATGCCCTTTTTTGAGGTTAGTATACTGTGCCTCTGTCTAACAGTGACACAGAAGTGATACCTGGGGTAAACCTACGATCCCCCATCCACTCATCAAGATTCCTCTTGAAGAGAGTCAATGAGGGACTCTGCCTAACCTGGACTGGGATTTTATTCCAGAGTGAAGGGAGCCTCTGGGTTATGAATCTGTCCCTCCAGCATGTCCTATTTATTTCAGTGCTGAGGTTCAAGTCTCTCGAGCTCGATGGGATTTGGATTTTCTGAGGTGCAGCATGTCCATTAATGCGGGTTGGACATGGCTTTATACGTCAGGCACAGATCGCCTCTGGGCAGGCGGTATGCCACTGAGTAGAGCTGGAGTTTCTTTAACCGGGCAGCATATGGCATCTGTTTGAGCCCTTTGATCCTCTTGGTGAGGTACTTTTGGGGTCTTTCCAGTTGCTGCAGGTGTCTGGTAAGGTACATCCCAAAAGGGGCATTGTACTCAATTATGGGCCTGATGAGGGATGAGTAAAGAGGCACAATGGCCTCCACTGATCTAGATGTGAATCCCTTCATGATTAGATGGGCTACATAAAATGTTTTTCTAACCACTTTGGCCACGTGGTTGTCAAATGAGAGATCGCCATCAACTAGGGTTCCCCAGGTCCCCAATTACTTCTTCCGTACTTAATGGATTACCACTTATGTGGTAATTTGTGGGCACTTTGTTTTTGCCAAAGGGGATGACTACACACTTTTTGGCGTTTAGCTGAGGCCATGGCTTTGGCACCAGTTGTCTGTTTCTATGAGGCCCTTTTGGAGGATGCTTGTGTCGGCTGGAGAGTCAATTATGGCGCCCAGTTTGCAGTCATCTGCGAACTTGGTCAGCCACAGTCCTTCCGTGTTGGCCTGTACCTCTGATAAATATATAACAAGATACTCCCACAGGCAGGTACCTGCGTAGCCCAGCATACAAAGTGTAGTCACAGTAATTTCAGTTTAAACTCACTCTGGAACAGAACATTTTTTTTGCAGCATTCATAGAAGCTTCAGTGGCTTCAGGCCTTTTGCTTATCTTGTTATTTGACTTGGCCTTTTGCTTGTTATCTTGTTATCTGATAAATATATACCAAACAAGAGAGGTCCCAGGACTGAGCCTTGTGGGACGCCACTTGTAACTGGTTTGGAGTCTGACATGGGTCCAGCAATTCTAACCATGTGGGTTCTGTCCTTGAGCCAGTTTGCAACCCATCTAGTGACATAGGAGTTTATATTTAAGCTGGTGAGCTTATCTATAATGCCCAAGTGGGGTATTGCATCGAAGGTCCAGGTATGCTGTGTGGACCACCTTCCCCTAGTCAATAGCCTTGGTGACTGTTTCAAAGAAATCGACCAGGTTTAAGAGGCAGGATCTGCCCTTAAAGCCAAACTGGGTAGGATCCAGTGTCTGTAGGTCCCCAATATCTTTATTTAAGGTCCATGATGATCCTTTCCATAGCTCTGCAGACCAAGCTAGTCAGGCTTATGGAGCGATAGTTTCCAGATCCGTTGAGGCACCACCTTTGTGGAGAGGGACCACCGTTGCTGTATGCCACTCTTTAGGTACATATCCTGTAGTAAAGGCTGTGACTGAACAGTAGTTTTATGTTTGGGTTTAGCTCTTCTTGAAGTTCATGTAGGACGCAGCCCGGGACACCGTCTGGTCTCAATGATGCTGTGTTTTTTGCTTTGGAGAGGGCGGCTCTTACCTGAGCATCTGAGATGTCAGGGGGGCAGCACTCTGCTGGGATAGATATTTGCTCTTTTGGTGGGAAGGGGGGGGGGGGAGAGAAGCTTGCGCTGAACCTGTTAGCTAGGATGTTGGCAATGTCTGTGGGTTCGGTGTATTTTTTGTCATTTTCGACATTCTGAGCATATCTGGGAATTCCCACCCAGGTTCCTGACATAACTAAAGAAAGCCTTGCGATTATCCTTAGTGTCCTGTGCAATATTTCTCTCGAAGCTGGCCTTAGACGATTTTATGAGTGCCCGTAGTTTTTTGCTAATACTGATCAGAGATGCCTTCCCTTTTTGGGATTTTGCTCCATCATGTAGTAGCTTCCTCCTTCTATTGTATAGTTTGTTTATGTCTGGGGTCCACCAGACAGGACGTCTGCCTTTGGAGGATTGGATCTTGGTTTTATTTGGGATTGCATGATCCATGCATTCTTGAAGGTGTTCATAGAATGCGTTTATAAAGGATTCTGCGGTCTGGGTCGTATTTTCCACAGGCCCGGGGGCTTTGAAGGATTCCACCTCGGTTTTGAGGAGTGTGAAATTTGCTTTAGAGAAGTTTTTCACTGTGGTTTTCTGGGCAGGGGGTGGGGTCGGGATGTGAATATCCAGTGAGATTAATTTATGGTCTGATATTACCAGTGAGGGATATACTTCTGGTCTGGAGCATAGAGTCCCCATGTTGGTGATGATCAGGTCCAGTATGTTTTCCCCTCTTGTGGGAGTGGTAACAAGTTGTTCCATAGCATTTGAGTTTATAAATTCTAGGAACCTTTGGGCTAGGGTGTTGGAGCTAGAGTAATGCTCCCAGTCTATGTTTGGGTAGTTGAAGTCGCCCAATATAATGGTGTTTGGAGAGGCCTTCATATTTTCCAGTGTTCTCAGGAAGGCCAAGTGGAGTTCCTGGGTTTGGGAGGGTGGTCTGTAGCAGGCTATAAACTGGAAGGCAGTTTTACCCACTGTTAGTTGCACATGGATAGTCTCTGATGCTTCGTGCTGAGCCACCATCCTGGAGGTGTGGGTATCTTTGACGAATATTGATACTCCCCCCTCCTTTTATGGTTCGGTCCAAGTTTTGGGGCCGAAAAGCATGGTATGAGGTATAAAGAACAAACCAGATAACCAACCCAACAATTACGATGTCAACCACGAAGACACGAAGTTCCTCCAAAAGGTTTATTAACGACAAGGCACATGCACATAGAACCAACACTGACCTAGGTTTCGTCCTGTGGACTTCTTCAGAGTGTTGGTGACCATAACATTTATACTAAACATCAGTAGTTTGATTAATTGAATAATTGCACCAAGCTGTTACAATGCTGTTTGGAAATTACAACAGTAAAAATAAAAATGAAAATGACATGTTTTACTTTTTACCTATAACACCCACACACACAACATTAAACACATAGTAATTACTATTAAAAAAATATATATATATATATGTATTGATAAATATATATATATAATGATACAAGGTGTTTAAAATGCATATATACATTTAAATGATATCTATATTGCTATTAAAAAACTAAGTGTAACTATTTGATGTGTTAAAAACTGTCCACTTGTAAAGTATGTATAATTCTACTTAACCAACTATAATGTTGAGATAAACCCAAACATTATTAATTTATACAAATAATTTGACTGCATAATATTAACCCAATATGTTTTGCAGCCTGAGATATGGTTTAATAGTTATAAATTCGTTAAGCCCTGGAAGAAAATGTGCATTTAATATCATCTGCCACTTGAGCTCACAAACATCAAGGTGGTATTCAGTTAACCTACCCTGTGGATCCTGAACTAACTGTTCTAATATACAAAAAGAAAATTTGTGATCTTTGTATGCTATAATATGTCGTGCTAAGGCATGAGTGGGTGTTACTATTGGGAGTAATTCTACTGATAGTTTTTTTTCTTCTGGAGGGAACTGATGTTAATGGTTTGAGGAATATGTGGGTGGGTACTATGGAAGTATAAATGTAGAGTAAGAGGGCAGGGGAGTGCAGTGAACTAAGCAGGTTAAACACTTGGCAAAGAGGCAGAGAAAACAATCAGTGAATGAACTTTAACAGCAACAAATCTGCAGAGACAGATAAGTAAAAGGAACAATGCAGTTTAAAAGGCCTCTGTGATAGTAAAGGAATGTTTTGATTTTGTTGCTCTAGGACCCAGTTTTAGTAGGAGAGTTAGTCCAATATCACCTTGACCTGACTAATGGTGATATACAACAGTACGGACTGTACTTGAATGTTTGAGCAACTATGAAATGGTAAGGTTTCTCTGGACTTTGAAATACAAAGTCCAAAGGTTACTCCCCACCCCACCAGATCAGTAAAACAATGAGAAAAGAAAATAGCAAATGGACAGCTACAAAATGATAAATTTAACATGGGTTTTAATTTCAACTAAGATTAATCTTCCTAAGAACAGGACTGCATTACAAAATTAGCAAATAGCATAGTATAGGCTTCATTACACTAATGAAATGCATCAAACCTCAACTCACCTTAGGCAGCTCCAGCAGCAGAGAGGGATAAAACCCATAATACAGCCCAAGCAAACCAGCAGCAGAGAGGGGTAAAACCTAGACTGCAGCCCACGCAAACTAATCTCCACTTGCAAACTCACCTTAGCCAGCTCCAGCAGCAGACAGGGATAAAACCCAGACTACAGCCCAGGCAAACATCTCCACTTGCACTTCAGGCATGTGTTAAAACTGATTTGGGGGAACAAAGGAATTAATAGGGTTAGTCTTCTCACCATTCTCTGGAGTAAGGGAAGGGAGCATGTGCTTGTGGCACATGACTGCAGCACAGTCCCTAGTGTAGACCAGGGACATGCCCATCTATATAGGGTCCGGGTTGCTTAACCATATCTCACATGAAGACATGGATCTACATTGTAAAGCCCATTGTTGACTAATCCCTTGGATGCAAACAAGCACTGACAGTGGAAGGGGGACAGGGCTTAAGCAGAAAACCACACTCCCCAGTACGATAGTCCCAGCAGAGTACCCCTTATGGAGCAGTGATGCCCTGCCTATGACCAAGACAACCAGAATACAAACAGTTCATTTGCTGAAAGCTGGTGAGGTTTGGAATGAGTGACTTACACTGGCTTGCATTTCATGGGGGGTGATATTCAGAGCTGAACAAACTGCTGTTGTGCAAGTGGAGGCTTTATACAACAAAAGTCACAGGACCAGATAACCTAGGCTTGGCAATGTTAGCTCTCTTACGTCATGCATTTGGAAGCATTTAAACATGATAGGGCAAAGGACTCTTCTGTGGTGAATTAGGTGCAAAAATCAGCCACCAGGGTCAAGGGTTAGGGATCCACCTACAAAACCTCTGATGGCTTCCTGAGGTGAGATAGAATATTAGGTGGCAATGGGGAAAAAATATAAAAAAGTTAAAGTTGCTGCCTCGAAGGTGCAGATGCCTTTCTGAAGAGTATGCCTGGTCCTGAACAGCTGGAATCTTGCCAAGGATGCTGATCTGCTCTACTTTTCTGACATGAAAAGAAACAGCTGATCAGAGTAAGAAGTCCTTAGTCGTATTAGTTACATATTTCAACTGTCTGTGACTATTCAAGTTGAGC
The DNA here is from genome assembly GCF_019279795.1 of Protopterus annectens. Classification (NCBI taxonomy): domain Eukaryota; kingdom Metazoa; phylum Chordata; order Ceratodontiformes; family Protopteridae; genus Protopterus; species Protopterus annectens. Next base: position 443,934,962 of record NC_056742.1, read on the forward strand.
AGAATTGTCTCGTTCTCCTTTCTTCTGGGATGAAAGATATACGGATGAATGGATAGAGCCAAGGACAGCTCCAAAACCACCTTGTGCAAAAAGGTGGACGGTGAGTCCTCAATGCCATTCTGTCCTTATAGAAGACCATGTACATCTCTATGCACACATCAAGGACTGAAGTTCAGGGATTCTCCTACCAAATACAATGACAATGAACTTTCCAGATAGGAACTTCAGAGCACAACATGTGTTTTCAGTTGGAAGCAGTGAGTTTTCAATTACAAAATGCAACTCCAGAGAATGGGGAAACATTTCTTTGAAGAGTATGCATGTAAGATACCATTCAGAATACCTTTAAGTCAAGGTTAGCAGAAATCTGAGGATTCACAGGCAGAAAGGATAACACTGCAGAGAGATATACCTTGACAAAAGCATAAACAATGCCTTGTTTAAAACAGTTAAGGAGAGTTACTGCATAATCAGATGGATCAGACAGTCAAGCTTTCTCCAGGTGTTTCTTGTTACGCCACATACAAAATGCTCTCTCTTCCAGTAGATAATGTCCTGCTGTTGGTTTTCTCACCTTCTGCAAAATACAATCCATACATGGACAGAAAAAGTGATTGTGTGGTACTAATGTGAAATTTTCCAAATCTTCAGTTGGAGATCTGAGATTGGGGAATAGGAAAAATCCCTTGTTGGGTCAGGTCTGGTAGCAGTGTCATGGAATCGCGCAGAATCACATGAAGTAGCTGAAAGCATCACACAAGACTTAGCCAAACCAGTGCAACCAGAATAAGTGTTGCTCTTTCTTTTCCTTCTTCAGAGGACATACAGGATGAGGGAGACATGTGAAAGATGTACAGCAGGGTCTTGATTCCTGTGTGTACAGAATACAGCTATTTCCCCATCTTCTAGTGCAGAAGACTTAAAAGAGCAAAACAAAAAAAGCAAGAGATCAAAACCGCACAAGATGAAAACTGCTTACAGTTAAACACAGCCATCTCTGTCATCCCCCACTTCTGTATGACCTTGAGTTAGACCTTCGTGTCCCATCTGCATTCATGAAAGTTTCCCCAAAATCTTACTCTGGGTATAAAAAGTTTTGGTTGATGAGGCTAAGTCACCTGTAGAATGAGATCAATGACTGGGTCCAAAAACTGCATGACTGCTTTACAGAAAGGATAACAGCACCACTCCACATTTGTTGATGTGCCATATCATGAACTGCTGTAACCGCATGCAGGGTTCCCTACGTTTGACAGCTGGGATAAAAGCATATGCAGTACTGAAAATGGTTACCATGTGCCGTTTTACACTTGGTCTTTACATTCTTTATTGGTATGCCTCATTCCTTAAGATAGAGACGGTGGGATCTCTGTGTAATCCAAGCGAGCCTATACTTCGGTTCATGTATAAAAAAGGAAAGGCTGCCATTGCCTAGTTTGGCCAACCATAAGAGTAACTTGTCTGAAAGAGGAGATGAGAAGAATTTCTCCAAGGGCTGGTTAAGTTGGTCCCAGATACAACATAGTTAAGTCTTTACCAAGAATTGTCTCGAGCTTTTGTGGAAGAGACATCCCATCAGTCTTGATGTCCAGAAGTGTCGCAAGGAATATCTTGATGTATGATGGTATTAAACTCAACTTCAAGGAAGAGGAACAATCCTACATTTAGAAGGAAATGCAGAGTGTAACCAATGGCGTTCTGTAACTCTTCCACAGAAAAGAAATAAGGCAGTCATCTAATTATGCATATACATGAATGCTTGTAATCCATAAACGCAGAGGGACTGATATCAAACATCTCAAAGCAAGGCTCAGTAGAAAGGTGAAATGGCAAAGAAGTGAAAAAAGAAGTTATGTACTCACCATAACGTTCCATCTGAGTAGGTAAACTTCATTTGTCAGCAACCTGTGGGTATCGGATCCATATCGGAACCGAACCGGCAGCTTCAAACCGCCAAGATCTGAGCTCCAAGCTCCTCCCCTTACCCATAATCCCTTGCCATCCCTCTCTGACCTCAGATCAAGTTTGCTATGGTAAAACAGCATATCACAACAAAAGATCACCTGCAACTCCTAACCTGGTGTTATCCGGAGAAAAGGACAAGGAATCCTTCTAGGACGTACTATAGGTTAGGGGGATGGAGGGGGGGGGGTTGGTTGCTGACAAATGAAGTTTATCTACTCAGATGGAACGTTATGGTGAGTACATAACTTCTTTATCTGAAGTAGTTAACTTCATTTGTCCATCAACCTGTGGGAGAGAGTCCCCAGCTACCCAAACTTGGGAGGTCCTCATGGAAGGATATTCCGGAGCACTGCAGAGCCGAAGGATGCTCTCCCTCTGGAAATTAGATCCAACTTGCAGTGGTTAATGAAAGTGTGGGATGAAGCCCAAGTGGCTGCTGAACAAATGTCGTCCAGGGAGACTCTGGAGCAAAAGGCAGCAGAAATAGAGATCGATCGGGTAGAATGAGCGTGGACTCTTTCAGGTTCAGGTCTACCAGAACTCTTGCATGCAAGGAGTATACATTGGGAAATCCATCTGGACAATGTAACTTTTGATACTGGTTTGCCCAAAGAGGGTTTTGCAAAGGATACAAAGAGTTGCTCAGATTGCCTTTGTTCAGCGGTCCTGTGCAAGCAGAATCTCAATTGCTTATGTACGTCCAGAGAATGTAATTTGTATTCACCCTTGTTTTGATAATTTGGAAAGAAAACTGGCAAATTAATAGATTGATTATATTGGGCTCAGAAGCAACTTTGGGTAGGAAGGAGGGATTGGTCCTGAGGTAAACTATCTTTATGGAAGACCAAGTACGGTGGTTTGGCGCAAAGGGCTTGAAGCTCCGAAACCCTTCTGGACTAAATGATAGCAATGAGAAAGGCCGTCTTCCAAGATAAGTATTTCAGATCCACCGTGGCTGCGGGTTCAAACGGTGGGCCGGTCAAGGACTGGAGGACAAGAGTTAAATCCCAAGGAGGGACTGCGTCTTTCACCAGAGGTCTTAAGAGGAAGGTGCCTTTTAAGAACGTCTTACATAATTTGGAAGATGCTAAGGAACCGAGGTCACTTCCCACATGATAATGGAAGTTGCAGCTAACTGGACTTTGACCGTGGAAGAGCTAGCACCTTGGCCGAATAAGGTCGACAAAAATTCTAACACCACTGGTATGGGAGCTGTAAAGGGATCCAAATTTCTATGCTCTGCCCAGAAAGTAAAGCGTTTCCATTTGCTGTTATAAACCTTTCTCGTAGAAGGTTTATGAGCGGCCACTAAAATAGCCTTAACAGGGGACGAGATACCGGGAGTCCTAACTATTACTGGAACTGGATCAGCCAAGCAGTGAGCTTGAGGTTGTCCAGGTTCGGAGTTGGTAAACCCAATGGGTGAGAGATCAGATCCGGGGTGGGATCTAGAATCCATGGAGTATTCACTAGGGGAGACCATAGACATGGGAACCATGTTTGACGAGGCCAGAATGGGGCTATGAGGATTACTCTTGCTCCCCAACAGACGGGCTTTCTGTAAGAATTTTAGCATTAGGGGAAGAGGGGGATAAGCATAAAGTAGACCAGATGGCCAAACATGCACCAGAGTGTCTCTGGGGGATTCCCCTGGTGAGGGAATTAGAGCGAAGAAGTCGCTGCACTTTGCGTTCGAAGGAGACGCGAAGAGATCGCAGCAAGGTTGACCCCACTTGAGGAAGATTTGCTTCGCTATTCTGGGGTTCAGAGACCGCTCGTACGGTGAGAGGATGGTTCGACTCAGCCCGTCTGCTAAAATGTTCGACCGACCCGGGATATGCGTCACTATGAGAAAGCGGTTGGTGGAGATCGCCCATTCCCAAACTCTCATGGCCTCTCGACAAAGTGGGTAGGATCTGGTTCCCTCCTGTTTGTTGATATACCAGACCACTGACATGTTGTCTGTCTGAATTGCAACCGTCCCTAAGGGAAGAAGGGCTTGGAGTGCTTGCAATGCCAAAAGCACCGCTTTCATCTCTAGGACACTGATATGCAATAAGGTCTCTGAATGGGTCCCACGTGCCTTGGACGGTTCTGCCCATGCAGTGCCCCCCCCCCACTCTAGGCGAGAAGCATCCGTGGTCACTGTGGTTAGAGGCGGGGACATAGAAAAGGGGCACCCTATCTGGAGGTCCGGGGATTGGAGCCACCAGAGCAGGGAATTCCCGCAAGCCCTGTTGAGGGGGATAGGTACACTCAGTGGGCGTAGCAAGATGGACCATTGAACCTGCAAGGTCCACTGTAGTACTCTCATGTTCAAGCGCGCTAAAGGTAGCAGATTGATCGTGGCCACTATGGAACCTAGAGCCCTCAGAACCAATTCCACTGGAGGAGCTGGGGATCGTAAAAGGGCCAGTACGTGGAGCTTCAGGGTGCGAATCCGGTCCGGAGTTAAGAAGACTCAATAGGTTTGTGTCTAATCTGGCTCCTATGAAGTCTAAGATGTGGGTTGGATGAAGGGAAGATTTGTTGAGATTGATTGCGATTCCCAGCAGAGAGGCCAGGTGGAGGAAGTAATCTCTGGCTGAACATAGTAGATGCCTGTTGGGGGTGGTCAGGAGCCAGTCGTCTAGGTAGGGGAAGACCTGTATACCCTGGAGTCTCAGGTGGGCCGCTACTACTGCCAACACTTTGGTGAACACCCTGGGGGCTGTGGTGAGACCAAAGGGGAGGGCCCTAAACTGGTAATGACGGCTCCTAGCTGGAAGCGGAGAAACCTTCTGGAGTGTCTCTCCATCAATATATGGTAGTACGCATCCTTGAGGTCTATCAAGCACATCCAGTCGTTCTCCTGCACGAGGGGGAGAATGGACTGAATGGTGACCATCCGGAACTTTTCTTTGGCCACTGACAGGTTTAGCAAGGACAGGTCGAGGATTGGCCTCAAGTCCCCCATCTTTTTTGGCACCAGAAAGAACCTGGAGTAGAAGCCCGATACTGACTGGTCTGGGGGGATGCGCTGGATCGCTCTTTTTTCTAGCAGCTGCTTTATTTCTGTGGGTGCTGCCTCCCTTTGATTGGGTGGGACATGAGGGAGGCTCCGGGGGTCTGGGCAAGGGATTTTGTAACCTCTGGATATGATTTGAAGCACCCAGCGATCTGTTGTAATGGACTCCCAAACTGCCAGGTGCCTCGAGAAATGCCCCCCGACTGCCTCCAGAGTGGAACAGTCGGGTAACCTTTCAGGGCTGCTGCGGGGCCGATCCGAAAAGGGTTCTCACGACCCGAAATTCTTCGGTCCCCCTCTGCCTCTGGGCAAGTGCCCACCTTGTCCTCCTCTGCTTCTGAAGGACGAGGGGTCCGGAGTGAAACGGGACTGTTGAGACTTCTGGAACCACATCTTCTTCTGTCCTCTTTGGTTCCTGGAGAAGGACCTCTGGGGAGCCGAGAAGTGGACTCCGACGGCAGACAACGTCTTCCAGTGTTTCTCGCTCTGGACCAGCATGTCGAGAACGGTCTTGCCAAAAAGCGAAGAACCGTCAAAAGGGGCATTTGCGAAGGACGTCTTTAAGGGTTCCGCAAAGTCGGGAGGCAGAGCCAAGCATGTAGTCTCAAAACAACGCCCGCTCCACTAGCTCTACCAGCTCCTTCCGTGGCATGGGAGAGGAGCCGGATAGAAGTGTTCGAGATGGACTTGAGAGTGGCCATTCGAGCTGAGAACACCTTCTTATCCTCAGTCGACATGGACTCTGGGGGCGACCCGGCGTATTCCTTGATGAGATCCCGCTGGAGTCGTATGACGTGTGCCATATAGTTCAGCAACCTCACTGCGAAGGCAGCTGAAGCGAACATCCGCTTCCCCAGGTGGTCCATCGTCAGAGACTCCTTATCGGGAGGATGGACCGAGGAACTCTCCTGGGCTAGTTCCCTCTTGGTGGCAGCCGCCACCAACATGGCATCTACAGGAGCACCCTTGCTCCATACCGCCCTATCAGTGGGGGGACTAAGGATTTTATGCGGCCTCTTTGGAATGGGCTCAACAGTGTCCGGTTCCTTCCATGCCCTGGTAGTGATGAGATCTACCAGGTGATCGGCGGGAGGGCACACCCAAGAGGTAGATGGGCCTGCGACAAACGCCTCCAGGAACACAGACTCAGAGGAAGGTTTTTGGGCTGACCACCCCCCTCTAATTCGAAGCATTTCCATAATGTCTCCGAAGGAGACTTCCTCGGGGGGGGGGGGGGTGGCCTTGGGGAACCTTCCCCCTTCCTCTAAATCAGTGTCTTCTGTCAAAGACTCAGGTGAGTCCAAGTGCCTCCTCTTGCACTTACGTTTGTGAGGGACCTCCTCGGGGGGGCTGTCCGAAGAGGCCTCACCAACCACATCTTGCACCTCTAAGGGAACGACCTGGGACATAGGCGCAGGCTGTCCCTGGGGCCGGGTGATGGAAGGTAGGCCCGTCTGAGAGGGAGTGCAGGGTTGATCTGTAGTCGGAGCCTGGGGCCTGGAATCCCTCGACAATACCCTCTCCACTACATCGAACGCCAAGGGAGAACTGCTCTCTCTAGGATCTGAGAGCAGCCCTCTCGGATCCTATGTGTGGATCAGCGCCAGTGCCGAAGCAATCAGATCCGAAAAGCCAGTATGCTCTGACCAAGCCGGAGCCAAAGACACACTGACCCCTCCAGATCCGAAGCTCAGCTCTCGGCTCCGAAAGCTCGGATCCGAAAAGGGACCCGACAAACTCGAGGGCGTGGTCGGAGCCTAAGTACGAAGCACTATCGGCGCCAAACCTCCCCCGGCTCCTATGCAACCCGGATCCGAAGGCTCCGAACCCCGAAAGTGGGTCAGAGAATTTATTGAATCCAAATCATTTCTCCTTATTAAGTAAAGGATTAAAATACATACCCAATAGAAAGGGAGATTTCACACGTACCATAATGGACGTCAAGTTATTTACTAGGAAGATTAATTTGGAAGTAATGGCCTCTAAAATGGGGTTCAATAAAGAAAGAATGACTAACAACACGTTAAAGAGGAAATCTATCTACAATCCACCCCTATACCCACAGATCAGGAATTTTGAAAATATTATGGTCAACATAGTGAGAAACAAACATCAAGGATATTGGATACAACATAATTTAAGTAAAGATGAGAATCAAATATTAAAAGAATTGAGTCAAAATGCCTCCCTGAGGGTTATGAAACCTGACAAGGGGGGAGGGGTGGTTATAATGGAAAAAATTTTGTATGATAGTAAAATGAATACAATTTTAAGAGATGGTACCAAATATATTGAGGCTTCGTATAACGAAATTAATATAGCTAATCATAGGATTGATTCCATTTTGCAAGATCTAATGATAGAAAAAGTTATCGATGACACAATTTTGAAATATTTGGAAGTTAAGAAACCGAGGTTGGCCACTATTTTCGGCATACCAAAGATACACAAGGATATGCTGAATCCCCCATTAAGACCTATAGTCACGGCAGAGGGGTCTAAGACAGCCCCTTTAGCCAAATTTATAGATGTCAAGACCAAGCATATATGGATTAATAAGAATTCAATCTTAAAAGACTCATGGGACTTCCTTGGTGAAATAAATCAGGATTTGTATAGAGATGATATCAGATTTATAACTATTGATGTTATAGATTTGTTTGGAAGTATACCACATGTGGAAGGTATGGGCCTTTTTGAAGAGGCCGTATTCGAAGATGATGACATGAGCCATAATGACAAAATAGCAAGTGTGATCCTTATGGATACTGTGCTGAAATACAATTTCATATTGTTTGGTGGGGAAATTTACAAACAAAAAACTGGGGTATCTATGGGGGCAGCATGTGCCCCCACTTTTGCCAACATAGTACTGTCAAAATGGGAAGAGCAATTCATCACCAACTGCAAGTATAAAGATTTATGGATATTATACCACAGGTTCCTGGACGACATTGTCCTTTTTGGATAGGGAGTGAGGCACAATTCTTTGAATTTATGGATTATATCCATAGTACCACTACTTATTTGAGGTTCACCTACACTATAAGTACAGAGAGCTTGAAGTATTTGGATATTGAGTTATATAAAAAAACAGGCAAGTTTGAGAGTAAGGTGTATAGGAAGGATACGTACGTAAATTCTTTTTTACATTTTAACAGTGCCCACCCATACCATAGCAAAAAGAACATAGTCAAAGGACAATTTGTACGAGGTTCCCGAATGACTTCCAATGATATAGATTTTCAGGAAGAATGTAAATTACTATACAATATGTTTAGGGAACGAGGTTATCCAGAAGAATTTATAAGTAACTTAAGAGAAGAAGTGGAGGATGGAAGGCTGGATAGATTCAAGCCCATATTAGGCAGGGGCAAGGAAATGAAAATGAATAAGGGGCCAAAGGCAGAAGCTAACAACAACAAAGAGAATACCCAATCCAATTATAATAGGAGTTTGGTTTTGGAATATAATAATTCCAATGTTAAATTAGGTGGTATTTTTAAAAAACAATGGAAACAGTTTAGTTCTATTACGGACATTGAGGAGATAACCAAAATGACACCTAAGATTGTGTTCAAAAATCCATCTAACATAGGACATATACTTGAAAGAAACAAGAAAAAAGAAAAGGAGGGTATTCACAGGAGATGGGGGACATATAAGTGTGGCAGATGTCATCAATGCCCGTATATAGTTGATAGATCTGAAATAAAGATAGATAGTAGGAATAAAACAATTATCAGTAAGGACCATTATAACTGTGACAGTAGGGGGGTAGTATATATAGCTATTTGCCAAATCTGTCAGTCTTTCTCACGTAGGAAAGACAGAGAGGTGTCTCAAGCGTAGAATCTATGAGCACCATTATGACATCTCCAGGGCAAAGCTACCAATGCACTATACAAACATAGCACCGGATGCACCGGAGCTAAATATGCATTTTTTGTGTTGGACCAGGTAAAACCTGATAACAGGGGAGGTTTATGGGAAGAAATCCTAGAAAATAGAGAACTATGGTGGCAGGTTTATCTGGATTCTAACAACAGCCCTGGAATGAATGAGTTTCTGACTATAACTCCCCTCTTAAAAATAAGGGCAAATAAATTATAAAGCAATTCACATTATGGTCACTAGAGGGCAAACCAACATTGTGGACCCATAGGTTTCATTCAACATGTGCTTTTGGATATACATATATTTTTAAACCAAAAGTGGTTTTTAATCATATTGTGTTTACAATTTGTGTGTGTATTTTTTAAATTAGTAATAAGTACTTATGCAGGAGTAATTTATTAGGAAAAATGAAGGTTTTAACACAGGAGTTCTTAACACAGAAGTTTTTAACAAAGCACGTAGCACTTTACAAAACTCATGAATATTAATGAATTACCTGAAGTATAGATATAATAGGTGTGTTTAAAATAAAATTCAACCAATCCAATAGTTTTTAATCACTTCTACGGAGTATTTAAACTAGTTCATTATGTCTTTATGTTGTCTGATGAAGTCTTTGGTGACGAAAACGCAGTTTGTTTAAGTGTATTAAAGAGCGTTTATCCTATCTGAGGTTCCGCTGCTATTATTTCAAGTTTTGCTGTTTATGCCTAGTACTACTGTCAACTGGATACGATTTTGCTGCTATCACAATTTTCAATCAAGTTCCTGGTGTTTGGTGTTACTTGCAAGCGGACCAGGGCACACTTTTCTACTTTTATTGGTTGGTTTCGAGTGCCTGCACCTTGTTTTTTGGTTTTTGGGTCAGAGAAGGAGCAATCGGGGTGAAAAAGGGGCATGAGCACTCCCATCTGCAGCTGGGCCTGGAGGAACCTACGCATCATCCGGTCCATATCTGCATCGGACAAGCTTCGGGTAGACCTAGAGGAGGCCACCGAGGCGGGCCACGAGTGCCACCTCGATGACCTCGACGTGACCAGGTCTCCTCCTCCAGCTCCGGGAAGGAGAAGGCCCGGAAGCCCTGGGAGAAGCAGCTTGCTTAGCTTAGAGGAGGAAGACTCGGCCCGCCGCTTGTGGTGTCTTTGCTTCTCCCGCCTAGCATTCCTCTCCTCCTGGCCCAAGGTGGGAGGTTGAGTCCCGGCCAGTGGAGCAGGGGTGGAAGGGGGGCACTGCCGTGGCAGGTGCCACCAAGGGGGAGGAAGCCGAATCCGGGGCAAAAGTCCCGCCAGAATCAGCTTCGATCTCCTGTCCTTTAGAGCCCTGGGGTTGAAGGCTGCACAAATAGTGCAGCCTGAGGAAAGGTGGTCAACACCAAGGCAAATAACACCGAGTGTGGCCATCCGCCGGGGATAGCTTATGGCCACACTCAGTGCATTTAGAGAAAAAGGTTTTTGGGGCCTCACAATGTTAAAACTAAAGGGTTTTAAATACAAGGGCAACACACAGAACAACAAGCAATATTACACTACAGAAAAGTTAGAAGAGAAATATTTCTCACAGAATGACTAAAACCCACGCCTGGAACTCGTTCAAAGCTGCTGAGTCAACCACAGCAAACGAGCTCTGAGGTCAGGGAGAGATGGCAGGGGACTATGAGTAAGGGGAGGAGCTTGGAGCTCGGATCTTAGCGGTTTGAAGCTGCTGGCTCGGATCCGATATAGATCAGATACCCACAGGTTGATGGACAAATGAAGTTAACTACTTCATATACAATATTAGCAGCTCCACACAATGAATCTAAGGTAATGCCTTTGTAACAAGGGATGCGTGTGTGTATGTACCTTTCATGCTCAGGGTAAGAAGGAAGGCTCCACACAAGTATGTACCTTCCATGCTCAGGGTAAGAAGGAAGGCATCCTTTAACAAAATGGGGAGAAAAGACTACACAGTAAGCGTTTTGAATGCTTTCACAGATATGATGATCTTCTACATGGACAAGACTACAACGTTTTCAGAACCTGGAAAAGTCTTGAAGGGAAGCATTTTTGCAAGTGGTTTTAGAACTACTACTACAGCATTTCACTCCAGAAGCTGCAAGAAGATGAGCTTACACAGGTGCAGCTGGTTTACTGACAATGGAAAAAGATATAGAAGAGGAGAGATCTTAGAGAACTCTACTATACAGACAGAGCTTCATGATTTCTCTCATACGCTTGCCCAAGACCAGAAGGAACCAGTCCTTCTCAAACCAAAAGATTCTCCCACTTAGAAAAAAAATGAAAGGAAGCAGAGATAAGGTGAGGAGAGGTACTCAAAGTATAGTTGTGCAAAATCTTACCATAACAGTAGATGTCCTTCTCTTCACTGCTGCATTATTCTTAACTACAGGGATTCCCTGCTATGGGTGGTCCAACATCCAGCCACTATACCAAAGCCTTAGGATATTACAGATGATGTACATCACCCACATGCTCACCGCTCAAGGCATAGGGCATGAAGGAGATGTACGGACATACATACTTCAGAAATGAATAACCCATGAGGAAGAGTAGTCCTCAGAAGTAGGATGAACATGTGCATGCATAAAGGAGAAAAAAGAAAAAGAGCACAGCAGAAGGGAAAGTAGGAAGTGAGCAAATGCTGCAACAGTGAAGAGAAGGACATCTACCGGTAGGGTAAGAATGAATACTGCAACAGTGAAGAGAAGGACATCTACCGGTAGGGTAAGAATGAATACTGCAACAGTGAAGAGAAGGACATCTACCGGTAGGGTAAGAATGAATACTGCAACAGTGAAGAGAAGGACATCTACTGGTAGGGTAAGATTTTACACAACTGTAGTATATCCTTCCATATCACTGTTGCAGTATTCTTAACTAAAGGGAGAGTACAAAAGCTCAAGAGGAAACAGGAGAAGGAAGCTTGATCTGGACCTTGAGAACAGAGTAGGAATTAAGCTTATAGTGCTTTCTAAAAGTATGCACAGTTCACAATGCAGCAGCTTTTAGAATCCAACCTTATCTGAAAAGCCATAGATGAAGCCAAGGCCCTGGTAGAGTAAGCTTTCACCCTGCCTGGAACAGTTTTAAGGCGAATATAACAAAGGTAATAGCCTTAGATGACCATTTTGGAAATGGTCTGTTTTGACAGAGGTCATCCCTTCTTACCCTCACAAGAAATGAACTGACCAGAAGATCTGAAAGATCTAGTTATACCAAAGTAGTACTACAGTTGTATGTGGACATTCAATGAATGGAGTATTCGCTCTTCAAGTTTAGGTTCAGGAAAGAAAACGAGTATACAGAACTCGGATACCCTTCTTGCAGAGGTCAGAGTCAACAAACGGTCTTCCATGTTAAGTCAGGCAGATTAGATGGTTCACATGCAGCAAGTGTTAGCTTCTCTAACGCACAAGATCCCTAGGAGGGGCCATCAATTTACTTAGTGGTCTCTTGTGTTAAACCCCTTTCAAAACATTTAACATGAGACTGCATTGAAAGAGATGGCTCCAGCGGCAGACATGCTGAAATGGACAGTAAGTGAACCGGGATAGAAGAATATTTAAAACCACAGAACTAGCCCTGAATGGGTGCTGGCACCAACTAGAAAACTTTTTTTTTTTGCTAATATAAGATTTTCTAGTAGCAGGTTTTCTTACCTCCAATAGTATCTGTTGCATGTCATCAGTAAGCAGGTGCCTAAAAGGAATTAAGACCCTACCATCCAGGCAGTCAGCTGAAGTTAATTGATGTCAGAGTGCTTCAAGCAGCCCTGTTCTTGTATGAGTAGATTCAGTCTGTGAGGAAGCTTATGGTTAATCACCACTGGCCATTTCCAAAAGGGAGGACAATGGTTGCCTGGGCCAGAATAGAATCAGCACAATTTTTAGGGATACCTTCAGAAATATCTTGCATGTTAGTGAAAAGGGTGGAAAAGCATACAGGAACATTCTTGTCCAAGGAAAAGAAAAGACATCCATCTACCAGGCCTTCTTGCATTGAGTCCTGGAAGAAAATCTTGAAAGTTGATTGTTTAGAGAGAAGGCATATAGGACTAACTTGACTTAACTCCACACAGATGGGTCAAGTCTTGCAAGACCTTTGTGATCTAGTTTCCATTTTTGCAGGTCTGCCCTTGTCCTGCTCAGCTCATCTGCCACACAATTTTGCTCTGACAGAATGTAGGATGCCCATAGCATGAGATTTTGCTATGAAGCTATATCTGAAGCCAACATGGGTGGTCTGCAAAGGGGGTACAACCTGGTTCTCCCATGTTTGTTGATGTACCACATGACTCTTATTGTCTTAACCATTTGAATAGGTCCTGAAGACCAAAGCCGGTTAAAGAGTTGAGTGCTGTAATCAGGGCAGGCATCTCTCGGATATGTCTGCTTGCATCCGTCCTTGGTATCGCACAATCCTAGCACTTTTCTCTCTCTTCAAACTGCTTCCCAAGCAAAGTCCAAGGCATCTCTGCTGACTGATTGCTTTGGAGCAGTAAGGGAGAATGGGAGACCTGGATTTAAGCTATTACCTCCACCAAATTATATTTTCTGACAATTCCCAGAACTGGGATTTGAAAAGATAAAAGGTGTTGGTGCTAGGATCAAAAAGATTTCACATACCACTGTTATCTTTCTCATGTGGAGTTTTGTCAGGGGTATGTTGAGAATCACAGATGCCATGAGACCCAAAACCCTGAGGCAGTGCCACGCAGTGGCCTAAGTCTGAGTGGAAAACCTTAGAAACAGATCTAGCTAAATATCTATTTTTCCTCTGGAAGTAAAGCTTTTTGAACCAAGGCGTCTAGCTGACATCCCAGGAACACAATCCTGTGTGAAGGAGTTGAGGACTTTTGAATATTCTCTTGGAATCCTCTATCTTGTTAAAAAATCTCTTACCCAAAAGAAAGACTGACACTTTGAAAAAGTCACTGCAAAGATGAGCATGTTGTTTAAATATGGAAATACTGGGGGTGGGGAGGGTGTCACCGGGTCTCTTGAAGTGTCATTTATTCTGTTTGTTGCCAAAAACTGAATGAGGGGATTAAAAATCCTTTGGAAACTTTGGAAAAAGAGGGCTGAAACATCTTAGATTCTCTGGACCAGTTTTGCCCCTTTCATCACACTTTTTGATCATCTCTGCAGCAGAGGGGCCAAACACAATCTCTAAGGGTTAATTTAAAATCCCAGTTAACCATCATCTGGGAGCTTCTGAGAATGTGGCCATGCAAACCACCTGAAAACATTAACAGTGGTCAGAGCCCTAGAAGTATCAGTCATACACACACTGTAAACAATGAGTAATGACCTCGCAGTGGAAGAAAATAAGGTATTTAAAGCAGATCTTCCTCACAAGAAGAAACTGCAGACAAGGCATTCCTCACACTTTCCCAATTAGTCAGAAGAAACTAACATACGAGCCTGACAATTCAAAATTCTGAAAATCAAAGATGCAGAAGTGTAGAGTTCTTCCCCATACCTATCAAATTTCCCACCCTTACCAGAAAGATTAAGTTAATATTGACTAGGTGCTTAGCAGCAGTGCGATCAACTAAAGCTATAGCTGCTTGGTCAAATTTGGGAATAGTATATACACATTTAAAAGACAGAAGAACTTTATACATTTTATTTGCCTTTTTGGGGACAGCTGGCTAACTATCAAAAAGATTGCAAGCTAATACACACATCCTCTGCAACAGACAGAACAGGAGGAATTGGTGAAGGATCTGGAAAATCCTTCTGCATCAAGTCATACTACTTCCTGAGCAACTGGGAAACCTCAGTGCTCACTCATAGAAAACACTGGCACAATCTAGCGATAGTTTCACAGACAGAGAACCCCCCCACACGGAGAATCAGAAAAGGAGCTCTCCTCTGAGTCTCAATGAGAAATCCGAGGGAAAAAACTATTTGTCTCTGCATATTCCTGTTCAGATTCAGAATCTTGTATCTCTTCAGCAAGAGGACTCTTTTTTACCAGAAACTACTTCACAAGAACTATGAGTAAACCCTAAGCCAGACCCAGTAAACTACTCCTATCCAAAGAAATGTGAGGAGTAGTCACATGCTTGGCTTTCCTTTTGACAGGAAGAATAGGGTCAATTGTGTTACTAACGGCAGCAGCAGTCTGCTAACAGGGAAACCTTTCCTGTTCCCTCTCTCACAGGAATGACAGGAGTGGTTCTCCCTTGCCCATTGAGGGGACCTCAACAGCCACAGAGGACATGACTAACTCTTAGATTCATAGGTATGTAACAAGGCTAATGGCCATGGAGCCTTTACAAGCCTAGCCATTAGGATTACCCTGGTATCGTGCCACCTGACCTTGGGTCCACAGTGGCTGTAAGTGCTAGACCAGCAGGATCCAGGGTAAAAAAGATGACTGGTGTGAGATACAACAAATGGCCACGCCAGAGCAAATCACCTGTGGCTGAGGCAAACTGCTAGCATGCAGTAATGGCAAAGGCTGTTTTCTTTTCTTTTTGAAGCTGGAAGAAAGGACTGGCCATGGGACTGGTCATCTTTTCCATGGTCAAGCTGAAAATGATACCTCTTTCCCAGGGAAGACTAAGCAGCAAACGCAGGTAAACACTACCAGTCTACAAAAGTTACATTTTGAGGGGGAAAAAAAACATAATAAAAATATATATTTATTTACATTGTTTACCGGGAAAAGTCGACTATGCATAAGTTTCCTTTTTCAGCAGAGGCCAGAGGGAAAAAAGCTCCAAGGTAACAAATTCAATGTGAATCAATATTTACAACAAATTTTATAATTCAGTTTTAGTAAATACATAGCATAGCAGTCAATATAATAAAATTAGAAGTTATGTACCTACCATAACATTCCATGTTAGTTGTCTTCTCTCGCCTTCTTTCTTGCTGGATGGGTTCGGAGCCGATCCTCGGCTCCGACTCGGCACTTGCTAAGCTCGAGAGCTAATTTTACCAGCTCGAGGCAACCCTATATCCC
Source organism: Protopterus annectens (assembly GCF_019279795.1). Classification (NCBI taxonomy): domain Eukaryota; kingdom Metazoa; phylum Chordata; order Ceratodontiformes; family Protopteridae; genus Protopterus; species Protopterus annectens. The sequence goes on from NC_056742.1 coordinate 443,950,805, forward strand.
ATGATGCAAGGCGGAGATTACTCAGATCTCGTTTGGTAGCTAAAGAAATACCAGTATTTTCTTCCAACTTAGGAGGAAGAAAATAAGAAATACTAAATAACATCATAACCCTCTAGAAAGGATCCACATAATCTAGTGACACTAGGAGTTGAACAGCTAGAAAAAGGTAATAACCTCTTAATAGAAGATGTATAATCTTCTCGGTCTGACCAGGCTAGGGGAAGGAGGCGGGCTAAGAAAGAAGGCGAGAAGACAACTAACATGGAACGTTATGGTAGGTCCATAACTTCTAAATGTTAAGTTGTCAATCTCTCCTTCATTCTTGCTGGATGGGACCGCGTCCCTAGCACCTCTATCCTGGGTGGCTCAATGGAACAGACTCTTGAGAACGGTGGAACCAAAATTTGCTCCGTCTCTGGAGACAGAATCTAATTTGTAATGTGAAACAAAGGTATGAGGAGAGGCCCATGTGGCTGCTGCACAAATAGTGTCTATTGGAAGTCTAGCTTGAAAAGCTGTCGATGTAGCTAGAGCTCTGGTAGAATGGGCTTTTGGGTTAGAAACCAACTCTTTGCCTCTGAGCTGATAAATGTAAGTGATCACGGAAGACAGCCACCTAGATAAAGTTACCTTAGAAACTGGAAGGCCTTTCCTGTTCTCTGCATAGGATAGAAAAAGTTGATCAGATTTCCTAAAAATTTTTGTCTTATCCAGATAATCTCTCAGCTGACGGTGAACATCGAGATAATGTAACTTTTGTTCAGCTCTATCAGAATAATTCAGGAAAAATACTGGAAGATCAATGGACTGATTTAGGTTAGTCTGAGATGCCACCTTTGGTAAGAAAGACGGATTAGTTCTTAGGGATACCCTATCTTTGTGGAATATTAGATAGGAGGGCGAACACAGAGAGCATGAAGCTCAGATACTCTCCTGGCAGATGTAATGGCAACTAGAAAAAGTGTCTTCCAAGAAAGCAATTTCAAAGAACAGGCAGCTGCAGGTTCGAACGGGGGAAGAATCAAGGATGTTAAAATTAAATTTAGATCCCACTGTGGTGGGGGGTCTCTAACTGGAGGTTTCAATAAAAAGATACCTCGAAGGAATGCCTTGCAAAGTTTATGTGACATAATGTTATGGTCCAAAAAGCCTATATGAAAATTTGAAATGGCTGCCAGTTGAACTTTCACTGTGGAAGAGGATCCTGAATTAAAAATGTCAGCTAGGAAGTCCAATACCGAATGAATTGGAGCAGTATAGGGGTCTATGTTCCTAGCTTTTGCCCAGAAAGAGAAACGTCGCCATTTACTAGTGTAGATCTTTCTGGTAGAAGATTTTAGGGAAGCTACTATGATATCCCGTACAGGATTAGAAATCATAGGAAGCCTGGCTAAGGATGGAAGTGGAGCAACCAAGCAGTGAGGTTGAGAGAAGGTATGGATTGGTGCAGTTGACCCGACTGGTGGGTCAGAAGATCTGGAACCGGGTCCAGATGCCATGGCTGTACCAAGAGGTAATGATGTAGGAACGGAAACCAAATCTGTCGAGGCCAATAAGGGGCAATGAGAATCAACTTGGCTCTCAAGGCGGTTGCTTTCTGAATTAGCTGAGGTATCAGCGGAAAAGGAGGAAAAGCATAAAGAAGTCCCCGAGGCCAATCTCTGGGGGGATGGCCTGGAAGGGGGAAGAGAGAGAAGAAGTCTGGGCATTTGCTGTTTTGAGGTGTAGCGAAAAGGTTGCAGCAAGGAAGGCCCCACTTCTGAAAAATCTCTTCCGTCACTGACTGTGAGAGACCACTCGTGAGGCATGAGAATAGCTCTGCTCAATCTGTCCGCTATGATGTTGGATTTCCCGGGGATGTGCGTTGCTATCAGAAACTGGTGAGAGGAGATTGCCCATTGCCAAAGTCTGAGAGCCTCTCGGCACAGTGGATAGGACTTGGTTCCGCCCTGTTTGTTTATGTACCACACTACGGACATATTGTCCGTTTGGACTGCAATAGTTCCCAGGGAAGAGAGTCGTTGAGGGCTTGCAACGTTAAAAGCACTGCTCTCATCTCCAGAACATTTATGTGCAGATGGTACTCGAAAGGTTGCCAAGTGCCATGGACCATTCTGCCCTGATAATTCCCCCCCACCCAATCAGGGGAGGCGTCCGATGTAACCGTGGCAACCGGGGCAAGAGGAACAAATGGTCTGCCTTGATGGATTTGAGGACGATATCCACCAAGTCAGATGTCTTTTGCAAGTTGGAGTTACTATGATCTCGTGATGCATGGGAAGTTGTTGAAAGGACCATTGGGTGAATAGCATCCATTGTAGAAGCCGCATGTAAAAGCGGGCGAGGGGAAGAAGTGTTATGGCGGCCGCCATAAGACCCAGTACTTTCAGAGCAAATCTGGCTTGAATTTTGTTGCTGAATAGAATCACTTGGACGTGTCTTTGAATGTCCAAGATCCTTTGGTCTGTCAACCTTGCAGAAAGATGTACGGTGTCCAATTTTGCGCCTATTAAAGTAATATATTGACAAGGCGACAAGGCAGATTTTTTGAAATTTATAGAAATTCCTAGCCCTCTGCAAGTGTGAATGGTGTAATTTCTGGCTTGAAGAAGCTGATGCCTGGTGGTGGCAGTGAGGAGCCAGTCTAGATATGGAAACACCTGGAATCCTTGACGTCTCAGGTGAGCCGTAACCACTGCCATGCATTTGGTGAACACTCTGGGGGCTGTAGTGAGTCCAAAGGGCAGGGCTCTGAATTGGAAGTGACTGGTCCCCAGCCGAAAGCGGAGAAATCTTCTGGAGCGTCTGTGAATTTTTATGTGATAATGCATCCTGAAGATCTATCGAGCACATCCAATTGTCCTTGCCCAGAAAGGGCAGAATGGACTGAAGCGTGACCATCCGAATCTTGATTTCTTTACAAACTTGTTGAGTTTGCTCAGATCTAATATTGGTCTCAGTCCCCTGTCTTTTTTGGAACTAAAAAAAAACCTTGAGTAGATTCGGGATCCTATTTGGTCCGCTGGGACTGGCTGGATGGCTCTTTTTACTAGCAGTTTTGATATTTCTAGTACTGCTAGTTCCCTTAGACCGGTGGAACATCTGGAAGGGTTCCCTTTGTTGAATTGGGGTTTGAATAAAGGGAATTTTGTAACCCTCGGATATAATTGACTGTACCCATTTGTCTTGAGAAAGGGAAAGCCAGGCTATTGGGTACAGCGATAATTTTCCCCGACTGCCTCCGGCGGACAATCGGGCAACATCTCAGGGATGCTGGAAGGGTTTGTCAGAAAGAGGCTCTCTGCTAGCCCTGATTCTGGACCACCTCTGCCCCTAGGGCGGCGTATTATTGTTACCCCTCTGCCTCTGGGGGTAAACTGACTTGTGGGTCAGGTGACTCCTTGAGATTTGCGGAACCACATTTTCCCTCCCTTCTGTCCTTTGGGGTAAGGTCTAGAAGGGGTGGAGAAACGGACTCCTACGGCACAAAGAGTCTTGCCATCTTGTTCACATCTAGTCAAAGTGTCTTTCACTTGAGGACCGAACAAGGTCGAGCCATCAAAAGGGGAGTTTTTGAAAGACGCCTTGAAGGGGTCTGCAAAATTACAAAGCCACATCCAGGACTGACTCCTTAAAGCCACTCCTGTGCCTGCGGCCCTACTCGCTCCATCGGCTGCATAAGAAATGAGCCGCATGGAGGAGTTAGCAATGGAATTAAGGATTCCTAGCTGTGAGCTAATCTTATCCCGAGACCCAGCAGCTGACGGATCCTGTAAAACTTCTCCCAACTCTTTAAGAACATCTCTTTGAAGGCGGGTGAAGTGGCATAAGTAGTTCAGCGATCTCATGGCTGAAGAAAAAATCCGCTTACCGTACCTGTCCATAGTCCTAGAATCCTTATTAGGAGGATGGACAGGTACTGAAGGATCAGCTAATTCCTTCTTGGTGGCAGCAGCCACCACCATGGCATCAACTGGGACACCTTTTGTTAAGTATTGTCTATCTTGTGGGGCTGTAATAAATTTTGAAGGTCTCCTGGGGATAGGTTCCACCGAATCTGGAGCCATCCACGCCTTCCGAGCCACTACCTCCATGAGACGGTCGAAAGGCGGAGACACCCAGGAGGTGGAGGGTCGAGATCCGAACACCTCCAGGTATACTGACTCATCCTCGGAGGGATTAGGGGAGGGCCAGTTCCCCCTCTGTTTAAGGATTTCAAGGATGTCTGAAAATGAGACATCCTCAGAGGAGGACCTTGGGGATCCCTCCGACTCATCCAAGTCAGTATCTGATGTAGTAGACTCAGGGGAGTCTAAATGTTTCCTCTTACATGTCCTCTTACGGGGGGGGTTCTCCTGATGGATCAGGAGAAGCCTCGGAAGAGGAAGATATTCCCAATGGGGAAACCTGAGGCGTTGGATCTCTGGGTCCGGGAGCAAGAGAGTGGGAAGAGATGTCAGCAGGCACTGTAGTGGGAGGAGCTGATGGAACTGTCCGTTGACTAAGCCCAGGGGCTAGTACACTCCTCATCACCTCGAAGGCTCCCCCGTCAGAGAGATCAGAAAGTTCCCGCTCTGAAGAGATAGGAACCCCAAGCCTCACCGAGAGGGAAGGCTCCGAGGTAGATGGGGCCGAGCTCACCAACGCCGAAGCTCCGAGAGGGAGAACGGGGTCGGACAAGGGTCCGATGCCACTCGCCCCCTCAGAGCCGACGAGAGAGACTAGACGCCCAGATCCCTCCAATGAAGGTCTCAAGGAGGAAATCGGAGCCGAGGACGACGGAGCCGAAAGGGGTAGTATCGGCTCCGAAGTCACAACGGTACCGGTTCCGAGGAGCTCCGGCTCCGAGCTCTGTAAGAGAGTCGAAGGAGGAATGTTCGGTGGATGTGATATAGCTACCGTCTGTTGAGATGGGCTATGGAGTATTTGGGCCAATGCCTGAGACTTTAATAGTCTACTCACCACTCTCTCAAGGTCGTGATCAGATAGCCTGGATGACCGAGAAGATCGGCTCCAATGGCTCCGCTCCAAGAGCAAGGGTGATCTCGGAGCCGAATGAATAGATTCCACAGAAGGGGATCGAGATCTCTTTTTTGAGATCAATGGAGCCATCGGAGCCGAAGATGCGTCTGCTCCAGCCGGAGCCGACACTGAGTGTCTGGACTTGACAGTATCGGCGCCAGATGGATACTGAGACTGGTATGGAAATATCGGCTCCGGCCAGAGTCGATCTCGAGCCTGGTGAGGAAGAACCTGAAGCCGACGGCTTGGAAGCCTGAGCCGAAGGCTTAACAGGTTTCGAGGGCTTCCCCGGCGCCGACTTAGTCGGGGAGCTCTCGGGCTTTAATAAGCCCCTTAATATGAGCTTATTTTTTCGTTCCTGCAGGACTCTTGGGCTGAAAGCATGACAGATAGCACAAGAGTCCTGCAGGTGCGAAGGTCCCAGGCAATAAACACAAGAAGTGTGACCATCTGTCAGAGACATCTTCTGACAGCACGAGTCACACTTCTTGAAGCCTGAGACCTTAGTGTCCTTCGACATAACTGTGTCGATGAAACACCAGTAACACACACACACACAAAAACACTCAGTCCAACAAATTAAATTAAATTAAACAGGGATAACAGACAGTCACACACAAAAAATCCCTGACAGGAAAAATTTAGGGAGGGGAAGGCCTAAGGCCTAACTAGGGTAAGGAATATTTACTCAAAAAGAAGGGAACACTGACAGGAATAGGGTTAAAGTGAGTCGGTAATTAACAAAAAATAATATTTATATATAAAGTTAAAGGGGGTAGACAAAAAGTCTCTGAAAAGTTCACTTTCCTAGAGCTGGTAAAAGAAGGCACCTCGTTACCGAAGCGGCAAACGAGATCTGAGTAATCTCCGCCTTGCATCATGGGATATAGGGTTGCCTCGAGCTGGTAAAATTAGCTCTCGAGCTTAGCAAGTGCCGAGTCGGAGCCGAGGATCGGCTCCGAACCCATCCAGCAAGAATGAAGGCGAGATTGACAACTTAACATTTTGCATTAATATCCACAAACATTAATACACAGCGTTGTACTGAGAATGTACAGATGCAGTGGTGTACAAGATAGGTAGAAGCAATTTACGAAATACAAAAATAGTGAGCTATGAGAGAGAGAAACAAGCTTCAGTGTTAAGTAGTGACAGAACAGTAATTTGGTTGTGCTAATTAGAAGTAGGTATAGTAGTTTAAGTACTACAGTAAAGTGAAGTATTAGAAGGGGATAAGCAGGTTAAATTACTTAGTGCTTTAAAGGGAAGTATGAAATGATGATGGATGCAAGGAGAAGCTATACCCGAGAAGAGGAGCAGGGACAAAGCCAGGAAGCAGACTGGAAGACTTATTAATGGTTTGAAAAAAGATGAAGGTGTGAGATGGCCCTGATTGATATAGGAATTTTATTCCAAGCTCTAGCTACATTATTGGAATAACCCCCCAGCCGCCCTTTGCGATTTGTAGATGGTAAGCAGACATTTGACAGAACAGGGCAGTCTAAACACTTGATTTTACTTTTGTGGGGCTGACATAGTGTTTTAAACAGAATTTCTCCAAAGAAAAAATGTTTTCAGTTACTTTACTTCACTTTTAAACGGACAGAAAAATGAGTGCTCCATTTAAATGTTACAGTCTCGTGACAGCCCATTAAAACACAACACTCCTAGCTTTAAAATAAGTTTTCAAAAAAGGCATGTGATAAAACAGCAACTCAAAGAAGAAAACGGAAGCGGTTTCCCCCCCAGAAAGGGAACTCATCTGTCCAGCAAAATGAACAGCACAAGCCGACAATTGATCCAGTGCACTCTTCAGCAACAGTAAAGCTCTGAAAGGCTTCTTCCCCAAGCTTGTCTTTTACTCACCTCAGTTCAAGCTGCGTGATAGTTTGTGCATATGGAAGGGTGCCCTGAAGCTGCCAGCTGTTGTATCCTTGTCAAGATATAACCTGTACAGGTAAGGCTACTGCAACAGTAATCAATATGATGAGCATCAATCCCTATTCCCTGTGGAAAAATCAGGTAAGGCTGTCCCACCATCAGAGGTTGCAGCTCAGAATCTCACCTTGCAGATATCAGAGCAATAAGCAAATGAGCAAAATACGCATTTCAAGCACAGACAGATAAAAGCAGAGGGAGGAACAAAACAAAAGGGTTTCTTATCTGATCTCAGTAGGTTAGGTAATCCAAAGGGAGAAAAGCGATATTCTAAGAGTTCACAGGTAATATACTAGGATAACAACTACTAGGGCCCTTATAAGCCTAGCCGTGCAACCCAAATGTGACCCACAAACGATTTATATAGGTGGTGATTTACTGACAGTCAATGTCCATCACAGACCTAGGAACCAGACTGGGGAGGAAATTCAGGTTACCCATCCATTGGTCCACATTGCGCTTAAAGAGGGATAGGGAGGAACTCTGCTTCACAAGGATGAGGAGCCTGTTCCACAGAAAGGGAATTCTCTGAGAAACGTATCTGTTTTGCCGATATGCACTATTTATGTTGCAAGCAAAATTTTGGCCTTTTAATCTAGTAGTTCTGATGCTGGCTGTTTTGCAGATGTGCAAAGGGCTCATCAAAACAGGGTCCAGAGATGTTTTGTATGTCAGGAAAAGATCACCTCACAGCAGTCTGTATGATACCAAGTAGAGACACAGGGCTTTGAGGTGGTCAGCATAGGACATTGTCTTTACTCCCTATGGGCATTCTAGTGGCTGCATGTATCTAGTCGGTTACATACTGAAGGGGGACATTATACTCATGTGTCTAGTGAGGGCAGAGTACAGTAGTATAATAACCTCTCTGGACTTGGATGCCATGCCCTTGCTTATAATTTGAACAATGAAGGTTTTTCTTACTACTTTGGGCATAATGTTGGTTAAAGGCTAAGTTATTATCGGAGTTACCTTTAAGGGTGTTTCATTGATGACAGATGCCCAGGATAGTACACTTCCTAAAAGGTACTCTGATGCATTTCTTGCCACTGACTTTTAAGCCATGGCTTTGGCACCAAGAGGGCCTATATTAGGCCTTCCTGAAAGGTGTTCTCATCTTGAGGAATTCAATGACTGCTCAGTTTTCAATCTGTGAACTTGGTCAGCTAAAGGTCTTTGATATTGGCTTTGGCATCCAAGAAACAGAAGCCAAAGAAGAGTGGACCTAGCACAGAGCCCTGGGGGACTACACTGGTAACAGTCCTCTTTGTGGAAGTGGCCTCACCCATTCTAACCTGCAAGGTCCTATCAGGAAGCCAGCTAGCTTATCTAGCGTGTTATAAAGGGGTTTATACCTAGTTCCATTACATTTGACAATGACCAAGGGGGTGGGGAGTTTGCCATCAAATGTTTTAGCCAGATCTAGATAAGCAGTATGCACCATACATACCTCTCAACCTCATATCACATGAAATCTGGACAAAGCCAAAAAATAATTTGACAAAGACCCAAAAATAGGGACCTTAAAAGGAAGGATAAAACATGGGGAGGGGCAGCATTCTTCCATATCTGTAAGCACGAGGTCCACTTTTTGGAGCCTCTAGTAGATGTACTCACTATTTGGTCAAGGGTGTCTGCATTTACAAAGTCTAGGAATCTCGGTGCCTGTAGATTTGAGACCATGTAGTATTCCCAGTCTACAGAGGGGTAATTAAAGCCTACCATAACTAGGGTATTAAGTTGGTTGGTAAGGGTCTCCAGTAGGTCTAGGTATACACTGTGAGCTTCGTGGGACATGGATGGTGACCTATAGCTGGCTAGGATATGACATGGGATTTTGTCGATGTTAATCTGCATGTGGAGAAACTCCAGTACATCACCTGTTTGACCATCCTACGTGTATGCATGCTATTTATGGATGTTGACACCCCTCTTCCTTTAGCCTTTGTCTGTGCAGCTACTAGTATAAAAGTGTGGCAGGCACTAAAGCCTTGCATTGCCAGGATATTCTCTGCCACTTTAAACCATGTCTCAGTAACTGCACAGATGTCTATAGTCTCAAGTGTGAGAAGGTCTTGGAGGTAGTATAGTTTTTATTTAGGATCCTGGCATTAAACAGTAACACCTTGCGGTTCCAGATGAGTTGATTTTGCTATGTTTGCAGGTTTGTCAATTTGGCATTGCCTAAAAAATGCACTACGAGGGTGGGAAAAGTTTTAGCTAGTGTTTAAAAGCCTACAGAGGAGAGATGCAGACCAGCAAAGTGGTCTATTAACCATGTCCTCCCAAGCTGATAAATATTGGATCCACTTAAAATGACATCAGAAAGAGACAGTTGTTGGAATTTCTTACTGTGGCACTAGAAAACCGAAAGAATCCTGTCTGTGGGCTTGAAGGGCAGTCCTGGTCTTGCGAGGTATTGGTCCTTTGCACCTATATAGACACTACTGGCCAGTCATCCAATGAATTCAGTAATTGAAAATCACTTCCTGAAGCCAGAAATGGACTGCAGCTACTGAAATGCACTTGAGGAAAAAGAGAAGTACCGATTAAATAATGACTGGGTCTGGCTCACAACTGCAAAAACCTGGATGACTACATGAAGATCTCTAAATAGAGGAAGAAATCTTGGTAATCCAAACAGTACAGCAAGTCTCCCCACACAGAAAAATGGAAAGATAGAATGAACTGTAAACATATAAAAGATATTTTTGGCAACAAATGCATCTAAGCCACTAAGACCCAGAATAGGCCTGAGATCTTGTTTTTTTAAACCTAGAATAATATCCCAAGTTCTTATGCCCAGTGATGATCTTTTTGGTGGCTCTTCTGTTCAGAGAACTTAGTAACTCACTCTGCAGAGAGTATTGGTCGGGAGTGGGCCATCCAGCAAGGGCAACTACAATACTTGGAGAAGGGGAAGAGAAGGAAGCAAAGCATCTTCCAGACTTTGTCCTCAATGTGTCTCTCTCGAGATATTTCACCTTACTTGAATATGGTGGTAAAAGCTCCTCCAAAACATATTTCAAAAAGGAAAAGATGAGTAAGGAATCATGACTGCTGCACTCCACCAGAAAGCAGACTCTGGCCTTCTGGTCACCTACAGCAACCCTTGCTTCGCGGCCTATAACTCTTCTGGAAACCAGACCGAGGTTGTTGTATATTTGGTGCACCCTCCCTCCCTTGTTGCAGCTGCAGATTACATTTTGAACCAAATCCAGCACTTGTTCTTCTCCAAAGAAGCAAAACTCTGCTGTGGACAATGAAACTCAAAATCTACAGCAATAATGGTTTGCTCTTTTTGCTTCTTCACATTTTTCAGGTCCTCAGTGACTTCAGGCAGAACAAAGGTACATCTAAGGGAGTGATCAAGAAAGTCACCTTGGTGTGTCTGACAAAGCGAGTTAAACAGCCAGGAATGCTAGTATTTAGTGATGTCAGATACTGCTGCTCTCCTATAAGGTTTTTCCACCACATTAGATGATATACAGATTAGACTTAAAGCGGTAGTTGCCAGGGTCCACAATTTGTTTTTCAAACTATCACGCAAATATTTTATCATACGTTGTAGTTCATCAGTCAAGCCACTCTAGAAGAAGTGGGAAAGAAATTAAGCATCTACAAAGACAAAGTTGTTGAAATGAAAACCCAGTTTGTAACCTGTCCAAGGCCCTAACCAGTTCATCAGAAGAGTGGAGTTCTGAACGTCAAGAGTTCCATAACTGAGAAAGTGCAGGCAGAGTGACATCTGGATTAGAAGTCTATCAAAACCATATATATATATATATATATATATATATATATATATATATATATATATATATATATATATATATATATATATATGTGTGTGTGTGTGTGTGTGTGTGTGTATATGTATATATATGTATATATATATATATATATATATATATATATATATATATATATATATATATATATATACACATACATACCCCAAACTCCAACTGATAAAGCTACAATTCTCACCTACCCTTTAAATACTGTGACATTAATTGAGAGAAATATGCATCTCACTCTGGCAACCTGTTAAGTTGGCAATGCTACTGTATTTAACCAATCCAATTAAGTAACATTTATGTTTCTGTACTAGAGATGCAAATCTAGAAATGTACAGTTTTGTGTTCCCCAGTTTTACTTTCTGTTGAATAGTTTGTTTTGCAACTGAATACTGCCACATGATGTAAAGCTGTTGTTTTATCATGGATTTATGCAAGGAATGTACATCCTTTTCCCCACAATCTTCAGTGTTCCTGTAGAAACATTTTTCAAATTGTGTAGCAACTGCTGTAGATCTTTTATTGTTGGGGTCACTAATGAAAATGAGCTCTGCTCCCTGGATAAATCCGTAAACAAGACAAGCCTATTCACAGCAAGAGTGTGTGTGTGACAGACACACAGAGGATGCGTGTGTGTGCGCATGCGCACGTGTACTCATTCTCCTCTTACGTCACAGGCTTAAAACTGCATTCCAAATGTACTCATTTGCTGCCATCATGTGTTATTAGCAGCAAATAGCACTGCTAGAGATTTAGAAATGAAACTATTTTAGATGAATTCTTAAAATGGGCATATTTAATATAAGTGAAGAGAAATAAAATTATACTACCCCATTAGAATTTCTGTCTGAAGAAATGTACATTTCATACATAGCTTCATAGGTATATACTAGGCTAACAATCACTAGGGCGCCTTTATAAGCCTAGCTATACAACCCAAAACAATTGTGTCCCCACGTACCTTAAGTGACAATTAGGAGGGGTATGTTAGTTTGGAGATGATGGGTAGCCTATTCCATAGCGTAGGAATAATTTTCAGACATCTATCAGTATCACCAGCATGTTCTATTTATGCCATAAGCAAAGTTTAAATCTTTGGATCTAGTGCTGTTCATTTTGCGGATGTGCAAAAAAAAAAGATCCATCAGGGTTGGATCTGATGATGGCTTATATGCCAGGCATAGATCAAATCTCAGTAACCTGTAGGAGACGGAGTATAGAGTTAAGGTGATTTGTGTAGGTCAGTGTGTTAATAAACTGGATTCTCTGTCTTTATCATCTCTTTTTGATTCTAGCCATGAATGTTTTCCTTTTGTTACATACCCTGTTAAGGTTAGGATTCCACCAGCGTTGCTTGCCTTTGCTGTTTGTTATGAACCGACTACTGGTAGGTACAGCAGCCTCTATGCAGCCATTCACATTTGTAGAGTTTCTGTGAACAATTCTGCATAGGTTACTAAGATCTCAGGATTCGGGGGGGGATTGAATCTTGACAAACTGTCACTCAGTAGGCTGCAGCTTGCTTTAGAATAGTTCTTGACTATTAAAAGTTTAGTTTTTTTTTTTTACATTTGTTGACCGGGAGAGTCCAACTGGATACAAGTCCATTTTCAGTGGAGGCCCGGGGAGAAAAGCTCCAAGAGAACAACTTTAAACAATACGATAATTGATTACTGACAGAGAAAAAAGAATGACAAGATTGTGACATACATAAATTTAGGGTACATATTCTTGGTATTACAAGGTACACGTATTAGTAGCTAGTTATTAGCACAGTATGTAGGTTCTAAGCACAACATTCCAACAGTATAATGGTTCAAAGCACAACATTCTTGGGATAGATTACATTGCAAGGAAGAAAAAAAGGTCTAAGACACAAATGTGAGGAACAGCATTTTGCTATTCAATAAGTCTCTAAGATAGGATACATAATCCTAGCACTCTGATACTAACTGGAGAATATAGTCGTGGGTAGTATAAAGTGCAAAATTCCATGGATAATAATACTGCCACTAGAGAATTAGGAGGTACAAATGTGTACCAGTCATAGGAAGGTACAATGTGCACAATTGGTTAGTAGGACAGCCTTTCTTTAGGTTAGTGAACTTTAGAGATGAGGTATTAGCCGGGGGTGATGCAGGAGCATAGCCGTTTGTTTAGGAAGTTAAGTTTTGAGTAGTTTTTTTTTAACATGGTCGGGGATTTGCAATCAGTTATGTGGGGAAGGGAGTTCCAGGCTTTTGAGATATAGTGGCTGTAAACTGTCTTACCAGCCTCACTGCTGAATTTGGTAACCTTGAGGAGGTTTTGGGTACTAGATCTTAAGGGCCTGGTGGTGGTATAGGGTTGAAGAAGATTTTGTAGAGCTGGGGTGTTTTCAGAGAAATGTATTGTTTTGTGGGCTAGTGAAAGTTGATTGAGTTGTAGTAGTCGAGGTAGTTCGAGCCAGTTGAGTTTTTTTGAGGCAGTCACAGTATGTTCTGATGGGTGAGTCTGTAGCGAATTTGGCTATCTTATTATAACAGCTATCCAGTTTGTCTAGATCCGATTTGCAGAGATTTATAAGGACAGGGGAGGCATACAGCAAGGTAGATAGAAGGTGAGTCCTGGCTATTGTAACTTTGGAGTAGTTGGTGAGAAAGTTTTTGTTGCGATAGAGTAGTCCAAGTTTTTTATGTACTTTTTTATGGTCAATGAAATATGCAAGTCAAATCTGAGGTTGTTGTCTATTTCAATCCCTAGTAGTTTGGTGTGGTTGGTGGGGGTGATTGTGTTGTTATTTAAGGAGATTGTGAAAATGTCAGAGGGTGGTTTGCATCTGTGGGAGCTAAACAGGAGTAGATTGTTTTTTCCTGGGATGAGAATTAGGCACTGTTTGTTGATCCAAGTTTCGGCCAGGAAAAAGCATTCTTGTGTTTGGGAGTGAAGTAGGTCAATTGTTTTGGCTGCACATATTATGGTAGTATCATCTGCATATTGCACTATTGAGGCTTTGGGAATATTGGATGGGAGCGGATTGGTGAAGAGAGTAACAGAGTAGTGGTCCCAGGATGGAGCCTTGGGGTACCCCCCTAGGGAGACTGGGAGGGAGGGAGAGAGTTGGTTCTGCCACAGCACAGCTTGTTGCCTGCCTATTAGGTAGCTTTTAAACCAGGAGATGGCAGGGATATTGAGGTTTAGGGTGGATAGTGAGTGAAGGAGTTTTGAGTGGTTAACCATGTCGAATGCTTTGGATAAGTAAGAATGCGGCGGATACATACAATCCATTATTTCTGTAATTATTGATTATGTTAGTGAATGCTGTGAGTGCGGTGGTGGTGCTGCTGTGGAATGGTCTAAAGCTGTGCTGTTGTGGTGATAGTAGTTTATTTTCTAGGAGGTATTGCCAAAGTTGCTTGTGGATTACCATCTAGAATTTTTAATAAAGGGGATAGTATGGCTATGGGGCGGTAGTTGAGTTCACGAGAGCTGCCCCCTTTGTGTAGTGGGATGATATATGAAATTTTCCATAGCTGAGGTACTGTACACTCAGAGACGGCTTTGTTTATTAGGATGGAGATGGGGTATGCTATTGCTTCTGTGGCTAGTTGTAGGTATTCAACTGGTAATTTGTCAGCACCTAGAGTTGTAGGTTTGAGTTTTAGGAGCAGTTTTTCAATGGATGTATTATGTACTGGGTGGAAGCTAAAGTTGGGACAGTTGTTTGCAGTTTCAGGTGGAGGGGAGTAGTAGCAGGAGTGGGGTGGTTGGCATAGGGTTGGTTGTTTGCTAGGGTTTAGATGGTGTCTGTGAAAAAGTGGTTAAATTGTGTGGGGATATTGTCTAGGTTATTCCCAGTTTTTGTGGTAGTGGTAATTGTTTTCCTTGGTTGCAGAACAGAGTTAATTACTGCCCAAAATTTTTGTGGGTTGTTCCTATGTTTGTCATGTATTTTTGGTAGTACAAAGTTTAATCTGTTTTGATAAGTTTTTTTGGCTTTGTTACTTGGTTCCAGGTATGTTTATCGGTTAGGGATTTGGTGTTATGGTAGCTAGTCCAGGCATTATTTCTCTTTTTAAGGAAGGTCTTTGTAAGTTTTCTTGAGTTGACTTCTATTTCAAAGGGTTCAGTATGTCTGAGCCTCTGGTTGGAGTGCACACTTTCTGTTTCAGGGTGTATGTGTACGAATAAAGTCCAAAACACGTTCTCCTTGTGAGTTTGAGGCAGTTTATGTTTCCCAGTCTAAGGGGTAGGTAAAGTCTCCCACTAATAGGGCATTTTGTTGGATGGTGAGTGTCTCCAGTACGTCTAGATACAATTTATGAGATTCTTGAGGCACAGGTGGTGAACTACAGTTACCTAAGATATGGTTAGCAAGATATGGTAAGGGACTTTATCTACTGTGACTTGCACATATATGAAATATGGGCTTATAAAGGTCTCTGTCCTTGGGGAAGACAGATGACAATCAGTCAAAGGATGTAGTATAGACAGTAGCTCATGGAGCAAGAGACTAGTTTTATCTGTCTTGCAAAGAACCTTAATTCAGTCTCCCCTCTACCAACATGTCAGTGGAAGCATCTGGGCCTGAAATGCCTGGCACCAAACATGTCAACACTGACATTGTCATAGTAATGCCTGAGCTGAACAGTGGCGTAAAGCGGTCCAGAACCAATACTGCTTCTGAAGCTTTAGGCACTGAAGACTAACACTGGACACACTGACCCAGACAACAGTCCCAGAAGAGTGGCAGACATAGTAGGCACAGAGTGCTCCACACCGAGCTCTTGGGTGCTAGTGGTCCGACACCCAACAGGGTCAGCACCAAGAAAACCACCAATGTCAAGGGCATCAGCACAGAAGAATTTGAATCAACCAGAGTCAAAGGACTAGGTACAGGTGCATTAACTCCAGCTTTGAGGAAATAGTCTTCTCCAACTGCCGTAGGGACAGAGGATGCCAAGATGTCAGTGTACTGAAGCTATGCCTTCAGGAAAGGTAACATCATATGTTCCCAGTCAAAAGGAGCTTGGTTTCCAAGGCACCTGTAGGATCTAACGGAAGAGACTGAAGTAGGTCTGGAGGTGAGAAATCTCAAACTCTTTTTCAGAAGGAAAGCTTCCAGTCCTTCCTCTTGGTTCTGAGTTAGTAGCATCCTAAACTCCTGCCAAGAATTAGTATATCTGATGGGAGTAGAGAGACAGAGGATCCATGTCAAGGAGGAGAGGTGTAAAGCTTTGGGGCTTTGCCCAGGGACATCTTCTCTAAAACAGAGACCTCAGTCTCTTCAGTCCTGCCCCTTTCTGTCTTTTTCTTGGGATATACCATGTTTGAAGCACTTCTCCCAATCTTCCAAAAGAACAAGCCTTTAAGGACCAGTTTGTTTCTCCTATCCAGGAGAGTTCAAGAGCTGAAATTTTGACAACTCCAAATGTGCCATACTAAGACATACAACAGAAATGTCATGAGGGTGGGTGGGAGGCATTTTATGGACACAGTCTCTGTACATCTTAAAACCTGGCTTTGGGTCTTTCTCCATAACTAAACCTTAACTTAGAAATCACAAAAGTAATAACCACAACAATCCACAGTCCAACAAAAGATAAATGGCAAGAATGTAAGAGAATCATCCACTAGCACTAAAGAGAGAGAGAAGTGACATTTTTTTTTTTAACAAGGGATGCTGAGGGAGAAGGGGGATTAAGGGTTGAAAAACAGATGAAACTGCTAACACAGAAACTTAGATATGTCAGTGTAAATGTAGTTATCTTAAGAAAAGTTTAAAGAAAGGCACTTATTTATACTAAATCAAAGACAAAAACCTTACAGCTTGTGCTCATTTGGGAAATGAGGCTGCAATGGCAGCAACAATGTGGAGTTTTCTCCTTAGGGTATGGGTTTATGTGACAGGGAAGAGCCACTACCAAAAAGAAAGGTGCCGAGGTGCCCAAGTCCAACTAGTGTCTGGACAAGACCATATTAAATCAAATATATAAACTGTTATATTTATTTTATTTTAAAAATGTGTTTACAAGGAAGGTCCGACTTGGAACAAAGCCAGTTTTCAGCAGAGGCCCGGGGAGAAACACTCCAGACTTGTGTCTTTCTAACATGGGAGGAAACCGGAGCACCTGGAGGAAACCCACACAAACGCAGGGAGGACATGCAGACTCCACTCAGAAGGCACCCCAGCAGAGAATCAAACCAGAGAATCTCTTGCTGTGAGGTGACAATGTTATTGCTGCACCACTGCATCATCCAAATTTTAAAATTGTGTTGAATCACACGTACTATAAGGAACAGTTGTACAATGAGTACAGTCAAATCAATCATTAGATTATCAAATACTACAGTAATCTCCTGGTTACTAGTCTCTAGTGGAAACAGTTGTACAATGAGTACAGTCAAATCAATCATTAGATTATCAAATACTACAGTAATCTCCTGGTTACTAGTCTCTAGTCTAGTGGATCAAGCTGACTGGATGACATATGAATAAGCCTCATCGGTTGTGTGCTAACAAAACAGTGGGAGAATACACACACACGCTGTAAACTGATGCCATCTGTTGTAGTGCAAATTTTATGTGCAAAACATACTATATTAATAACCCATGACTGGGTGTGGGTAATGCTGGATTTACCCATGGTTGGTGTGGTCGGGTCACAAGGGCAAACCATGGGTAATCCCAGCATTAGCCACACCCAGCCACAGGTTATTATACAATGACATTTAGGAAATAAATGACTTACTTTTCTTAAATAATGTCGTTGTATAAAGGCTCTGTGGTGTTTTTTCACCTTCTTTCTGCATTTTGCTGCTTTCTTGATGTACTGCGCATGCATATGGGACTTGCACACCCAATGCTTATGCAGCACATCAATGGTTTGAAAAGGAAGCAACGGAGAAAAGAAGATTTCCATTGCTGCTTTTTTTTTTTTTTTTTTTTAAATCCAGGCAGTTCAGATGTATGAGAGAGAGAGGGCAGAAATAAAAGGAAAATCAGATACGTTTCTTTAGTTTTGCATAACGTAGATTTTCACTGCATTTTGGTCCTCTCTCTCTCTCAACTCAGAGTTTCAAACTTCGTACTTCTCGACCTCTTAGCTCAAGAAAACTGAAAAGCCGTAGTAAATATATATATATATATATATATATATATATATATATATCTGGGCTTACCAATCAGCATGCACATTTTTGAATATTAATGACCAGTCATTGTATAATATATTCTATAGATGTGCCCAAGCTTAACATACAGTAAACACTGCACAGCGTATGCAACATGATCACCTATTATATATAATATATATTATATATATGTGTTATTGTACATTTTTACCATTAGCTCATTTCAAATGTATGTAATGTAGAGCTTTTTTCCCAGGGCCTCCAAAGAAAAGGGGTTTTACCCAGCTGGGCTTCCCCAGTAAATAAGTCAAATACGACAAAACAAAACACCACTTAGTAATACAGCATATGTCTGTTGACAATTAGATGATTGACCGTGCTGTGACACACTAACCCCATGTGTAAAAACTGAGAAAAAGGGGTTGTGGATGGATGGATGGATTAAAACCAGAAAGGCAATAAAGAAAGATGGCAACAAAATACTTACACGTAAAACTTTCTTTCTGGACTGTCCTCCCATCTGTTCCTCCTCCTCATGCTCTCTAGACCCCTGTGGAAGGTTTGTGTAGTTAACCAACTTGCTGAGAAGAGAAGATACCTTTGGCCGAACATCCAGTTCCTCCTACAGAGACAGTAACAAACTATTACCACCAGTACTGCCTTGGCTAGTCACCAAGAGCTTCATCTTTCAATGCATATAACTTGAATACTCTTCACACATCACAGATCCCAAATTACAGTCAGATTTGCAAATTTCTGCAATATAATGACAAAAGCTAATAATTTTGCGCATAACAAATCTCAGCATTTTGTACAGATCTCCATTTTTTTCACAGATGCAGAGGCACATTATGCAGATCTTCAGGTTTCCACCACTTTTCCGAACAATGATGCACTTGTGAGGCTCTGGGCATACAGATTGAACAAAGCAACTAAATACCTTCATTTCGTAGCAGAAATTAAATGTCATCTCAGGGCAAAATATGGGACTAAAGTGAATTTACTGTTTAAGGGAAAAGTGACAGTCTTCCAATTATCTGTCGGCTTCAAATATCAGCACTCCACTGACATCTCCTCCTCTATCATTTTGCTTAACAGGCAATACAACAAAGACATCACATGCATGGTTAATGGATCTTTGCATTTTCCACATATATCTACAATGTGATCTATCTTATCCTTCAATAATCTTGGTTTTCCTATACAGACTGCAGAATATAGACTTAGTTCTGTGTATTGCTGTTAGCAAAACATTTCTTTACTACATTTTAACTGAAAATCAGATAACTGAACAGGATTTATACATAGGTTCATAGGTAGAGACTAGGCTATCGGCCCAAGGGCCTAAGCAAGCCTAGCCAACAAGGCTCCCTGGCTTAAACCACTCGAGAAAGAATTTCCTGTACCCCTGTCGAGCAGAGCCACAGAAGTGATCCCGGGGTGTATTTCCCCTTTTCCCATCCACTCATCAAGATTTTTCTTTAAGAGTACTAATGAGGAACTTTGCTTAACATAAACAACTGACCCTGCCAGGGCTTGAACACAGAACCCTTCACACTATAGTCAGACACCGTACCACTAAGCCATCTGGGCACATTTACCACATACAGTCTCGGTTTAGCCTTACTGCATACTAAAATACTAGTCTATAAATAAGTAGTTCTACTAGCCTAACAGGTATAATGTAATTTAAAAATGTTAAACTACATGCCCAGCATTGCACACTGATCAGCAACATACTTTGTAACAAATTACTCACTACTGTATTTCCTGAACAACTACTGTTTTTATAGTGCAGTGTGCATGATTTCTACCCAGTTTCTGTAACAGTGTACCTTCGTTACAAATTTGTTAAGGCCTTCCACACTGTTTTATAACCATCAGCTTTACAGTCGAGACATATCAGACATGGAAAATGACCACCCAGAACTTCAGAATTCACCTGGGTAGAGAGGCTGCTAGCGCTGCATTTAATAACATTCACGTGCTTCTGTTTTTTCTTGCATTCATTAAGGTTACTAATTTTCATTTTTACAACCAAAAAATATTTTCATCTTTTTCATAACTATGTTGAAACTCAGACTTCAAGCCCAAATGATCATTTTATACCTCCACACTGACATTGCTGAATTTGAGCACCTCCTCTCCCCAAAATATAGGTATCCTCCTGGTATTCAATGCTCTTATATTTCTCGGATAGATGTGACATCCCCTAGTATGAACTGCACAAGGATAGTTCCTTTTCAGAAGAGACCTTACGTGACCAAGCGAAGGGGTGTGAGTCATCATGCACCCTATTGGGAAATGGACAAATGGAAATCTGTCATAGCATGGCTTAAACTGGGCCTTTGTACACAAGTCCCGTCTCCCTCTGACATGCTGGGCTTACATCATAAGGTGGTGAAGCAATTCATTATTTGGTCACCCAATTACACTTCAATAACCACTGCTCTTCAATGCTCCAGTATCACCACCTATGCATGTGATCAAACCTCAACTCCCCCACCCCACCCCGAGCAAGTCTCCCACAAGGAAGAGGGGAGTGGGTTCTGTTCGGTCATCACTCCCATCAACACAATTCCAACATCTGGGCAACTAAATGAACCCAGGTCAACTGGGTGGCAGTCAGGGCTTCTAGCCTTCTGTTGCACATAGTCAGCAATTGTTCAAATCTTTACATTTATTAAATAATACTTAAGTCATGTACTTCACCTCTCTTTATATACAAAACAGTCAAAAAACTGGCATTAACATCAAACATGAATACTAAACTAGTTATCCGAGTTATTCAAAGGGCAATACTCTAGTCATGCCAAAGAGACACGTATAATTCAAAGCAACTGCAGACCTCGCTGCTGTCCCTTACATTGTATGGGAAATATCACCATACAAAAACATTTAGTTAGAATAAATCACATTTAGTTCATTAAAATAAATTAGTGTCTACTTTGCATTACTTAGAATGAAATTGCCATCTCCCTAACTTCTTGACCCCCACTATCCTGCTGTATGATTGATCACTGCAGTAATTTATAAAAGAATGACAGACTGAAACTTTACAATTAAGAATAATTGTGATAACATTTTCAGCTTATTCATTCTAAAACCAATCTTTTTAATTCTGAGGTGTCATTGTGGATATTATATTGCAGTGGGATTGTGCAGCTTCTGTGTATGTACATAATATTTTGGAACTATACAAAAACTGTTCATACCAGTTTACTGACTGTTTTATAAGGGGGGGGCATTAAACCCACTTACAAACCCTCCTCCCTTATCTTAAATAATACAACCTCAGGTTTTACAGACTCAGAAAAATGGGTATATGCTTATTAGTACAAGGTATTTAGTAAAAATTAAGCATAAATATCTAAAACTTGCCTTAATTCCAAGCCTTTACCGGGGGACATAAATACTGAGTGAATACATCGAACAGCATTTTGACAGGTATAGAAAAACCTAACATGCAAAATGCATACAGCAATAATATAAAAACTGAAAAATATATTTTCACGATTTAAGGAATAATTTGAACATTACAGTTAATCTGGCTGATGACAGGATGCAGAAGAAAAATCCCTGTAGAAGGAAACACTTGGCTCAAAAGGATTGTAATAAAACAATGTTTTAATTCTTCACAAAGCTTTCAGGCAAATACCCTTCAGTCACACACTGATAAGCGCTTGCAACTCAGATGCTCTTCTAGCAGAGGTCAGAAAAATCAGTAAAACTGTCTCCCATATTAAGAACCTTAAGTCAGACATATGAATTGGTTCAAATGGAGCACATGTTAGCTTCTCCAACACAAAATTAAGATCCCGAGGAAGAACCACCAGTTTTCTTGTACGATTCTTACGTGAAACTCCTTTGAAAAACATTTTGATATGAGAATACATTGCAAGTGCGGGATCCATAGGCAGACATACTGAAATGGCAGAAAAATGAGCTTTGACAGTGGAATAAGACAGGCTATAAGAAAGTAAATATTGCAAAACTGGAGAAACACTCGCCCAGAATGGGTGCTGGTTATGTTTGCACCAACTTGAAAACCTTTTCCATTCGCTCATATATGATTTTTTAGTAGAAGAATTTGTTTCCACTAATATCCGCAGCACAACTTCAGAAGAGGTGCCTACAAGGTATTAAGACCCTATCATCCAAGCAGTCAGTTGACGCTGTTTGGGGTAGGGATGCATCACACACCTGTTGTGTGAACAGATTCAGTCTGTGAATTTACTTCTAGTAATTGCCACTGGCTAATTCAAAAGGAAGGGAGAACCACTGTTGTCTGAACCAGAAGTGAGTCCCCACAATGATCTTAGGGGATATTCCTTAACTTTTGTTTACTAAACTAGGTATCAGTGGAAAGGGTGGAAAAGCATATAGAACATTCCTGTCCAAGGAAGGGAATAGGAGTCTGCTTTCCTGGCCTTTTTGCATGGAGTCCTGGAGCAGAATTTTGCCAGCTGATTGTTCAGAGAGGAGGCAAAAAGGTCTACCTGAAGAACTCTCCACAGACAGATCGGGGGTCTTCCAAGGTTTGATCTGTCTAGTTTCCATTTCTGAGGGACTGCCTTTGACCTGCTCAGCTTGTCTGCCACACAATTTTGTCTGACAGAATATTACATGTCTGCACTGTAAAGGTATATCCCAGGTTAACAAACCTAGTCTGCACTGGTGCAACACATGGTTCTCCCTTGCTTATGTATCACGACAGGTATTTGTCCATAACTACCTGGGGTCCAGGGGACAAAAGATGATTCAAAGAGTTGAGCGCCTTGATAAGAGCAATAATTTCTATGTTTGTGTGCTTTGGTCTCTCTCTGTTGTCCTAGGTACCTTACACTTTTATCGTCCTGATGTGCTCTCCAAGCAAATTCCAAGGTGACGGGGAGAAAGGAAGACCTGGATTAAGGGATATTTAATGTCTCCACCAAGTGATTTCTCTCCTCACAAATCCAAGAACTTGAATTTGAAATGATAATGGGGTGTTGGTACTGGGAACAAAGACTCCAGATACCACTTTCGCATGTGGAGTCTTGTAACAAAAATCATGAGAATCATAGATGTCATGTTTCCCAGAATCCTGAGGTATTCCCTTGCAGTGACAGAAGTCCGACTGGAAAACCCCTGGAATAGACATAACATAGATTTATTTTTTCCTGTGGAAGAAAAGCTCTTTGAACTGAGGTGTCTAGCAGACACCCCAGAAAAAGCAATCCAGTAAGGAGTCAAATTATTTCTGAATATTCTCTATTTATTGCATTTGTTTACCAGGTGAAGTCCACTGGGCCTAAGAGAGCCCATATGCAGTGGTGGCCCAGGGAGAAAAGCTCCAAGAACATAGATAGAGAAAATATTAAACATTAATTGGTACAAAAGCAAATACAGTGTTACACACAGTGATTACAGTAATATATACAGAATACATACATAAAGCATGAATTTAGTTGGTTGCCAGATGAATTCAGAGATATATTATATATATATATATATATATATATTATATATATATATATATATATATATATATATATATATATATATATATATATAAACAGATGTATTAATCAGCATTACTGTATCAGTCCAAGTCCATGTAGAAAATCCTTTACCCAAGAGAGAAATTCCTGACACTTTCAAAAAGACCCTGTAAACAAATTGTCTAAATAAGGAAATGTGGGCATCCTGCAGTCTTCAGTGGGCTATCTCAGAAGCTAAACATTTTATAAACACTGCTGGAGCAATGGATAGCCGATAGGGTAAGGCTGAAAATTGATAATGTGATCCAGACATACAAAACCTTAAGAAACCCGGCAAGCTTCCAAGAACTTATTTGGACTGCAGGCTAGAGATTACCTTCAATATCACGGACTGATAAGAGTATAGGCAGAGAGAAAGAAATTGGGGGAGGGGCCCTAAATGAAAGGCCAGCACTGGTAGAGTTTTTAGTAGAATATAGAACAGAATTTACGGCTAAGAAAGGAATAATTAGTAGAGCATATATTGCAATAACTATCAGCATCAAAGAAGGTTAGGAAGGATTGGAAAGAGAGATTAGATAAGCAATTCACAAAGAAACAATGGGGGGATATATGTACGGCTCCCAAATATGCAACAAAATCTAGAAGTTTTAGGATCTTTGCTTGGAAGTGTTTACATAGGTATTTTTTATACCCCAAGAAGACTTCAAATAATTTTTCCTCGGGTAGAGAGCAAATGCTAGAGGTGAGATGGGGAAGAAAGAGGTAACTGGGAACA
Organism: Protopterus annectens; assembly: GCF_019279795.1. Classification (NCBI taxonomy): domain Eukaryota; kingdom Metazoa; phylum Chordata; order Ceratodontiformes; family Protopteridae; genus Protopterus; species Protopterus annectens. The sequence goes on from NC_056742.1 coordinate 443,974,939, forward strand.
TATTTTCTGGGAATGTAATGAGTTGGCAGACTTTAAAGATTCCCCTCAGACTGCTCTGTAGGTGATGCTGGTTGAGCAAATTGGAATAACTAGAGAAATTATTTTTTTTTTGAGCTCTGATACAGAATCAGGATTGCCTAGACATAGTACGGCCTTATGAGTCTAATTATGGTGGCTGCCAAAAAAGCAATTAGTAGAAAATGGAAATCAAAGTCTAAACCAACTGTACTAGAAGCAGCGAAGATAGTAACAGAGATAAATCAACTGGAACTGGGATCTTTAGAAAAGGGTAGGAGCAAATTACATAAGAAAAAATGGGAAATGTGGTATCAATACATGCAGAGGAGGAATGAGATTAAAAGAAAAAGAAATTATGTCTTATAACGTTCCATCTGTGTTGTTGATCCTCGTTCAGTCATTACCTCTGGATAGTCTGTTCCGACCTCGGAACCGAGCCAGCCATCTTCCAAGCTCGCGCCAACCACACTCTCGAGCTAAACTCTTGCCCAGAATTCCCCTTTCCCTGTTACCTCCGATTGAGTTTGCTAGTCAAAAGAAGGTAGAGGCTACCTCTGGTCAAATGACCTAACGGAACCAGATGGTGAGATCCACTATAAGCCTCAGGATGGGGAAGGGAGTGAGGGTCGTAATGACTGAACGAGGATCAACAACAAAGATGAATGTTATGAGAAGACATAACTTCTTTATCTGATGTTGTTAATCCTCGTTCATTCCTTACGCCTGGGACAGAGTCCCCAGCTACCTTTATTCCTGGGAGGCTCTCATGGAAGGACATTCCTGAGCACTACTGAACCAAAAGATGCTCTTCCACTGGAGGCCAAATTCAATTTGTAATGGTTGATGAAGGTATGAGGTCTAGCCCAAGTTGCAGCTGCACAAATGTCATGTAAAGAAGCTCTAGTATGGAAGGCAGCAGAAGTTGCTACCGACCTTGTAGAATGAGCCCTTATGGCTGTAGTTAGAGGGATATTGTGCTCTTTGTAAATAAATGTCACACAGTCTTTTAACCCATTTAGCCAATGTGACCTTAGAAACAGCACATCCTAATCTAGGTCCAGAATAGGCCAAGAATAACTGATCTGATTTGCGAGAAACCTTAGTCCTGTCCAGGTAGAAACAAATTTGCCTGTGAATGTCTAGGGTATATAGGCAATACTCTCCCCTGTTAGAATGATTGGGAAAGAAACCTGGCAATTCAATGGTCTGGTTAATGGACATTTCAGAGATCACTTTTGGCAGAAAGGAAGGATTAGTTCTCAATGACAATATCTTTATGAAAGGTCAAGTAGGGCTGTTTGATGCACAGAGCTTGAAGTTCAGAAATACGTCTGGCAGAAGTAATGGCAACCAAAAAAGTTTTCCATGAAAGAAGCTTGAAGTCACATGAAGAAGCTGGTTCAAAAGGTGACGTTGTCAGAGCTTGCAGGACTAAAGACAGGTCCCATGGTTGGGTAGGTTCTCTAAATGGGGGTTTCAAATGATTTATGCCTTTTAGAAAGGTCTTGCATAATTTGTGACATAAGGGAAGACTCTTGGACACCATTGTGAAAATTAGATATTGCGGCCAAATGAACCCGAATGGTAGAAGCAGAGAGGCCAGATTGGAATAAACTTGACAGGTATTCCAGTACCACCGGCACCGGTGTTGAAAAGGGATCTATTTGCTTTTCCTTCAAAAAGGGATCTATTTGCTTTTCCTTCAGCCAAATAGTAAACCTTTTCCACTTGCTAAGATATGTATTTCTGGTGGAAGACTTATGAGATGCAATAAGAATGTCAAGTATTGGGGAAGAAAGACCATTCTGCCTTGCAATCAAAGGAAGTGGAGGAGCCAAGCTGTGAGCTTCAGGCTGTTCAAGTTGGGGTAAATCAGGTTCTGCGGATGGGAGATAAACTCCGGAGTTAGATCGAGAATCAATGGTTGATCTAGCAGGTGAGGCCATAGAAAGGGGTACCAAATATGACAAGGTCAATATGGCGCTATGAGGATTACTTTGCTCTTCAACCGGCTGGCTTTCTTCAGGAACTGGGGAAGAGGTGGAAAAGCATAAAGTAGACCCGAGGGCCAATTGTGGACTACAGCATCCCTGGGTGACTGTCCCCGAGGAGGAACCGGGGTGAAGTAATTGTTGCATTTGTAATTGATTGGGGATGCAAAGAGGTCGCAGCAAGAGAGACCCCAGCGGCTGAAAATCTCCACCGCTACTAAAGGATTCGGGGATCACTCATGAGGTTGTAGAATGCACCTGCTGAGTCTGTCTGCTATCACGTTGGAGCTCCTGGGAATGTGCGTTGCGATGAGAATGCGGTTGGGACCCATCGCCCATTGCCATATTCTCATGGCCTCCCGACAAAGTGGGCAAGATTTGGTTCCGCCTTGTTTGTTGATGTACCAAACTACCGCCATGTTGTCTGATTGTATCTCAATAGTCCCTGACGGCAATAGGAGACTGAATGCTTGCAACGCTAGAAGCACTGCCCTCAGCTCTAGGACATTTATATGCAGATGGGCCTCCATTTCGGACGACATGCCCTGGACGGTCTTTCCCTGAAATAGCCCCTCCCACCCCATCAGGGAGGTGTCCGCGGTCACTGTAGCCTTGGGCTGTTGGGAGGTAAAGGGGCAAGACCATTGTGATGGGTTCTGCAACATCCACCAAATTAAGTCTTGTTTGCACCTCTGGATTACCCAAATCTTGGATGATAGAGGGTACTGAAAGGGATACTGCCGGGTGAGTAGTAGTTATTGTGGAAGCCTCATGTGGAACCTCGCAAGAGGGACAAGTGATGGAGGCTGCCACGGAACCTAGCAGCTGGAGAACAGAATGTGCCATGAATTTTTCACTTGAAAGGATCAGTATGAGTTGTTGTTTTATCCTTAAGATTCTGTGTTCTGGAATGGATGCTCTGCAGTTTTTTGTATTCAACAAGACCCCAATTAATTCTATGGACTGAGATGGGGTCAGGTTGGATTTTTGCCAGTTTATAGTTATGCCTAGCCTTCCTGCGATGTGAAGAGAATATGCCAAGGCTGCTTCCAATAGATGTCTGGTGGGGGCGGTAATGAGCCAGTCGTCTAGGTATGGAAACACCTGAAATCCCTGTAGTTGCAAGTGAGCTGTGATGACGGTCATGGACTTTGTGAACACTCTGGGGGCTGTAGAGAGTCTGAAGGGCAGTAATCGGAACTGGTAATGACTGGCTCCCACACAGAAGTGAAGGAATCTTCTGGATAGTCTGTCCACCTTTATGTGGTAGTATGCATCTTGAAGATCTATAGAGCACATCCAATTGTCTTTTTCCAAGAGTAGGAGGATAGACTGAATTGTGACCATCCAGAATTTCTGTACCTTTACAAACTTGTTTAATACAATGAGATCCAAAATTAGTCTCCAGTTCCTGGTCTTTTTTGGCACCAAAAATAGTCTTGAGTAGAATCCGGATCCTATCTGGGCTGGGGGGGGGGGGGCGCTACCTGGATGACTTTTTCTAGCAGCTTTGAGATCTCTAATGCTGCTTCTTCCCTTTGACTGGGTGGATCAGGAAAGGTTTCTTAGGGGGACCGGACAAAGATCGAAGGGGTTATGATAACCTCTGGTTATTATCTTTTGTAACCAAGTGTCAGTGGTAATGGTTAGCCAGGCAGAAGGATACAAAGAGAAATGACCCCCAACCGCTTCCAGAGGAAAGCAGTTGAGCCGCTCTTCAGGAGCGCTGGTAGGATTGACCAGAGAAGGAGTCTCTGGAACCCTGGTTATGCGGATCTCCTCTGCCCAGAAAGGGGCGTCTTCCATACGAGTCTCCCCCTCTGCCTCTAGGGGAAAAATAGTCTTGGGTGTCATGGAAAGAACCTTGAGACTTTGTGCTACATCTTCCCCACTCTTCTGGTTTCTGGAGAAAGCCTGTTGCGGGGAAGAGTAACAGATGCCAACGGCAGCAAGGATCTTACTGTCCTGTTCACATCTAGCCACTCTCTCTTTCACCTTGGGTCCAAATAATGAAGAGGCATCAATGGGAACGTTCTGAAAGGAAGCCTTGAAGGGTTCTGCAAGGTCACACAGGTACATCCAAGCATGCCATCTCATGATTATGCCTGCACCCGCTGCTCCTTCAGATGCATGAGAAATCAGACGCATGAAGGAGTTGGATACTGATTCAAGGGTGGCTAACTGTGAGGCCACTTTGTCACGGACTTCAGACACAGCTCTGGCCAAAGTTTCAGAGAGCAAGTCTCTGATGCCTGGTAAAAAGTGCATATAATTCAGAGACCTAACCGCAAAGGTCACTGATGCAAAGGTGCGCTTCCCTAATCTGTCCAGTGCCCAGGACTCCTTGTTGGGCAGATGGACAGTCTGGCTCTTCTGCCAGATCCTTTTTAGTTGCGGCCACCACCACTATGGCATCTACTGGAAGACCTTTGGACCAGTGGGGGACAAGATTTTATCTGGCCTCCGAGGAATGGCTTCAATGGTGTCAGGAGCCTTCCATGCACGCTGCACGATGAGCCGGACAAGTTCGTTGGCAGGTGGAGTAACCCAGGAGGTAGGGGGCCGGGCACGAAAAGCCTACAGGAACACAGACTCTTCAGAGGTCGGGTTAGAAGGCTGCCAATCACCTCTCTGTTTAAGGATTTCAAGGATATCCCCAAAGGATACCTCAGAGGGTGATCGAGGGGACCCTTCCCCATCATCAAAATCTGTCTCTTTCGTGAGGGACTCTTCTGGGGAATCCACGTGCTTCCTCTTACAAGAACTCTTGTGATAAACTTCCTCAGAGGGAGATGCTGGGGAAGACAGCGCAAGAGGGGCCTCCTGTGGGAGTGTATCCTGAGGCCCTTGTGCCCGGTGTCCACTAGGGGTGGCTTGTGTGAGTTGCAGCCCAGAGCAGGACGGAAAACCTGGTGGCACAGGCTCGCCTACAGTGGCAAAAGCCTTCTCCATAAGTTGAAAAGCTGGTCCACCTAAGGATGAGTGGGAGCCTACTGTCACCCCTCAAGTAGAGTACCAGCTATGGTACAAAGAATACCCGAAGGTACGAGTGGAAAGATTACCAACGATGGTAAAAGAGATACCAACAAGGTAAGAAAGAGGATAAACGCATAAAAAACTCGATACATGCGATAGGCAAGAGACAACTATACAAATAAATTTCCTTGAAGAAAGGTAATTTTACGAGGTAATAAATCAAGAAAAGTAACTTAGCTCAAGAGCAATGGCTTGACACGACTGAATGGCGATGCAGAAAACAATCTGGGGTAACAGGGAGAGGGGAATTCTGGGTAAGAGTTTAGCTCGAGAGTTTGTGGTTGGCGCGACCATAGAAGATGGCCGGCTCTGTTCCAAGGTCGGAACAGACTACCCAGAAGTAAGGAATGAACGAGGATTAACAACATCAAATGGTAGGATTTGAATGAGCTATGTAATGGTTGACTAACAATGACAGGATATGTTAAAAGTGACGTATAATGTATACAGCTACAGTTGTGTCGCATGGTTTGGAATGTATAATGTTTGCAATTGAGATTGTGTCGTTATGGCTTATTTTCATTTATATAAATGTAACACGCCCTATTGTCATACATGATAATTTAATAAAGCTGTCTTTTGTTTTAAAAAAAGAAAATTTAGCTTGAAATCTGGTAGACAAACTGGAATGTGATACGCATATTTTAAATCTAAGGTCATTAAAAAACTCAAATGAGGAAGAAGGTTAACAGGTTATGAAGTGGAAGCATTTTTAATTTGGGCACCATCACAAACTAGTTCAGAAAGGAAAGATTCATAAACTGGTCTCCAGGAAGGTTTTCTTTGGCACCAGAAACATTCTAGAATAAAATAAGTTTACCAGAAAAGGAGGAACAGCTTCCATTACCTCGAGACTGCATCTGTACCAGGTCTTCTCACACAATTCAAAGCGATGGACTGTAAGACAGAAGACCTGCGATAGGCATGACTGTCAAAGGTCAGAGAGTTGTGCTGAATTGAGAGGCAGCAACAGTTGACGTGACATCCTGAACCCATGCAGAAAAGAAAAGGGGGGTGGGATTGATGATGACAGCATTTGTATTAATGCAAGAGAAAAGAGAAAAGTTGTCAGATGAGGAAAAATACTCTGGAAAGGAGGAAGAGCCTCCCACTGCTGTCAGTAGCCTAGATGGATCGCATTCAGGTCCAATTTGTCAAACAATGTGTTGCTAAAATGAAATGGAGAGTTTAGATTCAGTCTTTTTTGGGAAGGTTAAGGGACTGCCAGGGTAGCGGGAGGACAAAATCCAGCATATAATCATTCAGACTTATTGGATGGAATTATCCCGTGGTCTGTGGGTTTCTGCTTTAATTTTAGAACTTCATGTCATTGTTGTTTAAACATTTGCATACCAGCATTTTGTTGGGACTGTATTTTGCCTATTGCTAAAGTTACATGGAGAAGTAGAGAATCCAGTGGAAAACTTACAGAAGGAGGGCTGAAAATTCTGAGAGATTCCCTGAATCAGCCTTCCCCTCTCATCACAATTTGTGATGATTTCTGAAGCCGAAAGTCAACAAAACTAGATCTCTGTCCAAGGATGAATTCAAAATGCCATTAACATCTTCTTAGAGGTTTGGAGAATGTAGCTAGGCAAACTTCCTCAAAATAGAGGAGCAGCAGCCCCAATAGTAGTATCCAGAGTCATAGGCACATTATAAACAATGCGTTGGGGACTTGAAAAATCTGCTTTGTAGTTTGATTTCTTCTGTTTCACATCACAAGAAGAAACATTTGGAAAATCATTCCTCTTACTTTTACAATTAGCCATGATAAACTTCAACATACAAGCCTGACAACTTAGAATTCTAAAAATTAAAGTTGCAAAACCATACACTTTTCCCCCAAAACTTGTCAAAAGCCTTCATATCCTTGTCAGAAGGATAGGAATTAGAATTGAAGTGTTTAGCAGAAGCTGGATTCACTAAAGCAATAGCTTCTGGGCTAGGTCTGAAACTGGAGTATAAAAACATAAAAGACCGAGGAACTCTATATAATCTGTTTTAGGGGTAACAGGCTGTCAGAGAAACTGCAGGCTGTGACAAAACCATCCACCAAAGCAGACACAATTGGAGGAACAGGAGAAGTTTCTGTAAATTCCAGTTGTAACAAATCATATTTTCTTGGGGATTGAGAAATCTCACTATTTTCCCACTGAAGATAGTGCATTTATCCTGGAAATAGTCTCTGAAGTAAAACCCTTCACAGAGAGGATCAAATACCACAAACAACTCGGAATCTGAATCAGAAATCTGAAGAGGGAAAACCATCTCTTCCTTCATATTCCCCAACAAATCAGTCTCGAACTCTTCAGGGAAAGAGGAAATCATTTTTCTCTTACAAGAACCAACTTTATAAGAATGGTCAAGAGCCTGCAAAAAAAAAAACCCTTAGCCAAGCCTAATAAATTATTCCTGATCAGAGTAACTGATTCAGGAAAAGACAAACATTTAGATTTTGGTTTCTTTTTGAAAGCAATTTTTAAGAAACAGATCCATTAGCACCAGTAACAACTTCCCCAGGATGAGTGCAAAATGCAGGTAAAGCAGGGGTACCTTCCCTGCATCTTCTCCCAGAATCAAGTGGTACTCTCCTTTGCCCATTAATGGGGACATCAACAGGGAGAGGACATGTCTAACCTTCAGTCCATGGTGGCTGAATGGATTGCAACACAGGGATCCAAAGAAAAAGATAAGTGGTCTGAGGAACCAGCTTTGGCCACAGCATAGTAACCCCACCTGTGGCAAATCACCAGCCTCCTATGATGGCAAAGGCGGTTTAACTTTTCTTTTTGTGGCAAGAAGTCTGACCAAGAGACCAGTAGTCCGTTCCATGGTCAAGTCAAAAGTTGTGTTTGTTGCTAATTATCCTCAGGGAAACAAGCAGTAAAACAGGAGTCTCAAAAAGTAACCCACCCATGGGAAAAACAGTAAAAAGCACAAAAGTTTAGTTATTTTCCCCATCTCCAAAAAGAAAAAAAAATCTGCACAGAAAAAGCAGTTTTAAACTTAATTTTTTAAGCACCAAACTAAAAAAGTGTGCTCCTATTTAAAAGTAGGCAAGTTGCAAGACAATCACAAGAACATTTTTTTCCTAGCTTAAAAGTAATTCTTTCACAGAATAAAGTATGTTTTCTGTGGCAATGAAGTGGGAGTTTTTCCCTGAAGGGACCATCTGCCAAGCAGTGAAACCGCATGATCAGACCATCAATTCTCAATAGTCTGTGGAGAAGCACTCTCTGAAGCAGGCAGGAAAGCTCTGAAGGGGATGGCGCCCAAATTGGACTTTGTCAGCTCAGCTTGAACTGGCCAACGGATTGGGCACATGGAATGTGCCTTGCAGCTTTGAAAGCTGTCCATCTGCTATCTCTGTATCACTGCTGGACAGAGGCACAGCAAACTAATGGGTATAGTATTCTCATCCTAAGGGGTGGTGAAAGCCACACACACTCTGGCTAGGCTTACAAATGCCCTAGGGCAGATAGCCTAGTATGAACCTATATCTTATGCAAGATATAACCCATATAGCTTAAGCTACTGCAGATCATAACGATGAACATTAATCATTTTCCACAAATATAACTATGGCCCTAATTTTTAATACTTTTCTCTTCTGCTACAGTTTTGTCAGGTGTACTTCTTTCTGTTGGTATCTTAAAATATGTACTAACATTTGTCTCAGGTGCTTTATGATGTCCAGATTTGTAGCATGTGCATGCCATATGCACGTGCACACACACACAGTGCCCCGGTCAACTAACAAAATCCTGCTGTAGAACACCAGTCCAGTTGCTTATTTGTACTTTCATAAAATGAATGCAGGCATTTTCTTCCAGCTTCTCAGGTTTGGTCTGTGCACTTATTTATTTTTTTGAAGCAGCTCTACTTGGGAATCCACAAGAATTACCAGTCTTTTCATCATTTTAAACTCAGATTTCTACAGTTTTATTAGCTTATCTGAATACCCACTTAAAACTTTTATTTTTTCATCCTTTTGTCATTTTATTTTATATGGTGCACTCTAAAGGTACAATAAACATACAGGTTTATTATCTCAGGATGCAGCAACGGACAAAATTAGAAGTTATGTACTCACCATAACGTTCCATCTGAGTAGGTGTATTCATTTGTCTGCAACCTGTGGGTTATGGATCCGAAATCGGATCCGAACCGGCATAGTTTTCCAGCTATGGATCCAAGCTCTCAGCTCCTCCCCTCACCCATAATGCCCTGCTCTACCCTCATGACCTCAGATCGAGTTTGCCAAAGCAACAATACCCTCAAAAGGGTAACAAGGAATATGCAGGAAACTGAAAGGCCAGGGGATAGGAGGCGGGATGGTTGCAGACAAATGAATACACCTACTCAGATGGAACCTTATGGTGAGTACATAACATCTAAATCTGAAGTAGGATATTCATTTGTCTGCAACCTGTGGGATAGAGTCCCCAGCTACCTGAATCTTGGGCCATCATGGAAGGATATTCCGAGCACCTGGAGCCAAAGGATGCTCTACCCTAGATGCAAGATCCAACTTATAGTGAGAAATAAATGTATGAGATGAAGCCCACGTGGCTGCTGCACAAATATCATCTAGAGGAATCCTAGCCTTGAAGGCTGCGAGGTAGATACTGACCGGGTTGAATGGGCATGAACACCCCGGTGCGGGCCTTCCTGGCTTGATAAGCCAATAAAATGCACTGTGAAATCCAGCGGGACAGAGAAACTTTAGAAATAGGCTTGCCCAAACTGAATTTTGCAAAGGAAATAAACAGCTGGTCGGATTGCCTATGACCAGCTGTCCTGTTGAGATAAAATCTAAGTTGCCTGTGAACATCTAGTGAGTGTAGCTTATATTCACCTTTGTTTTCATACTTAGGGAAGAAAACAGGGAGGTTAATGGATTGATTGATGTTTGCTTCAGAAGCGATTTTAGGAAGGAAGGACGGGTTGGTCCTGAGGGAGACACGGTCGGATGAAATACCAAGTAAGGAGGTTTAGCTGATAAGGCTTGAAGTTCAGAAACTCTCTTGGCTGATGTAATGGCTACCAAAAGGCTGTCTTGTAGGACAAGAATTTGAGATCCACTGTAGCCGCTGGCTCGAAGGGAGCGGTCAAGGCCTGTAGAACCAAGGAAAGGTCCCAAGGAGGAACTGCTTGCTTTATAGGGGCCTGAGAAGGAAAGTACCCTTAAGAAATGTTTTGCACAATTTGGCTGACATAAGAGGATTAGACTCTTGACCAATGTGATAGTGAGAAATTGCCGCCAGTTGAACTTTGACTGTGGAACTGCTGGCACCATCATTAAAGAGAGAGGTTAGAAAATCAAGCACTACAGGGAGAGGAACCGTGAAGGGATCTAGGCCTTGCCGCTCCGCCCACGCAGAGAAAGCGTTTCCATTTGCTTGGTAAACCTTTCTAGTGGATGGTTTATGAGCCGCCACCAAAATAGCCTTTACGGTGAAGAATTACGGGAGTCCTTATCAAGAGTGGAACTGGAGCAGCCAAGCGGTCAGCTTCAGGTTGTCCAGGTTCGGAGGAGGAATGCAGGATGGATGGGATATCAGATCCGAATGGGATCTAGAATCCAAGGAGGATTCACCGAGTGAGACCTTAGGAAGGGGAACCAGATCTGTCGAGGCCAGAATGGAGCAGCGAGAATCATTCTGCAACCCACCCGAGAGGCTTTCTGAAGAACTTGCAGCATCAGAGGCAAGGGTGGATAGGCATACAGAAGACCGGGTGGCCAAGCATGCACCAGAGCGTCTCTTGGGGTACCTCCGGGAGGAGGTATTAGAGCGAAAAACTGTCGCACTTGGTGTTTGAGGGAGAAGCAAAAGATCGCATGAAGGGTTCCCCACCGTGCGAATATGCGTTCCGCTACTTGACAATTGAGAGACCACTCGTAAGGCGTCAGAATGGTGCGACTGAGCTTGTCCGCTAGGATGTTGGACCGACCGGAATGTGTGTTGCTATGCGAAAGCGATTGGTGTAGATTGCCCATTCCCACACTCTCATGGCCTCTCGTCAAACAGGGTAAGACCTTGTTCCCCTTGCTTGTTGATGTACCAGACAACAGACATATTGTCCGATTGAATCGCAATTGTTCCCAAGGGAAGAAAGTCCTGAAGTGCTAGCAACGCTAAGAGCACTGCTCTCATCTCTAGAACATTGATATGCAGAAAGGTCTCTGAATCGTTCCACGTGCCTTGGACTGTCCGGCCCAAGTGCCCCCACCCGAGGCGGGAGGCGTCCGTGGTCACCGTGGCGAGAGGGGAGAAGGACAAAATAGGCGACCCTCGTAGAGATCCGCGGAGTGGAGCCACCACAAGAGGGACCGCTTGCAAGCCTTGCTGATCGCTATGGGATGATGCATGGGGAGAGCAAGGTATGACCACTGTACTAAGAGCGTCCACTGTAGAATGCATATTGAGCCTGGCAAGAGGAAGAAGTGCTATCGACGAAGCCATGGACCCTAGAGCCCTCAGGACCAACTCCGCTGGAACAGAACATGAATGGAGAATGGCCGCACCTGGAGCTGCAGATTTAGAACTCTGTCCGCAGTGAGGAAGGCTCGTAAACTCCTTGTGTCTAGTCTGGCCCCTATGAAATCTAAGAGCTGAGTGGGTGCCAGGTTGGACTTTTGTATTTATTGTGATGCCCAGAAATGGAGCAAGATGGAGAAAGGAGTCTGGCCAGAGAAGTAGATGCCTTGTTGGGGCGGTAAGGAGCCAGTCGTCCAGGTAGGGAAAGACCTGCACCCCTGAAGCCTCAGGTGGGCCGCTACCACTGCTAGTACTTTGGTAAACACCCTGGGGGCTGTGGTGAGACCAAAGGGAAGGACCCGAACTGGTAGTGACTGGCTCCCAGCCGAGGCGGAGAAACCTCCTGGAGCGTCTGTCCATTAGGATGTGGTAGTGCGCGTCCTTGAGATCTATCGAGCACATCCAGTGGCCTTCTCCCAGAAGGGGAGAATAGATTGTAGAGTGACCATTGAATTTTTCTTTGGGGACTGCCAGATTCAAGAGAGAGAGGTCTAGGATTGGTCTTAGTTCCCCGTCTTTTGGCACTAAAAAGAACCTGGAGTAGAACCCTGATCCGATCTGGTCTGGGGAGCGGGCTGGATGGCTCTTTTCTCTTGCAGATGGCCTATTTCTGCTAAGCCGGCCTCCCTTTGACCCGGTGGTACCTCTGTGAGGGTCTGCATCTTTGGAAGGTGAAGGAAAGGAATGCGATATCCCTGGATATGATTTGGAGAACCCAGCGGTCCGATGTTATGGACTCCCATTGCCGCTAGGTGCCCCCGAGCGTCCCCGACTGCCTCCAGAGTAGAGCAGTCGGGCAACCCTCAGGGTTGCTGCGGCCGTTCAGAGAAAGGTTCCCTGGACCCGAAGTTTCTGGGAGCCCCTCTGCCTCTAGGGCGGCGTCCTCCCTGTCCTCCTCTGCCACGGAAGGACTGGTTGTCCGGAGCAGGCTGGGTCTGCTGCGGCTTCCGGAACCACATCTTCTTCTGACCCTTTTGGTTCCTAGAATAGGGCCTCTGGGGTGCAGAGAAGCGGATTCCGACGGCAGACAGCGTCTTCCCGTCCTTCTCGCTCTGGGTCAACGTCACGCGAACGGTCTTGCCAAACAGAGCAGAACCATCAAAGGGGGCGTTGCAAGCGCCTTGAAGGGCTCAGAAAAATCGCAGTGGCGGAGCCAGGCCTGGCGTCTAGTGACCAGTCCTGTCCCGCAGCTCTAGCGGCGCCCTCCGTAGCATGGGAGAGTAGCCGCATAGAAGTATTTGTGACTGACCTAAGAGTGGCCATTTTGGTGGAGTGCAGAGCTCTGTCCTCCTCCGAAATGGACTCAGGGGGGGATGCAGCGTACTCCTTAATAAGGTCTCGCTGCATCCGAATAACATGTGCCAAATAGTTCAGCGCCCTTACCGAGAAGGTCGCCGAACTGAACATCCGCTTCCCCAAGCGGTCCATCATCGAGACTCCTTGCTCGGTGGGTGGACTGAGGACTCTCCTGAGCCAGTTCCCTCTTTGTGGCCGCCATCAACATGGCATCTACAGGAGGCCCCTTACTCCAATGGGTCCTGTCGGGCGGGCTAAGGATCCTGTCAGGTCTTTTGGGAATTGGCTCCATGGTGTCCGGTTCCTTCCACGCCCTGGTGGTAATAAGGTCCACCAGGGGTCGGCAGGGGACACCCAAGAGGTAGACGGGCCCGTTTGAATGCCTCCAAGAACACGGACTCGTCCGAGGAAGACTTGGGGCAGACCACCCCCTGTACGGAGCATTTCCATGATGTCTCGAAGGAGACATCCTCGGGGGTGACCGTGGGGAGCCTTCCCTTCCTCCAAGTCCGTGTCTTCAGTGAGTGACTCGGGAGTCAATGTGCCTCCTTTGCACGTATGCTTGCGAGGGCCTCCTCTGGGGGCTGTCAGAGGAGTCCTCGCGAACAGCAATTTGCTCCATGGGAGCAACTTGGGGCACAAGCGGGCTGTCCCAGGGGCCGGATGGTGGAAGCCTGGCCCAGTGCAGAGGGAGCGGGGCCGGGCGAAGCAAGTGCCGGGGTCCGGAGACCCTCAACAGAGCCCTCTCCACTACATCAAAAGCGAAGGGAGCCGACCTCGATCAAAGGATCCGACAATGGCTCCCCTCGGATCGAAGAGTGGATCGGAGCCGGCGCAAGCACTCGGATCCGAAGGACAGTGCGCTCCGACACAGGCGGCGCCCGAAGGAGCACTGATCCCCGGATCCGGCTCGGATCCAGGCTCCGAGATCGGATCCGGCCTTTTCGAGGGCATGGTCGGATCCGGTACCAAGTACTATCGGCTCCGACCTCCCCGGCTCGGCTGCTCGGCTCCAGTTGCTCCGAACCCGGATAGCGGGTCGGAGAAGGAGCAATAGGCTTAAAAAAGGGTGTTGAGCTCCCCCCCGGAGGGGGGGGAGGCAAGAGCACTCCCATCTGCATCTGGGCCTGGATGAACCTTCTCATCATCCGGTCCAGATCAGCATCCGAAAGGCTATGGGTAGATCTCGGCGAGGCTACGAGGTAGGCCTGGAATGCCTCCTCGATAGCCTCGGCGGAGATCGGGTCTCCTCCTCCTCAGGACCCGGTGAGAAGCAGACAGGGGACCGGAGCCGAGAAGGAGGAGACCGGACCGACAAAGCCGGGAGAAGCCAGCTTGGCTGGCGCGAAACAGAGGTCTCGGCCCGCGCTTGGTGCTTCTCCCTCCGGTCCTTTAGATGCATCCCTCTCCTGTCCTGAAGCGGGAGTTTGAGTCCCAGGAGCAGGAGGGGTGCCACAGGGAACAACTGCAGCCGCAGGAGTCCCGAAGGGCGGAGGTCGGAGCCGAGTCCGGCGGTAAAAGATCCGCCAAGACCAGCTTGGACCTCCGCTCCCTCAGTGCCCTGGGGTTGAACCCTGCACAAATGGAACAACCAGATGTGAGGTGTTCAACCCCAAGACACTTAACACACCGAGTGTGGCCATCAGCCGGTGAGAGCTTATGGCCACACTCGGAGCATTTTGAAAATATGGACTTAGGCTGTTCAGCCATAGTCTATAAACTTAACCTAAAGTTACAGAAAAGTAACTTAAACAATAAAAGAAGCACACAGGCCTCACACACACTCTACGTACCAGCGAGGGGAGGGAATAAAAATTACTACTGAAATTTAAAATAAACTAAAACAGTCAATAATAACAGGAAACCTACAACTTTCACACAAAAATTGTTAAAGAAAGAAAAAATTCTCTATTTTTCAACAAGAAAATAGTCTACTTAGCTGAGAGCTATGTATCCACATCTAGTTACCAGCGCGGCAAACAAGATCTGAGGTCATGAGGGTAGAGCAGGGCATTATGGGTGAGGGGAGGAGCTGAGAGCTTGGATCCATAGCTGGAAAACTATGCCGGTTCGGATCCGATTTCGGATCCATAACCCACAGGTTGCAGACAAATGAATATCCTACTTCAGATCAATAATTCACATTAATGCATTAACTTATTACCACATCTTCATTCTAACCCATAGGACTTTATCAGATAATTAACCAACTAGTGAAACAAATAATGTTTTTATATCCCCACCAATCACACCACTTGTTTAGTTGTTCAATTAAAAATCAACCCAGATCCTTGTTATAGTTTTGTCCATTGCTGCTTCCTGAGATAATAAACCTACGTGTTTTCCACCCTCAATTACTGGAAGCCATCTCCTGTACAAAGCTAAAACTTGAACTGCTTTCACAGCATCTGCAAGATTCTACCCAGACAGATCCTTCTTCAGCTTTTCTAGTTGATTTTCTCTTACTTTCTCCAAATGTCTTCATCGCTGGGCATTTACATCACGTTATCGAAAGATGAAACTAGCAAACGCTATTTTATCTGCCCCAAAACATCTAAACAAGAAAATATCGAACATTCAGAACAGCAAATTTTTTCCCATGGAAATAATTCGCTGCTCCGAAACACACACACAACACAAGCACATCAAACAGCCAGCAACCACACACACACAAATTCCTACATCTAATGCTACACTAAACGTACACTACTATCTACCCACTTACCTTAACCCAAACCCTAAGGTCCATCACTATCACACACTGACCTAACCCGCGCCCAAACCCTAAATCACTTAGACCACCCCTAAAGTCCGTCACTATCACACACACACCTAACCCTAACGTACAAACAAATCGCACACTTACCTGAACCCAACTCTTAACTTTCCACCCCACCGCTAAGAACAGCGAAGCCAAAGAAACGGCCAACCAAATTCTTTCCCCGAGGAAAGAATTTGTTGTCCTGCAGCTTCGCTATTCTTAGCGTTCGTTGAATAGTGTTAGATATCAGAACATTCGAAGTTTTAATACTTCGATATTCTGATACAGACCCATTTCTGGCATGCAGGCAATGTAATTACTAAGCAGTAACTGAATTTTACCCAAACTGATAACTTGTACTTGCATTTTTAATTCTTCAGTTTTCACATCGAGAAAGCTTTAATCAACCTGTTCAGTGTGCAGCCACTTTTAAAGAGAGACTAATATCCTTGAGCTTATCTTGACCGTCTAGTTCCCAAATGTACCCCAGCCTGCATTTCGTCCTCCCTGGTAAAATCAGACTACGGATCAATCATTTTCTCTGTCAGTTGTAATTGTAACAGTCTACCTCAAAGAGACCACCATTAGGGACTTATCTAGTACAAATGTGCTTCAGTTTGTAAAGAACCTGAGCAAAAATTCCCAGCAATTCATCCCACAGACTTACACAAATGAAAGGACTGCTAACAAATACCTTGAAGTTTATCAACATCTAAATAGCTACACAGGAAATTCAGTACCCTTTCATTCTAAATTGAATATTAAATTCAGGAATAACCTCCATACTCTCAGATACAACTCCGATATTAATAAACTGCACAACAAAAAGAAAATAAATGAAAATATGAAAGAATCCCCACCACTTAAGGGCCAAAACCAAATATGCCAGCAAGAAAGTTAAAAGCAATACTAAAAATGTAAAGCAGAGTACACGTTTAAGGTTGCTATAAATAAAACTATAAACCTTTATTCCTTAATTTCCTGACCGAAAGGAAGAAAGTCTATTATTAAGGAATAATGATCTCATCCAGAACCAAATATACCAATCCAAAGGATAGAGCCACTACATTAGTAAAGTTTGTGCCAGCGTTACCCCATCTACAAACACTGCTGCTCAGCATTCCTGAACATTTAGGTTCCCCTGGAATCACACTGGAACAAGTTCTTAGAATCCCTGTCAAAGGTTAACCACTTATTTCATGGGAACACTCAACAAACCAGGCTGCAGTCTCTTCAGCGCTGTATGCACTAGCCGAGATTCTACTTGAACCATTCATCCTCAGGTTATCCACAGTTGACAACAGCTGACTCCCCTATACAAGGGTGGCCCCTTTACAGATCCGGGTAACTACACTATAGGTGCAGACTTGCAACCCATAGATGCAAAGGCATGGAACCTATCGCAGCAAAACTCATGCAGACATAAGCAACTGTCCTAGACTCTACTCTGTTTCGGAGACGGGTGACTAGTAAGCTGTTTTGAAAAAGGTTACAGATGCTGTGGACAGTGGCAATTCCATACAAGCTACTTGTATCGACCTGGAGAATGCTTAAGACACTATCTCCCCCTCCCATGTTGCTTTATTGAAAAATTAGAAAAAAAAAATAATGTAAAAAGTACAGTTGTGTACACCTACCATAAATGTAGATGTTAGAGTGTCTTCACTGTTGCAGTCATAACTGTAGGGTGCTCCTGCCGGCAGGCAGCCCGAGGTCGGCCAGAATCCCAAAGTCTGGGTCCAGCGTCGGCTGTATAAGCTAGTATCCTGACGTCAGTACGCCTTGGTACATAGCCGTCAGCCGACGCCATCTTCTCCAGCCTTTCTTGCCCTAGATGTCAGAATGCCCCAATAAATCAAAAATGAATCCAATAAGGAAACACAAATACACCACAAAAGAGAAAAAAAGAGGGGATAGGAGGGAGGAAACCCGACTGCAACAGTGAAGACACTCGAACATCTACATTTATGGTAGGTGTACACAACTGTACTATGTTCTTCGTGTTTCACTGTTGCAGTCATAACTGTAGGGTGGAATCCCAAAGCAGTGTAGAGAGGGAGGAGGCTTAGATAGAAGAAGGGAGGCAAGAATACCCTGCAAGACAGCAGAGGCAAAGCCTGCCCTAGACTTAGAAAACAAAGGGAGATTGTAGTGCTTGGAAAAAGTATGCACTGAACTCCAAGTGGCAGCTTCCAAGATATCCTTGGTAGGTACTCCTCTGAGAAAAGCTGTAGAAGTAGCAGCTGCTCTAGTAGAATGACTTCTAATGGTTCCAGGAAACTGTTTACCATGATGAGTGTAACAAAATCTGATCCCATAAGCAATCCATTTGGAAATGGTTTGTTTAGAAATAGGCTTTCCAAGTGAACTGGAGGCAAAGGAAACAAACAATTGGTTAGACTTTCTGAAATCTTTAGTCTTGTCCAAGTAAAATCTTAACTGTCTGTGCACATCCAATGAATGCAGAATCCTTTCCCCTTTATTTTGAGGGTTTGTAAGAAAGTAGGAAGGTGAATTGTCTGATTCAAGGCTACTTTCGAAATCACCTTAGGCATGAAAGTAGGATTGGTCCTCAAGGATACTCTGTCCTGATGGAAAATAACGTATGGTTCCACAGCCATAAGAGCTTGCAACTCTGAGACCCTTCTGGCAGAGGTCAAAGCTAACAAAAGAACAGTCTTCCAAGATAGAAATTTAATATCTGAAGATGCAGCAGGCTCAAAAGGAGGCAAAGTAAGTTTTTCTAAAACATAATTAAGATCCCAGGCAGGGACCGGAGGGGTCCTTGGAGGCCGCAAATTCTTAGCCCCCCTCAAGAACTGCTTCACCAAAGGATGTGAAAAAACAGGAGGATCAGAACTGAAATGCGCAGAGATAGCAGAAGCATGAATCTTAATGGAAGAAAAAGAAAGTCCCTTAGATAAAAGCTCTGAAAGGTAAAGCAAAATAGAGGAGAGATCAGGAACCTGAGGATCAGAACCTCGGTCCTGCATCCAAATAGAAAACCTCTTCCATTTAGAGGCATAAGATTTCCTAGTGCTAGGCCATCTAGCTTCCAAAATAACATCCAAAACTTGTTTGGGAAGACTAGAGGCAATCAAATTCCCTTGAAGAGCCAAGCTGCCAAGCAAAGGGTCTTGAGGTTGGAATGTAGTAACTGACCCTGATGCTGGGACAGAAGCGAAGGGTTCAGTGGAAGAATCCAAGGAGGCCCCGAGAACAGGAGCTTCAGAGTCGGATACCAAAACTGTCGAGGCCAATTTGGGGCAATCAAAATGAGGAACTTGGGCTTGTCCTGCTTTATCTTCAGTAGTACCCGAGGCAGTAGAGGAAGAGGAGGGAAGGCATATGCTGACAGACTTCTCCAACTGAAAGACAGGGCATCCACTCTCCATGCTGTTTTGTGGAAGGACCTGGTGCAAAAGCGAGGCAGCTGATGATTGAGATGGGATGCAAACAGATCTATCTGGGGACATCCCCAAACTGCAGTAATCTTTTTGAACAAGTTGGTGTCTAGCATCCATTCGTGAGGATCTGAAATGTTTCTGCTCAGGCTGTCTGCTAAAAGATTTTGTTTTCCTGGAATGAATTGAGCCTGGAGGTGCAGATTCAAATTTAGAGCTGTGTCCCATAAACTCATAGCCAGTCTGCAAAGGGGTAGAATGAGATCCCCTGCTTGTTGATGTACCACATGACCGTGGTGTTGTCTGTGCGAATTAGCAGAGGCCCTGGTTGTAAAAGGTGTTTGAAGGCCAAAAGAGCATTTTGTACTGCCAACATCTCCTTCAGATAGATGTGCCAGTGAAGATGGTCCTTTGTCCAGGTTCCCTGCTGGCAATTGTCTAGAAAATGTGCTCCCCAAGCATAATCCGAGGCGTCCGTGGTTAGGATCTGAGTAGGTTGAGGGAGACGAAAAGGTTTTCCTTCGTTCAAAATGCATGCCCTGGACCACCAGAGGAACTCCTTCTGGAGGCAATGAATCAGAGGAATCAGAAATTCCAGATCGTGATAATGCTGTGACCATACACTTTTCAGATACCATTGAAGCTTTCTCATGTGAAGCCTTGCGTTTGGAATCAACAGAATGCAAGAAGCCATGTAGCCCAGAGCCTGCAGGAATTTCCTTGCAGTGAGCTGAGATAGAGTTGCCAAGGTGTTGAAAGTAGAAGCCAGCTGAGTTTGTTTTTCTGGAGTGAGGTAAGCCCTTTGTAAGGTCGTGTTTAAGAGGGCTCCCAAGAATACCATTTGTTGAGAAGGGATCAAATGTGACATTTTTATGTTCACTGAGAATCCCAGTAAGAGGAGAAGACGTTGAACGAAGTCTAGGCGTTGAAGCAGAAGATCTTTGCTGTCTGCCTGAATAAGGCAGTCGTCCAAATAGGGGTAAATCTGAATCCCCTGAAGTCTGCAGTAAGCCACTACTGGTGCCAGGCACTTGGTGAAGACTCTGGGTGCAGTAGATAAACCAAAGGGCAGAACAGAGAATTGAAAGTACCTCGAACCTGCCCTGAACCTGAGGAATTTCCTGCGTTCTTGTCTGATAGGGATATGCAAATAGGCTTCCTTTAAGTCCAATGTCACCATCCAGGCGTCCTGAGAGAGCATTGGAAGTAACTGTTGCAGAGTGAGCATCTTGAACTTTGGAATTTCCAAAAAGGTGTTTAACACAGAAAGGTCCAGAATAGGTCTTCAAGAGTTTTGTTTTCTGGGAACCAGAAACAGCCTTGAATAAAATCCTTTTCCCATTTCCAAGAGTGGAACAGGCTCTATGGCTCTCATGGCCAGAAGAGCATCCACTTGAGTTAAGGCCTCTGACCATTGAAGTTTTGGCAGATCTGGCCAACCGTGAGTCCTTGGCAAAGTGTGAAAGTGGAACTTGTAACCTTTTAAAATCACATCCAATACCCATTTGTCCTGGGTATCTGAGTCCAATTCCTGTAAAAAAGAGACAGTTTTCCTCCGAGAGGGGCGTCCAGGTAAAGAGGTCCTGAAGCCCAACCGAGAGAGTCATTGAGTTTGTTTTCTGAGATTGGGATCTGTCTTCTCCCCTTCTAGGTGAAGAAGCAGCCCATTGTCTAGATCTGTACGAGGTCTGGCCTTGACCACGACCTCTGGAGCGTCTATATTTTCCCCTTTGAGGCCTGTCAGACGTGGGAAAGGATCAATTTTTAGAGGGCCAATTCCTGGAAAATCTAGGAGGCTGAACCTGCAAGAATTCTTTTACAGTCTGCATGGACTTTGCCTTTTCTTCCATCTTTTTAATAACTTCTTCAGCCTTAGAACCAAAAAGAACATCATGTTGAACAGGGGCATCTAATAACTTAGCCTTAACCTGTTCAGGCAAACTTTGTTCACGAAGCCAGGCATGTCTCCGAATCACAGTACCAGAGGCAGCAGCCCTGCAGGAAGCATCCAAGGCATCAAAACCACAATGTAAGCTATGCTTGTTAACCTGTTCAGTGGCATGCAAAACATCCTGAAGTTCCTTATCCTCTGCACAAGCAGGTACAGAAGCAAGCTTTTGCTTTAAAACAGACAAAAGAAATTGCTGGTATTTAAACATATGAAACTGGCAATTTAATGCCCTTACAGATAGGGTAGCAGAAGTATATACCTTTTTACCCCACCTGTCTAAAGCACGAGAATCCTTCTCAGAGGGAATAGGATTTTTAGAAGTAGCAACTTTAGCAGCCTTAGAACCCTGAGAAATAGTTTCAGGGTCTGCAGAAGGATTTTTAAATAAAAATAAATGAGAGTCAGGAACCCTATAAAATCTATCAGGCTTAGAAGGAGCAGGAGGCATGGAATCAGGATTCAAATTAGCCTCATAAAAAGCATCATCCACAATGTCCAAGACAGGAGGGATAGCTAAAGGCCTATGCTGAGGAAGAAGAAGAAATTCTCTAAGTCTCTTTTTGGAAGCAGAATATTCCTGTCCTTCCCAATGAAAATGTTCCCTCATCTCATGCAAGGTTTCCCCAAAAGAAAAATCCTCAGGCGGAGAGGCCGAGGGCAAAGATTCCTCAGCATCCGAATCCTCAAAAGGGGAAGGAATAGTCCTGATCAGAGGAAGAAACAGAAGAGACAGAGGCCTGGTCAGAAGAATCCAGAGTAACATCCTGTCGAGGCCTTTTCTCAGGAGGGGGGTGAGAACCCCTAATCATTGTAAGCAAGTCTTCAGGCATCCTCAACAATTGTTTTGTGTCTTGGGAGTGGAGTCAGAAGCAGCTTGAGCTGAAACTTTAGACTTAGTAGGAGTCTTTGTCTTTGCCTTTGCCTTTGAAATAGTAATGTGAGTAGGCCTGAAAACCCCATAGAAGCCGGTACCTGCACAGCGGTTCCGGACCCATCTGAAGGAGCGACGTCCGAAGGTCCTGCAGCAGTTAAAATAGTGGGCCTTGATGGCTCCCCATGGGAGTCCGTATCGGCCATCGGTTCAAGCGGAGGGCGACAGGGGCTGCAAAGCGCCTCACTGACGACAGCCGAACCGGACGCTGGCTCCAGCTACAACGAGTCCTGTTTGGACCTCGGAGGCCTGTCTTTATCTTTGCGCTTCTTTGGAACTCCGGTAGTATCCGACGACATTCTGTAATTGAAGCGTCTGCCAAAATAATTTAAAGCCCAGTCGTACCTGCGTTTGATAGTACGAGAGTTGAACCTGGCACAGAACCGACAACAAGAAGCATCGTGGTCAGGGCCTAAGCCAGGTAGCCAGTAAGAGTGGAAATCGTTATGAGGTATTTGTTGCCCACGCTATACAATTATTAACTTTTTCTGACATCGGAGGAACAAGAAAAAGATTCCCCAATGGGGTACTTAGCTTTGAGAAGAGAAGTAACAACTTCGGACCGACAACAACCAAGTAAGCTGATCGAAAATCGCCAACCAACGTTTTGCGAGCTGCTTTCCACCGCACGGCAAGAAAGACTGGAGAAGATGGCGTCGGCTGACGGCTATGTACCAAGGCGTACTGACGTCAGGATACTAGCTTATACAGCCGACGCCGGACCCAGACTTTGGGATTCTGGCCGACCTCGGGCAAGTTATTGATAACCTCTCTGAATGCAACATTTAACAAAGCTATCAGTGCACTGACACCAAATATAAAAATTTAGCATTTATTTTGCAGACATACAAACAAACATCCCAGAAATACAACTTACCAACTTGGCTGATAACTGCAAGCTGGACACTTATCTGCTCATCCACTAATAAGCACTAGCTCCAGAAAAGGCTGGAATATATACCTGGAACAATCTCATTTAAACTATCTCAAGCTAAATGCAAAAATGTACAGCATACTAACACTCAGCCAAAAAAAAAAAAAAAAAAGCTGCTAATAACCTTGTGTTATAAATGCATGCCTTCAGACAGATACTGCCATAGGAGGCCTGGGTGCATATGTGGATAACTCATGTTCAATCATGTTTCCACCATAGGCAGGAAATCCTCTCTCGAACATTTCATTTTCAAGGAATATCTTCAAAATCTAAACTCATCATACCATGGCCCTCTTCCTTTACGAGACACATCCTCAAATAAAAAGCTTCTTTTAATATGTATAAATCCAAGCATATCATTCAACAGGTAAGGCCACAAAAATTCTAACTAGGAAAATTAAAAGCCTTAAATCTTTCAACCATCCCAAGAGATCAGCACAACTCTCTTTACAGGCTGCCCCAAGGTGGCCCGTCTCTCTTTTTTTGGGCCACAAATGATCCAATCCATATGAACCTTGTATTTCTTTACAAAATCTGTGGCTGTAGAAATATTTGCACTGGGGACCTAAATCTACACCATCAAATAAACAAGCTTGGCTGGAGGTGCAGGCTGCTAAGCTCAAAACAGTCTCATATCTATGGGATAAGTTAACACTACATATCAAAGAAAATGTACTTCGTTCATAGCTAGTTACTAGACATGCAGTCTAAGATGCCATTTTGAAGCCTAGCCCAAACCTCCATCTCCCCCAAAACACTAAGTTACTTTCTCAAGGTGACATAACAGGTAGAGGAAGGCTGAGAGAATCAACCCCCCTGTACCACTAGAACGATCTTGTTAAAGGTTCAGAGCCTTATCAACCCCCTGTACCACTAGAACTATCTTGTTAAAGGTTCAGAGCCTTAACCCCCTGTACCACTAGAACGATCTTGTTAAAGGTTCAGAGCCTTATCAACCCCCTGTACCACTAAAACGATCTTGTTAAAGGTTCAAAGCCTTATCAACCCCCTGTACCACTAGAACGATCTTGTTAAAGGTTCAGAGCCTTATCAACCCCCTGTACCACTAGAACTATCATGTTAAAGGTTCAGAGCCTTATCAACCCCCTGTACTACTAGAACTATCTTGTTAAAGGTTCAGAGCCTTATCAACCCCCTGTACCACTAGAACTATCTTGTTAAAGGTTCAGAGCCTTATCAACCCCCTGTACCACTAGAACTATCTTGTTAAAGGTTCAGAGCCTTATCAACCCCCTGTACCACTAGAACTATCTTGCTAAAGGTTCAGAGCCTTATCAACCCCCTGTACCACTAGAACTATCTTGTTAAAGGTTCAGAGCCTTATCAACCCCCTGTACCACTAGAACTATCTTGTTAAAGGTTCAGAGAGTTAATCCTCGTTGCCAGATTAAATTAATTCAGTCCCTTGGGATGTGAACACAAACTACAGCATGTCTTTTCTTCCAGCATCAAAGCCAAATATGCAACCTGTTGAGCCACTAACAATTGAACTATGACAACATTTAAGGCTAGTCTTGACTGAATGGGAAGACAATTCTACACTGGGGTTATGTACAGCTCTGCTCAATCTGGGAGCTAAGCAGTATTAAGTGCTTGATAAGTGAGGCAAAGTGCTTTCAATGGAGTCTGCTTAAAGGTATATACAGCTAGGTACCTTACGGTTCCCATGATCCCTTGGCTAGTATTGTTCCTATATTCCTAAATGAAAGGGAAAGGGAGTGCACTTGCTTTTGAAAGCTATTTAAGGTACTGGCCTTGTGTACTGAGCTGAGAATATGGAGTACCCCAGAAAGAAAAGCAACACTTCTGACCATTAACCAGAAAGAATGAACCTAAATGGTTTGAAATAGGGAATGGGCATTCAGACAAGATGCAGCAGATTCACAAATGGTGAAAAGCTTAGAGGCATTTCCAGCAGATGAGGCAAATAAAACACAAAAAACCTAAACTGGTAAAAATGAAAAACACAAACAAAATTCCCCAACATGAATTCATTATAATAAATTGAGCTCCTGGGTCTGCTTTCGTCCACTCCAATGAATAGACTTCTTATGAGGCATGAGGAATCACACAAAGGCCAGAATAGAAATATGAGAATCACTCTGGATGACTTCTACGCGGCCTTCCAAATGAACCCCAGAATTAGTGGAAACAGGGAGAAATATTCAGAGGAGTCCTCTGGGCCATTTCTGAATGAAAGAAATGCTGGATCTCCCCCTGAAAATCGGGATTAAAAAAAGAAGCTACTTTTGGCCCCAAAGTCCTGAGGTAAGATAGAGTGACACATTCCAAGGCAATCTTATCAAATATAACAGCGATCTCAAACTTTAACATATGAAACATATAATTAATAGCACTCAAAATATATGCAAACTAATTTCCCAAACCTGTCCATAGCCCTGGTCACCATACATGGGGGGAAAGGATACTGAACTCGAGAGTCATAGAAGACTTTAATAAAAAGCAGCTGTTACCACAATCAAGTTACTTCAGCAGTTTGAATCTTTACAGACCAGAGAATCATGTTTGGTCTCCTTGGAGCAGCAGCCACAATGCCAAGACCATCCCACGCCATGGATGTTGCAACCACAGCCATTTTTTTTATCCCTCCAGGGACCTAACTTGATGGCTTCTCTACCTGCACGCAATCCGCAGCAGCAGCCAGGAATCCCTGGACTTGGGAACAGCAGTAGGACACATTCATTCCTGTCTGTGAATCATATCAGCACATGTGCTCCATCACATGGTAGGGAGTGAGACTGTCGGTCATGCAAGGCAACATACTTAACCTCCCTCAATTCTCTCTAAAGTGGTTCTCCTGAGCTTTGCTGTGTGCTGCTCTAAGGGGAAACGTGCCAACGCACGCTGAACACCCCTTAGCTTACTGTGCAAGTGCACTTGGCAGTGTGGTTTACTAGGCCTGAGCTCCATAGGGTACAGCACCTGGTTCCACCACTAGTTATTAAACAAGTGGTGAGCCAGAGCTAACTCTATCCACTAAGACTGGGTGAGTTAGCAATGGCCGCTCATGCTTACCACCTATGCTAGCTTCTAAAGCTGCCTCAGATGCTGTTCGAACTAAAGTCAACTGTGATAAAACCAGAGCTCGCTCGCTCTCTGCTTTAGAGCTGGAAATACCAATGTAATAACTGTATGGTACAGAATCATGAAGGAAATTGGCTGTTGGGTTCAAAAAGCATCCAGCAGTCTCTTCTTTGGACAGAACTCTGTCTATGGGAGGGGTATTTACCCTTTTAGTGAGTAATATCAGTTAGGGGTGACTTTGCAATACACCAAATGTACCACCTCTTGCAATGTGTGTTTTCTGCCTGCCCTTGGATATCGAGGAATCCAGACGGGGCAGAGGATCATGCTGATAATTATGGTCTGTTACTATATGTTGCAAAAGGCATCCAGGTCATCTCTATCTGTTTGAGAAGCAAGAATGCCAAAGACTCAAAATATTACCTGCAGGCTGACTGAGCAAAAGTTGTGGCTACTACAAGTTAGGAAGGGGGCACATGCAGTGATGGCAGTACTGACAGCAGTAACTATTATACCAAAACAATGCTCAGTGCTGAAGGTACCCACACTAGCCTCTCAAAGATCAACCCCTTCAACATTAGCACTGGCACTAAAACAATCTCCAAAGCATGAAACAGAAAGGCTGGCCTACAGTATGAAAACTAACAAGCTCGTCAACACCTGCAGCAAACAAAGTCATCCCAGAAGCCAAGGGCAATATCAAAGCTATTAGTATCAAGGGCTGTGACTTTGAAACTGAGGCCAACCAATGACGACACATACTCAACACCAACATTAGGACCTTTTCTGGTTGAAGCTGGCCTTAGAAGCAGAACCAACAAGTGGGATGGTCAGGAAAATTTGGATAACCTAGCTAAAATGTGGTAGCTAAAATGCTTCTAGTCATCCTGAAACTAGAGTCATGTCATTGTAAACATCTTTTTGTATGTCCTTATGAATGCATCCACAAGCGTCTCATGAAGTGTCCCAGGAAAACAGGAATAGAGGAAGCTCTAGCTAAAGCTGGTCTTAAGATCATGATTTCTGATGCCTTGTGATGATATGGGCAAGTGCCAGCATAGCTAGCTGGAGTTTTGTAAAGAATATGTCCTGTGAATATCAAAATGATTTCTACAAGATGCTTGTGTTACAAATGCATTAGAACTGTAGGCCATTTGTACATCAAACTGATTTATACACATTTGTGATGAAAATGTATCTGTGAGGTTTGCTTGTGTTAAAATGTATCAACAGTGCACCCTGCTGAAGTGAAAATAAATGTACATGTATTACTGCAACTGAATTAAATGCACATGTTTTAATACAGGACACTGGGACAGCACATGTAAACTTTAAGGGAAAAAAAAAAGGGAAATGTAAATAAGCTGTTAAACCATTAAAACAGTACCCCACAGTGCTGAACAGGACTGGAGACGCTGGGTCTGGGACAGAGCCTTTGTTCATTAGCTCAGTGAAAAAGTGGGGAGGTCCCCAGGCACTGCCATAAACATTTGGATGTGTATTGTGGCTGTCTGTGCTAAATTCCCATCTCAGCTTCAAAAGAACCTAGAGTCAGATGACCAGACGAGGTCATTCTGCCAGCCCTCTTAGGAATTATATTTTAGATATTAGAAAGAGAAATCTCAAAGTATTGAGTATTCTGTTTGGGAAGCCTGACTAGAAAGACCCTCATCCACAGCATTTTGCCTTGCTGTACTAACTTAACTCGGGAACAGTACAAATCTCTCAGATTCGGTCAGTAATATAGTGAAGCTTAGCTTAGAAAGTGTTTTTCTTTATTTGTATGAGTTTGTCCATCCATGTTAACTTCAATATTTTCTGTAATTTGAACTCTGTGGTTTACTGTGAATTATATATTCAGTATTTTCATGCTCTTATTTATTATTAAATATATTTAAAACTTTTATTGTGGCTGGTCCTTGTAGAAAGTACTTAACCTTCGAGAGTGCTTATATTTATTTGGTGACACTGTGTGGGCCACTCCAGGTGGCCTAGCCGTCTAGGTGATCTACCACCATTTGTATTAGTATTAATATTACACAGTATAATTGGACACCTTTTAAGTGCCTTAGAGTAGCTGATTGGGGAGTGTCTGGTGGTGCTGATGACCACCTTATAGCCTGGGCAGGAGAGGGCATAGCTAGTAAACCTGTGCCAGCCTTTCCCAGGTGTGTGTGTGTGTGTGTGTGTGTGTGTGTGTGTGTGTGTGTGTGTGTGCAAATCGAATCTGTCAGTATGTGTGTGTCAGCTACCTGGGGCAGGGACATGGATCACTGGGTTTACAGAGAGGTTGCAGGAGGACTTGGCTTGGATACTCGGCTGAGGACTTAACCCTACAGCTCTACTAGTGGGTTGTCTTATTAGGGATCTGGAAGGAGACAAATGCAGAGAAATCCAAACCCTGGGCTGAGTGTGTTCCCTGTGTGCTCTTAAGGGAAACTGTGTTTGATGCAGAGGTCTGCATCTGGAAATACCGTGTGTATCCATTTGCATCACACGTGCACATCCCTCTCCAGTTTCAGTGGTGAGGATTCAGGCTCCTTGATTACTGGCCCAGCATGGGGATGACACATATTGGTGGCCATCACATATTGGTAGCAGCGGTGGGTATCACCTCTTATATGCTAAAGTTTCCAAATCTCAGACATGTGATCAATTCTGATAACTTGTAAAGACACTCAAAGGTACAGTAGGCATGACAGAATCAGCACGAGTACCTGGACAGGGAAGCACATTTCTCTGGCCCATACTTGTACTTGCGCCTCTTCTGAGGTCTAGAAGAATCAGCTGATAAATATACCTCCGTCCCAGGAAAGCCCAATGGCTCCTCCACCTACATTCAACTATCCAATTTGTTCCACAGTACATTTGTTCCAGTCTGGGGACCCCAAAAAGGCTATCCAGTGGCAAGGGTGAGTGTTAAGGATAGGGCCAGCATGTTTCCCTCTCCCTTTCACAGACTCCACCCCTGTACTGGCCCTTAAACTCCTTGATATGCCACCCACCAGGTGTGCCTCCACTTACAGAATTCCCCTCCGTGTACTGTGCGACTTGCACATGGCAACATGAGCTCCATGAGGTGAAATACCTAGAACTCCTACTAGGCGTTACCAATATGGAGAGCGACAGCTGCCTCTCCTCCCATAACAGGACAGCTAGTAATGGTCACTCACTCCCATTCTCCCGTGTCAACTCCTACTGGCAGACCAAGCCGCTATTTGAAGTCAGGTCACCTGCAATATAGTCAGGACTTTATCTCTTTAGGCCATAAGGCTGGTGATATTGTAATAATTTTAGCATCCATTTTGGATAGAGGTCAATAGGCCAAGGACACTAACCTTGTCTTGATTCCTGGAGCTTGTCAACCCTAACCAAAAGAATATTTTCTATGAAATTTTTTTCCTGTCCCCAAGACTATCAGCTGTGAAAAACTGACATATTTCACTTTTAGAAGTGCTGTACTCTCTGGTCAAGCAATTTCAACAGCGTGCCTGCACTGTGGAGGGAGCTTGTTGCCCCATTTCCACTTCTTGAATGCTCACTTTGTTTTTACAAAAACAGTATTAAGCACCAATACTGCTTAAACACGAGTAACTGAAGGAAATGGGGGAGGGGGGGACAGGTGAAGACAAAAAGGCATGGGAAGAGGAACATTAAGTACTGGGTTAAAAATCACTTGAACCAGTTACTTAAAAATACCAGGGAGGAAAATCATTTGAAAAAAAGGATGAAATCAAAATGGATATGTAGGACAAAACTCAGCAGTGCAACGTAGCCTAGCTCCATTTTCAGATACATCTGCTTTGCAGTACGGCAAAAACATATGGAGAGAAGGGTCTAGTCACAGAGCATTACAGGTATAAAAATAAGGGGTTTCACAGACAAGGAACGTTTTAGATGCCAAACTGCCTAATGCCTGGCATCATCAATCCTGCTTATAACGAAGGCCTCCTCCATACCCCCTCAACCTCAGAGCAAGAAATCTGGACAAATCCTGACAATAATGGGGGGACAAAGGCCCAAGGGACAGCATTTAAATGTTGCTCTTATAAACAAAAAGAAACTAGAATAACAGGACTTGTACATGTATTTTTATGAAGGAGATGAAGTCTGAAACTCAAATGTGACATTATTTAGCAACTACAATCCTCAGATCACCCCAGTGATTTGCCAAAATGCCATAGATTTTATGAGGAACAGACCAAAATTATGAGGTAAAAATCTGGAGAGTTGAGAGGTATGTCCTCCTCATATCAGATCCTTTTTTTTTTTCATCCAATTAGTCTAAAAAAATCAGCTTGTTTTACTTGTTCCTGTGTGTGACTGTGGTGCTTTGCACTTGATACTACTACTGAAATGTTTTTATATAATCAAACTTGCAAAACTTAAAACTAGACCATGTATTTTGTAAACATTCTGAGCATATTATACCCTTAAAACATGGGTAAATTTCAGACTACTGACCTAGACTGCCAGCTATGCATACCCCATGAACTTGATGTAAGAATGAAAAACTGTTTCGATTCACAAAGTGAAATCTGTGCTAGAGACATCTAGAAGAGTTTTAAAATGATGACATCTTACCAAGCAGCTGTTAAGTACTTCTGTTACTGCAGAAACTCTGACTATTAACAACCTCACATAGCTGCTATTTTTTTTAATGGCTATGCCTTAAATATATACTTTGACAAACACTTTGTTTTGGGAGAGTCTGAAAACAAAACTGCTGGGATTATGCGCAAGCTTATCAACCCTAATTCTCCTTCCCTTTACTATTTTTCAGAGATTTACTGCTTGATGATGTGGCACACTGTGCTGTAACCCACTTTGTTTACATTCCAGTACCACCTCATGAGCATCTAAAAACAGAAAAATGCAACTGAAAGGAAGACACTGTTTTAACTTTGCCAATTTCATGTTTCTATCCTGGCAAACAAGCCTGCATTTGTGTCCTTATTTCTGCAGCAACGCTGAACAGAAAATGCATAATCCTGTAAAGCAATATATATCATCTCCTTATTCATATGATGTGATCTTTCGTTTGGTTTAACCAAATGTGTGAACTGTAGTAAACAATGTAAACAGCTTTCTCCACAAATATCAGAATGATTCTACTAGTTTTACACCCACACTCCCTTACATATTACACTAATTTGCGGTCACAAACAGCAATCTATGTTCACATAAGATTCGACCATCTTCATATTTTTGGGATAACAGTCCCCAGCGCCACACAAGAGGCATCTGTTTGCATAAAAATAAATAAATATGTCTGTTTTAGACTGCCTTCAGTCAGGTTTTTGACAAAGGGCTTGTTCCAAAACATCAAAGTGTTCTTGAAACTATGGACTCCATAACTCTTCACCAGTTTATTTATTTTAAAGAAAACATTACTGGGGCATCTAAAGCAGCAAAATGGTGACAAACCATTTACAGTTACGGGCCATCCCCAACAAAGAACAGACTTTCCTTTTTAGTCTGGGAGGGTGGAGACAATGACGTAGAACATAAACTTCCACAGAATTACAGAGATTTATTTCCTGCACAATAAACCCCAGAAAAGCAACTTAGTCAATGCAAATGTTCTTCTTTGCCCAAAATAATGCTGGAAGGTCTTTCCTTGTAAGAGAGAACATTGGAATACTTCAACTTCTAAAAACCTCAGCTGAATTGTTCTAAGAGACTTTCTCATATGGGGCCAAAAACTAGTGACAGATAAGCAACAGCACATTTTTGACATGGAGACCATAACTGACCTAATTATGTACTAGAAACAGGGCTGAGGCCCTATGTATTCCAAAGGGCATTATTATCTTGAACTCTGTGTGATGAAGACAAAAATGGTTGGATGTCCAAACAATGCAGCCAATATTCTCCTTTACTGGAATAATTATAGAGAAAGACTGGTTCAGATTAGTTACAGCTAATCCGCCCTTTATGCTCTCAGCATCCGACTGCTTGGTAAAAAAAAATTAGGGATATTTGGAAGAGAAGGCATGAACTTCAGAAACTCTTATGGCAGAAGTGATGGCTACCAGAAGTAAAGTTTTCCTGGTCAGAAAAATGTAACTGCAGTAGAAATTGCTGCCTCAAGGGGTGGTTTGGTTGATCTTTCCAGGACAAAATTCACATCCGAAAGGGGAGCCGGCTGAGCTAGAGGAGATCTGGAATGAAAAATCCCTTTCAAAAATGCTTTACATGAGCATATGGGAAAGGCTGCATATGATGAAATGGCCAAGTACACTAACTGTGGAGTAACTGTCACTCTCCTTAAAAAAGGCCTGCTAGAAAAGTGAGAACACTGACAAGTGATGCTGACATATGATATACATTTCGCTTCAAGGTCCAGTGTGCTAATTCCTTCCATTTACTCTTACACATTCTCCTTGTTGAAAGTCTTTGGGATGCAGTAATCAGAGTAACTACCTGCGGAAGGAAAAATTAGTCTCTGAATCATTGCAAGTGGAGAAACCACCAGGTCAAGTGAAGGGAGAGAATGTTTGGGTGAGGCAGCCCAGATCATTGTGCAAGCAGACAAGGGTGCTGTGGAGGGATGTAATGTTTGACTGACAATGATGGATAGATAAGTGATGCATAATGTTTGCAACCAAAACTACGTCAATATGGTTTGTGATACTTAATGTTTGCAACTAAAATGATGTCAATATGGTTTAAATCACGAATGAAATAAGCAATCATACATTTATATAAATGAAAAATGTTTCTTGTTAAAAAAAATTTCTGAAATTAGTATTGTTTCAATCTTTGATATTAGCAAAAAATAGAAGTTATGTTCTTACCATAACGTTCCATGTCAGTTGTCTTCTTCTCGCCTTCTTTCTTGCTGGATGGGTTGGGCCGACCCTCAAAGCTGGAGAGTTGGATCCACCGGCTCGAGGCTCCCCTTATATCCCACAATGCTAGGCGGTATTACCTCAGATCTCGTTTGTAAGCTAGGCCCAGCTAATAATAAAACCAGAACTACTGGAAAAGGGAGAACCCACCTCTATAAAAGGAAGGGAAGAAGGTGACCTGAAGCCTGATCAAGGAATATATGCACAGCAGAGCATATACCTATAGCAATAGAGGTGGTAGAAAGAGAGGTCACAATCAAACTCCTCTAGGTCTGTCCAGGCTAGGGGGAAGGAGGGTGGGGAAGACAACTAACATGGAGCGTTATGGTAAGAACATAACTTCTATATGTTAAGTTGTCTATCTCTTCATTCTTGCTGGATGGGACTAGCACCTTGTCCCGGGTGGCCTATCGGAACAGACTCTTGAGAACAGTGGAACCAAAGTTAGCTCTATGTCTAGAAGCTAAATCCAACTTATAATGAGAAATGAAAGTGTGAGGAGTAGCCCAAGTAGCCACTGCACAAATGGTGTCAATAGGCAGCCTGTCTTGGAAGGCTATAGAAGTAGCCAAAGCTCTGGTGGAGTGGGCCTTAGGTTTGTTAGGCAGCTTTTGGTGTCTAATTTCATAAACAAAGGAAATCAGAGATGTTAGCCATCTGGAGAGTGATACCTTCGAAACTGAAAGTCCCTTTCTGCCTTCTGCATAAGAGACAAACAACTGGTCAGTTTTTCTGATGTTTGGTCCTATCCAAATAATACCTTAACTGACTATGAACATCTAGCCAATGCAATTTTTGTTCAGACCTGTTAGAAAAGTTAGGAAAAAACACAGGGAGGTCAATGCTTTGATTTAGGTTAGACACAGAGGCTACTTTAGGTAAAAAAGATGGATTGGTTCGTAAGGACACCCTGTCTTTATGAAACAATAGATGACTGCTGAGTGCATGAAGTTCTGAGACTCTTCTAGCTGAAGTAATGGCTACCAGAAAGAGTCTTCCAGGATAGCAATTTCAATGAACAGGAAGCTGCAGGTTGAAAGGGAAGAATCAAAGATGTGAGAACTAAATTAAGGTCCCAAGAAGGAGGAGGATTTCTTATAGGAGGTCTGAGAAGAAAAACTCCTTCAAAAAGCTTTGCAAAGCTTGTGAGACATGATGGCAGAATCTGAAATGCCCACATGAAAGTTAGATATAGCTGCCAATTGGACTTTGAGAGTAGAAGGAGATGAACCTGAAAGAGTTCAGCTAGAAAATCAAGAACTATTTGGATGGGAGCAGTGAAAGGATCTAAGTCCTTCCTTGAGCCCAATAGGCAAAGCGTTTCCACTTACTAAGATAAATCTTTCAGTGGAAGATTTATGGGAAGCTATCAAAATATCTCGAACAGTGTGAGATATTTGAGGAAGCCTGGCTAAGGCAGGAACTGGAGGAACCAAGCAGTGAGGTTCAAAGATGGGAGGCCCGACTGATGGATCAAAAGATCTGGAACTAGGTCCAGATGCCAGGGTTCCAACAGAAATTGATGTAGAAAGGGGAACCAAACCTGTCGAGGCCAGTAAGGCGCAATGAGGATCAATGAGGCCTTCTGAGCGATAGCTTTCTGTATCACTTGAGAGATTAGTGGGAAGGAGGATGCATACAGAAGTCCGGGGCCAAACTTGGACTAGGCGTCTCTGCTGGGCTGGCCTGGTAAGGGAAGAGGGTGAAATAATCTTTGCCCTTGCTGTTTTGGGGAGTAGCAAAAGGTCGCAGCAAGGCTGACCCCACTTGAGAAAAACTTTCTCCAAGATAGAATCTTTCAGAGACCACTCGTGAGGCATGAGGATAGCTCTGCTCAACTTGTCGCTGAGAAGAAATCGCCCATTGCCACAGTCTGAGTGCTTCTCATATAGGGTAGGACTTGGTTCCGCCTTGTTTGTTGATATACCACACTACAGACATGTTGTCCCCCAAGGAAGAGTGTCTTGAGTACTGCTCTCATCTCTAGAACATTTATATGCAAGTGGCGTTCGATTGGTTGCCATATGCCCTGGACTGTTCTGCCCTGATAATGCCCCACCACCCGATCAGGGGAAGAGCTGGGGAAGAAATCCACCAAAGAAGATGATTCCTGCATGCTTGCGTAATCACAATGGTATGGGACATCGGAAGTTGCACCACTGTGTGAAGAGCATCCATTGAAGGATTCTCATGTGAAATCTGGCTAAAAGAAGTAGAGGGATAGCAGCTGCCATAATCCCCAGTACTTTTAGAACCAATCTGACTTTGACTCTGTTGCTGTGGAATAGAAGTGAGACCAGTTTGTGTATGTCTTGCTATTCTTTGGTCTGTAAGTCTTGCAGACATGTTGACTGTATCTAGATTTGTGCCTATGAAGGTAATAACACGACAAGGCGACAAAACAGACTTTTCGCAATTTATTGAGATACCTAACTTTTGAAAAATGCGAAAGGTGTAGTCTCTGGCAATCAGAAGATGCTTGGTAGGAGCTGTGAGGAGCCAGTCGTCTAAGTATGGAAACACCTGGAATCCTTGACGTCTCAGATGAGAAGCTACCACTGCCATGCATTTGGTAAACACCCGGGGGGCAGTGGTGAGTCCAAAGGGCAGGGCTCTGAATTGAAAGTGACTGGTTCCCAGCCTGAAGCGGAGGAATCTCCTGGAGCGTCTGCTCATTTTTATATGATATCCTGAAGGTCTATAGAGCACATCCAGTTTTCCTTTCCCAATAGGGGTAGCGTGACCATCCGAAATCTTGTTTTCTTGACAGACTTGTTCAAGATACTGAGATCCAAAATTGGTCTCCAGTCCCCTGTTTTCTTTGGAACCAAAAAGAACCTGGAGTAGATTCGGATCCTTGCTGGTCTGCTGGCACTGGCTGAATGGCTCTTTTGCAAGCAGCTTTGAAATTTCCAATGCTGCTAGATCCGGTGGAACATCTGGAAGGGATTTTGATTGGTTTGGAATAATGGAATAGCCTTGAAATGATGGACTGTACCCACTTGTCTTGAGTTAGGGATCGCCAGGCTTCTGGGTACAGTGATAATCTTCCCGACTGCCTGTGGACAGTCGGGCAACACCTCAGGGATGCTGGAAGGGCTCATCGGAAAGGTTTCCGATTGCCCTGGTTCTGGGACCCTCTAGGGGCGGCGTCTACCATTTATTGTCCCCCTCTGCCTCTAGAGGGGGGCCGACTCTGTGCGGGAGGCAGAGTTCCTTGAGATTGTTTGCGGAACCACATCTTTCCACTTTTCTGGCCTTTGGGGTAAGGTCTAGAAGGAGTAGAAAACGGACTCCGGCGGCAGAAAGAGTTTTGCCATCTGTCACCTTGTCAAGGTTTCTTTCACTTGAGGACCAAACGATCCATCAAGCGGGAATTAGTGAAAGGCGTTTTAAAGGGTCGCATCCAGGCATGCGCCACACCTGTCCCTGCGGCTCTGATATGAAAGGAGGCGCATGGAGGAGTTAGCTATAGAATTTAGGGTAGCCAGCTGAGTGTTCATCTTATCCTGCTGTAGGATCCTAACATCTCACTCGCTTCCTTGATCAGGTCTCTTTGAAGTGAAATGACAGAGGTAGTTCAGCATCCGCTTCACCTGTCCATAGACCTAGATTCCTTGTTAGGAGGATGGACAGGCACCGAAGGATCAGCTAGCTCCTTCTTAGTGGCAGCAGCTACCACCATAGCATCCACAGAAACTCCTTAGTCAGAAATTGCTTATCTGCTGGTGCTGTGATAAACTTTGAAGGTCTCCTGGGGGTAGGGTCCACAGAGTCAGGAAGCCTTTAGCTACCACCTGCATGAGGGGTCAAGGGGAGCACCCAGGAGGTGGCAAGATACACAGATTCATCCTCCGAAGGGTTAAGGGCTGGCCAATTTCCCCTCTGTTTAAGGATCTCTAGAATGTCTGCAAAGGAGACATCTTCAAACCCTCGGAATCCTCTAAATCTGTGTCAGAGGTGACAGACTCAGGTGAGTCTATGTGCTTCCTCTTACACTTTCTCTTCCTAGGGGCTCCTGCCAATTCAGGAGAGGCCTCGGAAGAGGATGAGATCTTCTTGAGGAGCTGGCTCTCTGCGGTCTGGGATGAGGGAGTGAGTAGACATAACCTGAGGCCTCAAAGGAGTCGGAGGAGGAATATTCTGAGAAATAGGGTTGAGCATCGACTGATGAGTCGGGCTCTGAAGCATCTGGGACTTAAGAAGTCGACTCACTACCCTCTGAAGGTCATGGTCAGCCTCAAGACCTAGAGGAGCGATCTATGGCTCCGTTCAGACAGCAGGCGGTGACCTTGACCTCTTCCTAGATGTCTGGTCCAAAACCTCGGCTCCGGCTTAGAGTCTCACTCAGTAACTGGAGCCAAGACCTAGAAGCCTTAGAGGGTTTGCCGAAGATGCAGTCGGGGACCCTCAGGCTTTAAAATAAGCTTGTTTTTCCTGCAGGACTCTAGGGCTGAAGCCATGGCATACAGCACAAGAGTCCTGTCCCAGGCAGTACACACAAGAAGTGTGACCGTCTGTCAGAGACTGACAGTCACACTTCTACATGACACAAAACAAGTGCAATCACACTCAACACAAACACACCGATTACACTGTAGAGTAAGTAAAGGTAATTTAAACTAACTTAAACTGATTTAAAGATAGTAGTTTAGAAATCTTAAGTCCCTACAGAAAACACACACTCTCTGAGGGATAGGAGGAGGCCTAAGGGAAGAACAGATAAGTTCTTGTGGTAAGGAGGAGAAAAACACAGGAAAGGGAATAGAAACCTTTAAAATAAGGGATACTAACCAAAAAACTAATTTAAAAGGGGTTTACTAAGTTTTTAAAACTATTTGGTACACTAACCTGGAGCCGGTAAAAGCAACACACCTCGAGCGAGATCTGGGGTAAGCATTGTGGGATATATGGATCCAACTCTCGAGCTTTAACCCATCCAGCAAGAATGAAGGCGAGATAGACAACTTAACATGTACTCTTCACAGCAACCACATGCCCAGGAACTGATGGGCATGCACTGGCAGCATATCTAAATATGACTTTTTTTTTTTATGGGACCCATTGCTGCTACTACTATTGGAATTCTCAGTATCTTTCTTCCACATTGCCCTCAATTCCGCCTGCAAATCCTGGTACTTTGACTTTGTCTCTGTGTGTACACAAGGCTATAGTCAGTGGGTGTAGAATTTCAATGATCAGTGTTACTTTTGTCTTATTTTCTTGGACTGCTTTATCTGTTTTTGAACTGCTGGTAATGGGTGAACCATGTGATATAACTCTGTACACAAGACTATAGTCAGTGGGTGTAGAATTTCAATGATCAGTGTTACTTTTGTCTTATTTTCATGGACTGCTATATCGATTTTTGAACTGTTGGTAATGGGTGAACCATGTGATATAACTGTGTACACAAGACTATAGTCACTGGGTGTAGAATTTCAATGATCAGTGTTACTTAGAATTTCAATGATCAGTGTTACTTTTGTCTTATTTTCATGGACTGCTATATCGATTTTTGAACTGTTGGTAATGGGTGACCTATGTGATATAAACCTCATTCTCTATAATGCTTTGTGGCTCATGTTTCCAATGTGTCACTGCTTCAATATTGTAACATTTGTACAAGCCCCAGTGCAATAGCCCTGTCACACTATTATGTGCCTTTCAGTATTGCTGTCCCTCTGCCGTTCGTGTATCACACCCAGCAACAACACGTGCGACTGTTTCCAGTTCTGTTTTACAGTATCTGCCTTTGTTTGTCTCTCCCACATGTTCAATGGCCTTTGTAAACCAATATATCTGCAGTTCACTGCTGTGTTAACTATTAACCATTCATCTTTTGGCTTAAATTCACTTCTCAACCATTCCCTAGACAAATCCTGATCAACATGACAGGAGTTTTCTGTACTTGTAACTATATTAACATCTATTCTACATTTCTTGCCTTCTCATTTGATCCTTCTCCTTATATTCTTAAGTTTTATGGCACATTCAATTGTTGCCTGCTTACTGTTTAATTCTGGGTTTGATTTCCATTCCCGCTTGATATGCTTCTGCCAAACTAAGCACAGAAGTCATCTTAGATGTCTTCTCATATTTTTAAACTTTCATTATATTTGGATCGGGTTGAGGTCAGTAGATATGTATGCAACCCTACAACTGCATATCTATACATGTAATCAATTTTTTATTTTATTTAAGTTTGATGACCGGGGAAGTCCACTGGGCCAAGAACAGCCCATTTCCAGTGGTGGCCTGGGGAGTAAAGCTCCACAATAACTGCAAGTTACATTTCACATGCTACAAAAGGCCATAGTTCATATAGCTAATTAAACATTTACAGATAAGCTCCATGATATTTGCAATTGGCTTGTCACAATGTTACAAAAATGAAGACATAATTCAATACAGAAATTTCAGCATTTACATAAAGTGAATATTTTTGTTATAAACTCAATTGTAGGTTTAACATTTCAAAATATATAGCTACTAGCCATTAGTAGGTTAGGAAATATGCATGGAGAGGGTAATAATAATTGAGATTGGAGAACATAGTACAATAGATATTAGAGAGAAAATTAGTTTTTGTTAGGGGAGGGATTGTTTTGGGTGGGATGAAGTAATAGTAGAGGTAGTTGGATGAGTCAGTGCAAGGCGGAATGGGGGGGGGGTTAAGCTGGAGTGTGGCAAGGGTATTCCCATTTGGAAGAAAGGTAAGAGTAGCTGAGATTTGAAATTTGTATGGTTGCGTAGGTGTGCGGGGAGAAAGTTCCACTGTTTAGCTAAGGAATGGGACAGCAGTAGATGGCCAGGAGGTCGTGCAGGTTTGTGGACCTGAAGGAGATTTTGGTTTTTGGATCTGAGTGAGCGGTTGGGAATGTAAGGTTTTAAGGAAGTAGCGAGAGCTGGGCAGTTGGCAGGTTTAAAGATTAGCTTGTGAGCAATGGCGAATTGTAGGTAACTGAGGTAGTTGGGTAGTTCAAGCCAGTTGAGGGTGAGGAGGGAGTGGCAGTGGTGGGATGAGTTTTTTGAATTGGCTGCAGTTGTGGTAGCAGGATACAAGTTTGGACCGAAGGCCAAGATGGAGATTGGTGAAAAGAGGGGCACCATACACAAGGGAGGGGAGTAGGAAGGTGAATGCACAAGTTTGACGGGTAGAGGGGTTTAGGAAGCAGTTGTGCCTGTAGAGGAAACCTAACTTCTGGTGGGTTTTCTTGATTGTGAAGCGGATGTGGGTGTCAAATTTTAGTTAATCAATAATGATGGTAAGAAGCTTAGTGTTGGGAATGATTTCAAGGAGGGTGTTGTGTTAGCTCTGTACGGTGAATGTGGATTTGTCAATGGAGTTTTTGGTAGGGGGGAAAAACATTAGTTTGGTTTTATTTGCATTTAGTGCCAAATGGTTGGACTGCATCCAGGCTTCTGTTTTGAAGAAGACTAGTTGGGTTTTTGCTAAGAGCTCGGAGGGGGAGAAGGCTGAGCAGATGATTGTTGAGTCATCTGCATACTGGATGATAGATGGGTCTGGGATGGATTGGTGAAAGTTGTTAATGAATAGGTTGAAGAGAAGAGGGCCAAGAACAGAACCTTGTGGAACACCTGTGGGTGTGGGAAGGAAGGGGAGGTTGAAGTTTTCCATTGGACAGTTTGTTGGCGGTTGGACAAGTAGCTGGAAAACCAGGAGATGGTGGTGGGAGAGAGGTGTAGGGTGGAGAGTTGAGATAGAAGTAGGGTGTGTGAGATGGTGTCAAAGGCTTTTGACAGATCTAGGAATAGTGTGGATATGAACTTGCCCAAGTTGTGTTCGAGGTTTATGGTTTCAAGAAAGGAAAGGGCAGTCATGGTGCTGGGGCCAAAGCGGAAGCCATGTTGAGTAGGGGAGAGATTTAGTGTTAGGTGTGCCATGAGTTGTGCTTGTATCGTTTTCTCTAGTACTTTGGAAAGAGGGGAAAGGATGGCAATAGGCCTGAAGTTGATGGTATCATTATTTTTGCCACCTTTGTGGAGGGGGATGATGTAATTTCAAGGAGGTCCATATCGCTTTCGGAAGAAATATATAATCCTGATGCACAATTTGTATACATCATCTGATAAGCATGAAACATTTTTCTTGTTTTCCTGTCCAACTCATCCAGTACCTTTTGAGGAAAGTCCTCCCAAAACTGTAAATCAGAACAGGAAGGGCAAACTAGTTTACAGCTTGGACTTTGTTCCTAGATGTCAAGGCTATTTTCAGTATTCATTTTAATATTGTAAAATATTCCTTACCAAGTTCTGTTTGCATTTGTTCATGTTTTACTGTCGATCCTTCATCAATTCCTAAATATCTATACACTCCATCCTGTTCAAGTTCCTTTGTATCACAAGCCTGTCGCAGACTGATATTTCCTTAGTGCTGCAGCCTTCTTTAAAAGCGGCTTTTGCACATTTATCAAAATCAAATGACATTCTTATATCTAAGAAAGTTTTGGCCACTTGCAGTTGTGCTTTCAGCTCCTCATGTGATGAACTGTACAGTTTTAAATCAGCCACAAAAAGATGAGAAGTTTTTACACTGTTTTCTGGAAGCCAAATTGTAACCATGACCTAATCTTTTATGTACACAACTTAATGGGTTAAGGGCAAGACAAAAGAGCAGCGGTGACAGGGAGTCACCCTAAAATACACCCCTTTGAAATTTTATCCCTTGGATAATAATTTGTCTTATCATGGCTTAGCTGCAAAGTGGCTTGCCACTGTTTCATGGTCACTGTAATGTAATTTCTTTACCACACGTGAGTTTTCTTCTAAATGATTATAAACTCTCTTGGCATCAATTCCAGCACATCGTTTATACATCATAAGAAGGCAATTTATTGGTCTATAATTTTTAGGATAGTTTGCAGGTTCACTCAAAGAGGAATATTGTCTCTCTTGATGTTAAACAGGCTGGTGTCTGTTCAGGGTACGCATGTGAGTAGTTCTTACTCAGGGCCAAATCTTAGTGTAAAGATGTTAATACTTTTAACCAGATGTTAGGTACTGCACCTAGGCCCAAGGTTTTCCAGTTAGGAGCACTTCTTAATTTTGTTTCAGTTTCTCTGGTCATTGCTGAACGTCTTGCTCTTTCTTTTACTACTTCTATTCGTTCAGCATCTTTATGTTCCACAGGGTCTTCATACAAATTTCTCCAAAATGTGTATTTTTTTGGTCATGTTTCTATTCCTTTTGCTTTGCTTCACAATTCCCTGTAACTTTTTGGGTCATCAAGAAAATCCTTATTTTGTACTTCTGCTTTATATTTATCTGCATATCTTCTAAGTTTTTCTGCCTGAGCTGATATCTTTATTTGCAAGTGTTTGATGGACCCTGGTATGTTCTGATGCCGTGCATTGCTTTCATCTCATCTATCTTTCTAAGTATTTTTGTAGATTTGTTCCCTTTTCTATACTCTACAGTGACGCTTCTTGTTTTAATTGCTTTATATTTTTCTCTATTCCATTCTTGCATGAGGGCATCTGATTTCTTCCCTTCCTTTCCCTTATTGCCATGTGTTTTTGTGGCAAGACTACCAGTTATTAATTTAGCTGCACAGTAATAACTTCTACTTACTTTTGCTGTATCACATGAATTTCTGTTAACATGATTGCGTTCATTTGTTCCATCAGACCTCACATTTTGGATCTTACTGACTTTCTGTAATCTATTTCTTTCATTGACCTTAATATCTCTATTAATCTCTATTAAATCAAGCAACTCTTCCCTTAGACCATTTTCTTCTAAACTGAGGCTACACTTTCTCAGTTTCCTGCAGACATTTTGCAGAGAGCTCCAAACATCTTCCTGTGATGTATTCTCTTCAGCTGCATCATCTGTTGTTCTTTCCTATGGGAATTCACTAGCCTACCACTCAAATGGGAATTCACTAGCTTATCACTCAACACTAACTGCATTAAGAGTTGCCACTGTTCATAGGCTCACAGATTTGTATTAGGCTAACTGCGCTTGCGAGCCATTTTAAGCCTAGCCAATTATCCCTTGTGAGACTCGAACCCTGCACCCTGAGTTTGTAAGGCAAACACCTTAACCATTAGGCCACCCTCCCAACTGTTTCCTGCTCCTTTGCTTGCTCTTCATCTCCAGCTGAACTTTTAGACTGGTTTCCTACTGAAGGTTTCAAAATTTCTTCATGTAGCAAGTGATCACATGCTTCCTGTTCTACCTGTTACTCCTTAATTTTGGGACTCATCGTCCCATCATGCCATGCTGTTACCAGAGTTGGATTTTCTATACTACTACATTCACTTCCAAGTAATCCACAACTTCTCCATTACTAATCCTCTTTTCTGTGTTCCCCCTTTGTGATATTTTTTTGTATTGTGAAATTTTCCATATCTGGGTGCCTTTGCCAGTATTTCTCTTAAAACCTCTTTGGAGCTACTTTTTTATACTGATTAGATGGGCTTTCTCCTTTGTATGAAATATTGCACCATATCAGATCCCCTCACCCCATGTCCATGCTTTTTTTTTTTTTTTTTTTTAAATATACATCTTTCAAAAATCTCTAGGTTTTGTTCTTCATATTTTCACACTTCCTCAGTCACTTCTTATTCCAAACAGTCTAACGTTTCTTGGTCTACATAATGTTTTTCATGGATCTGTTGTATTAACAAACACAAATTTGCATTTAAAGCTTTTGACAGTTTGTCTTGTGCAATTACTTTTCGTTCCTCTAATTTCTGTTAATCTCTTTGAATATCTTCTAAATAGAAATTACGGCCTTCTTGCATAGCAGCAGCTATAGATTTCTTCCCTAGCCTCAGTTTTCCACTCTTGTCATCTTTATAGATCTTTTTTGGCCTGTCAGTTTTTGTGGACGGCTACTTGCAGTAATATGTTAATATGTAACATGTTAATATGTAACATTTCAATATGTAATATGTTAATATGTTTGTCATTGTTACTGGAGCTTTTCTCCCTGAGTTTCCACTGAAAACGGGCTCTTTTTAGTCCCGGTGGACTTCCCCGGTCATCAAACTGAAATAAATAATTATTGCGCCTACAACCGGAGGGGGGGCATCCTCTCTGAGCCTGGCCTAACCCCACTGTAGGATATTTCTGTGTCTTGAGGATGTTACAGAATCCTTTTTACCAGTGCACATGCCAGGACTGGGCACTTGTTTATTCTGGGACTTGTACACCCAGCTGTCTTTTGTTTAACCTATTTCTGTCTATGATATATGCTACATAAAATAAAGTCTGTATATCAGTGTTGTCTTTGAGATTTTGTGAAAACAGGGTCCACCTCATGAAGGTACTCACTAAGAATTGAGGATGAATTTAATTCTAGTAATACTACTTCCTTTGCTTGCTGATTTTGTCATCTCTCCATTCGGATCCCCGGTGGCGAGTGCCTAGCAGTAAATATGGTAAAATGATTTTGTTATGTAGTGTTGGCTGGTTCAGAGAGACTGCAACAAAGTCATCATCATCATCTCATAAAAATGTATTCTACGTTAACAGACCATTCATGTGAGATTAAGGTTTGTCTGCTCAACCTGCCCACAATCGCACAGGAGATCTCACACGTGTGTGTTGCTATGAGAAAGTGCTGTGACATGACCCATTCCCAAACCCACACAGCCTTTCTGCACAGGGGGTAAGAATGTATTTTCCCTTGCTAATGTACCATACAATTGCTATAGTGTCTGAGTATGGATACCGCATCTTAAGGAAACAAGCATTAAGATGCCTGCAAAGCTGGGAAGACAGCCTTCCACTCTTGTATGATGATATGTAACTGGGATTCATGTATGGCTCATGTGCCTTGGACGGTCATGTGCATGTTCATGGGCAAGTAATAGGCTAGCTCTCCTTGTGGGCCATTTTAAGCCTAGCCAATTTCCACT
The DNA here is from genome assembly GCF_019279795.1 of Protopterus annectens. NCBI lineage: Eukaryota > Metazoa > Chordata > Ceratodontiformes > Protopteridae > Protopterus > Protopterus annectens. The sequence continues at coordinate 444,019,617 of NC_056742.1, forward strand.
TCAAAGGTGAGAATCAAATCCTGTACCTTTTGTCTGTAAGGTAAACACCTTAGCAATTATACCAACCCCCGGTGGTAATACCCCAACCTCCCTCAGGATGGATGCCTCCATGATAAAGAGCATCTTTATACTGAATCTATCTGCAACCACTGCTATGACAATGGTTAGAAAACTTACTATCCTATAGCATGCACTAACCTTCAGGCTATAGCAAGGAAACAACTAGCCAGGTTCACAAAGCTCTGGCTACCCCTACCTTCACTCTGACTTCTGACTGGCTAGCCCCAAGGAGAGAAATCAACAGAGTGAAGATTTCTTCCGGACTTATCTCTATATAGGCCTGAAAGGACCTAACAATTATGAACCAAAAAAATGAACGTAGAAAGATACACAACCCTCCTTTATATACAAACTACATACTAGAGTTGTGGGATGGAGGGCAAGTGGAGCTACTGCAAGAGTGAGGAATTTGAACAGCTACTGTTTAGGCAAGTTCAACTTATACAATCATATTATGTTCATTATTCCCACTGCTGCAACAGCAGTTAGACTATATGGACTAATTACCAATGCCCATCGAATCTGGGATAGCAGTTAGACTATATGGACTAAATATGAATGCCCATCGAACCTGGGATAGCATTTAGACTGTATGGACTAAATACGAATGCCCATCGAACCTGGGATAGCAGTTAGACTATATGGACTAATTAACAATGCCCATCGAACCTGGGAGAAGGAAAGATACAGATACAGCAGTCCTAGCAAAGCCCACCATGGACCATGTAAAGGAATCCTTTTTCGAATGTTTTGTAAAAGTATGTACAGATGACTATGTGGCTGCGTCTAGACTGCTTCTAAACTCTATCGCTTTCCCATTATGCCATGGAAAAAACAAAGCTCTGCCAGGAATGGGTATGGCATGGTGGGAATTACAAAAAGCAATAGCGGAGGACAACCACCTGTTAGTTTTCTGTTTAGACACAATGTCCCTTCATTGTCCCATAAGAAATAACTAGCTGATCAGCTTTTCGGAAGGATTCAGTTCTGTCAAGATAGTACCTGAGCTGCCTACATTTGTCCAGAGTATGCAGAATCCTCTCTCCCTGATTCTTAGGTTCTTGGTAGAAAACTGGAAGACTACTGGCTTGATTCAAAGTAAACTCTGAAACCACTTGGGTACAAATGAGGGATTTGTTCATAATGTGACTGTGTGGAATAAGAGGTAGAGGTTACACCACAATGAGCACTTGCAACTCGGGTAATCTTCTTCAGATGTCAGAGCAATGATTAGCACAGTTTTCCAAGTCAAGAACCTTAAATCAGTCTGATGAGCAGGTTTAAAAGGTGACCAACGTTTTTAGCACAAAGTTGAGACAGCAGCAAGGAGCAATCTGTTTATGAGGCATACCTCTCAACTGTACAGACTCGCACACAATGTCCAGATTTTGTTCCTTTTTTCACAAAATTGTGGTTTTCTGGAAAGATTAGTTAAAAATAATGACAAACATTTCAGTTTCAGACTTTATATCAAATTCATGCCAATACAAAACCTGTTACTCAACTTACAAAATTTGTAAGAGCAGTATTTAAAAATTGTCCCTATTTTTGGGCTTTTGTCCCACTTTAATTTTTGGCTTTGTTCAGATTTCTTGCTCTAAGAGGTTGAGAGGTATGTTATGACGTTGTCTCAGGTGTAAAACTCCTTTCAGAAAGTATTTTTTATCACAAACATAGAAAAAAAAAGAGGAGACTCCATGGGGCATACTCATTGAAATGGCCACAAGATTAACATTTACAGAGTAACACGAGGCCAGAGGATAGTAACTCTCAAATATTTGATTACCAATGGTACAATCACCCTGATGGGCTTCTAGTTACTGGCTAGGCCACCAGCTAGTAAATTTATTCCACTTGCCAATATGGGAAATAAGTGCTTAAAAGCCATCATAACTGAATCATGTAGGCAGTCAGCTGAAGTTGGCTGATGTTAGGATGTACAAAACTTCCCCTGTTTTGTGTTAACTAGATCCAGTCTGTGAGAAAGCTTGAATTAACTGCCCTTAGGCAATTCCATAAGAAGGGAAAAAGTACAGTTCTATAAAATCTTACCATAATGGTAGATGTCCTTCTCTATGAATACTGTTGCAGTATTCATAACAATAGGGACCCCCTGCCAAGGGCAGCCAGATCCCGTTCGTTCGGCCAGTATACCAAAGCCTTAGGTTGCTTTAAGGTATGCCGTATGTCCTGCGTATGCTTTTCGTATAGCACAGGGCAGAAAGGTGACATCTGGACATAGCATCCTCAGAACAGAGAGCCACAGTAGGAATACCTGCCCAAGGAGTACAGAGGTAAACAGTAAATCCAGAAGAAAAATGGACCAGGGAAAGGAGGGAGTGAATGCTGCAGCAGTGAAGAGGACATCTACCATTACAGTAAGATCTTGCACAATTGTACGATGTCCTTCAATTTCACTGTTGTAGTATTACATTAGGGAGAGTGAAGAGATTCTACACAACTGTACTATGTCCTTCCATTTCACTGTTGTAGTATTACATTAGGGAGAGTGAAGAGATTCTACATAACTGTACTATGTCCTTCCATTTCACTGTTGCAGTATCATTACATTAGGGAGAGTGAAGAGATTCTACATAACTGTACTATGTCCTTCCATTTCACTGTTGTAGTATCATTACAACAGGGAGAGTGAAGAGATTCTACACAACTGTACTATGTCCTTCCATTTCACTGTTGTAGTATCATTACAATAGGGAGAGTGAAGAGATTCTACATAACTGTACTATGTCCTTCCATTTCACTGTTACAGTATCATTACAATAGGGAGAGTGAAGAGATTCTACATAACTGTACTATGTCCTTCCATATCACTGTTGCAGTATTACAACAGGGAGAGTGAAGAGATTCTACATAACTGTACTATGTCACTGTTACAGTATCATTACAATAGGGAGAGTGAAGAGATTCTACATAACTGTACTATGTCCTTCCATATCACTGTTGTAGTATTCATTACAATAGGGAGAGTGAAGAGATTCTACATAACTGTACTATGTCCTTCCATTTCACTGTTGTAGTATTACATTAGGGAGAGTGAAGAGATTCTACATAACTGTACTATGTCCTTCCATTTCACTGTTGCAGTATCATTACATTAGGGAGAGTGAAGAGATTCTACATAACTGTACTATGTCCTTCCATTTCACTGTTGTAGTATCATTACAATAGGGAGAGTGAAGAGATTCTACATAACTGTACTATGTCCTTCCATTTCACTGTTGTAGTATCATTACAATAGGGAGAGTGAAGAGATTCTACATAACTGTACTATGTCCTTCCATTTCACTGTTGTAGTATCATTACAATAGGGAGAGTGAAGAGATTCTACATAACTGTACTATGTCCTTCCATTTCACTGTTGCAGTATCATTACATTAGGGAGAGTGAAGAGATTCTACATAACTGTACTATGTCCTTCCATATCACTGTTACAGTATCATTACAATAGGGAGAGTGAAGAGATTCTACATAACTGTACTATGTCCTTCCATTTCACTGTTGTAGTATTACAACAGGGAGAGTGAAGAGATTCTACATAACTGTACTATGTCCTTCCATTTCAATGTTGTAGTATCATTACATTAGGGAGAGTGAAGAGATTCTACACAACTGTACTATGTCCTTCCATTTCACTGTTGTAGTATCATTACAATAGGGAGAGTGAAGAGATTCTACACAACTGTACTATGTCCTTCCATTTCACTGTTGTATCATTACAATAGGGAGAGTGAAGAGATTCTACATAACTGTACTATGTCCTTCCATTTCACTGTTGTAGTATCATTACATTAGGGAGAGTGAAGAGATTCTACATAACTGTACTATGTCCTTCCATATCACTGTTGTATCATTACAATAGGAAGAGTGAAGAGATTCTACATAACTGTACTATGTCCTTCCATATCACTGTTGTAGTATCATTACATTAGGGAGAGTGAAGAGATTCTACATAACTGTACTATGTCCTTCCATATCACTGTTGTAGTATCATTACAATAGGGAGAGTGAAGAGATTCTACATAACTGTACTATGTCCTTCCATTTCACTGTTGTAGTATCATTACAATAGGGAGAGTGAAGAGATTCTACATAACTGTACTATGTCCTTCCATTTCACTGCTGTAGTATCATTACATTAGGGAGAGTGAAGAGATTCTACATAACTGTACTATGTCCTTCCATATCACTGTTGTAGTATCATTACAATAGGGAGAGTGAAGAGATTCTACATAACTGTACTATGTCCTTCCATATCACTGTTGTAGTATCATTACAATAGGGAGAGTGAAGAGATTCTACATAACTGTACTATGTCCTTCCATTTCACTGTTGTAGTATCATTACAATAGGGAGAGTGAAGAGATTCTACATAACTGTACTATGTCCTTCCATTTCACTGTTGTAGTATCATTACAATAGGGAGAGTGAAGAGATTCTACATAACTGTAACATGTCCTTCCATATCACTGTTGTAGTATCATTACAGTAGAGACAGTGAAGAGATTCTACATAACTGCACTATGTCCTTCCATTTCACTGTTGTAGTATCATTACAGTAGAGACAGTGAAGAGATTCTACATAACTGTACTATGTCCTTCCATTTCACTGTTTTAGTATCATTACAATAGAGACAGTGAAGAGATTCTACATAACTGTACTATGTCCTTCCATATCACTGTTGTAGTACCATTACAGCAGGGAGAGTGAAGAGATTCTACAAAACTGTACTATGAACTTCCATTTCACTGTTGTAGTATTACATTAGGGAGAGTGAAGAGATTCTACATAACTGTACTATGTCCTTCCCTATCACTGTTGTAGTATTATTACATTAGAGACAGTGAAGAGATTCTACATAACTGTACTGTGTCCTTCCATTTCATTGTTGCAGTATTCAGTACAATAGGGAGAGTGAAGAGATTCTACATAACTGTACTATGTCCTTCCATTTCACTGTTGTAGTATCATTACAATAGAGACAGTGAAGAGATTCTACATAACTGTACTATGTCCTTCCATATCACTGTTGTAGTACCATTACAGCAGGGAGAGTGAAGAGATTCTACATAACTGTACTATGTCCTTCCATATCACTGTTGCAGTATTCAGTACATTAGGGAGAGTGAATAGAGTCTACATAAATGTACTATGTCCTTCCATTTCACTGTTATAGTATCATTACAATAGGGAGAGTGAAGAGATTCTACATAACTGTACTGTGTCCTTCCATTTCACTGTTGCAGTATCATTACAATAGAGACAGTGAAGAGATTCTACATAACTGTACTATGTCCTTCCATTTCACTGTTGTAGTATCATTACAGTAGAGACAGTGAAGAGATTCTACATAACTGCACTATGTCCTTCCATTTCACTGTTGTAGTATCATTACAGTAGAGACAGTGAAGAGATTCTACATAACTGTACTATGTCCTTCCATTTCACTGTTGTAGTATCATTACAATAGGGAGAGTGAAGAGATTCTACATAACTGTTCTATGTCCTTCCATTTCACTGTTGTAGTATCATTACAATAGAGACAGTGAAGAGATTCTACATAACTGTACTATGTCCTTCCATATCACTGTTGTAGTACCATTACAGCAGAGAGAGTGAAGAGATTCTACATAACTGTACTATGAACTTCCATTTCACTGTTATAGTATCATTACATTAGGGAGAGTGAAGAGATTCTACATAACTGTACTGTGTCCTTCCATTTCACTGATGCAGTATTCAGTACAACAGGGAGAGTGAAGAGATTCTACATAACTGTATTATGTCCTTCCATTTCACTGCTGTAGTATCATTACATTAGGGAGAGTGAAGAGATTCTACATAACTGTACTATGTCCTTCCATTTCACTGTTGTAGTATCATTACAACAGGGAGAGTGAAGAGATTCTACATAACTGTACTATGTCCTTCCATATCACTGTTGTAGTATCATTACAATAGGGAGAGTGAAGAGATTCTACATAACTGTACTATGTCCTTCCATATTCACTGTTGTAGTATTACATTATGGAGAGTGAAGAGATTCTACATAACTGTACTATGTCCTTCCATTTCACAGTTGCAGTATCATTACAATAGGGAGAGTGAAGAGATTCTACACAACTGTACTATGTCCTTCCATTTCACTGTTGTAGTATTGTCTTTCATTTTCACTGTTGTGTATCATTACATTAGGGAGAGTGAAGAGATTCTACACAACTGTACTATGTCCTTCCATTTCACTGTTGTAGTATCATTACAACAGGGAGAGTGTACAAGCTCAGGAAGAAGAGAGGGAGAAGGAAAGATCAGCAGAGCTCTCTAGGAAGCCATGAGGGATGGCTCTAGCAAAACCAGCTCTAACTCTGGAAATTCCAACCAACTTGTAGTGCTTGGTAAATGTATGCACACAAGTCCATGCAGCTGCCTCAAGAATAGAGTCAGCATCTAACCCCTTGAAAAAAGCACCAGACGTTGCAGCTCTAGTAAAATGAGGCTTAACAGAAGGAAGGCTCTTCCCATGAAAGGAGTAACAAAAAGAAATGGCTTTAGAAATCCAAGAATAAATAATTTGCTTGGACGCAGCCAATCCTAAGGACCTAGCATGAAAGGAAACAGATGATTAGATTTATGAAGTGTTGGTCCTATCCAAACAAAATCAGAGCTACCTAGGCACATCCAACGTGTGCAGGAGCTACTCACTAGCAGACTGCGGACAAGGGAAAAAAAGTGGGCAAATGAGTAGACTGAGGGACAAATAATTTACCATCTTGGGCATAAAAGGATTAGTATGAAGGGACACCCCGTCCTTATGAAACATCAAAAAAGGAGGACAAGCCATAAGTGCTTGAAGCTCAGACACCCATCTGGCAGAAGTAAGGGCTAACAAAAGTACAGTCTTCCAAGAACAATGTTGCAAGGAAGATAAAGTTGCAGGCTCAAAAGGAGCCTGGGTCAATTTTTTCCAAAACAAAATTAAGATCCCAGGGAGGAGGAAAAGACTTCCTGGGAGGCCTAATATGAATGACTCATTTAAGAGATTGTTTAGTTTCAACAAGACACCAATCAGAAAACCTCTTTCATTTGGATAAGTAGGATTTCCTAGTATGCGTTTTCCTGGCCTCCTGCAGGACCCTAAGCATGTCCTCAGAAAAAAGGTGTCTATGTAGAAAAAAAATTCTATCACCCACAGTGTCATTTGAAGAGTAGACAGGTGGGGATGGATGAGAGGTCCCTTGTCTTGTGTCAGCAGGTCCACCTTGTGAGGTAACCTGTGATGATTACACTTCGCTAAATGCAGAAGACGGAACCAATGCTGTCTCAGACAAAAGGGAGTCACCATCAAGATTTTGGGAGCATCCTGTCAAATTCTGAACAGGACTTTTGGAATGAGAGGAAGGGGGAGGGAAAGCATAAAGAAACATCCCTCAAGAAAAAGATAGGGCGTCCACCTTCCAAACCACAGGACCTGGGACTCTAGCACAAAATAGAGGAATATGTCTGTTCAGAGGGGAGGCAAAAAACATCTGATGAGTACCCCACTGGTGGACAATGTCCAGAAACATCTTTGTGAAGCATCAACTTGTGGGGTTCAGTTATGGACAGCTCAGAGAATCTGCTGCAATGCTTTGACCTAAGGGGATGTGAGTTGTCTAAAGAGTCACTTGATACTGGATAGCTAAATCCCACACTAGGATTGCCAACTGGCAAAGAAGATAAGACCACACCCCCCCCCCCATTTGTTTACATACATCTTCAATATGGCAATGTCTGTAAACACCTTGAGAGGTCCTGGGGAGAAGAGAGGATGAAAATCCCAAAGAGCCATCAGAAGAGCTCTCATCTCTGAAACTGATGTGTTCTTTCTGTTGATGAGGTGACCAGACTCCCTGCATATCTAGGGAGCTAAATGCTGCTCCCCATCCCACTTCTGAATTTATAGTGCACCCCAAGCTCTGTAGAATGGAAATGGCAAAAATGAGAGATTTCGTAATAGGATCTTTGACAACCTGCTGTTTCAGGTGTCCTCTCCAAAGTAGGGAAAGACTTGCATCCCCCTTAGCCTGCAAAAAGCAATCACAGGAGCAAGGCATTTGGTGAATACCCTTGGGGCAGTAGAAAGGTCAAAGGGCAAAGCAGAGTACTGAAAATGCCAGAAAGTAACAGAAAAATGTAAAGATTTCCTGAAAAGGGGATGAACTGAGATATGAAGATACACATCAAGAGGTCCAAAGATACCATATAAGCCCGAGGAAGCAAAACAGGGACCAGTCTAAAAGAGGGGACCCTTCAGAAAGGTGTTCAAATGAGAGAGGTCTACAATTGGTTTCCAAGTACCCTCGTTCAACAGGCACTAGAATCATTCTGAAGTAACACCCCCCCTTCCCCTTTTGGGAAACTGGAACTTCTTGAATAGTTCCCCAAGTGGAGAGACCCCAATGCACACCTGGAAAGAAGGGTAGCTGTTCCTGAGGGAGCTGAGAAATTCCCATAAAAGGGGGAAGGGATTTCCAGACCAGGGAACACATTTGGTGGGTAACATACGGAACCCCAGGAGTGCTGAGTAATCTTTAACCAAACAAACAGAAAGGCAAAAAAAGACAGAAATGTGGCTGGGAAGAACAGGATAGTCAGACAGCACCTGGTTTACCAGGAAAAGGAGATTCTGTGGCACAAAAGTCTGAATAACCTTAGCAGGAAGAGCCTGCTTCCCACCTTTCTTACCCTTGGGGGGTGAGATTGCTTATGAACAAAGGCTTGCTTACGGGGTAATTTCTCAAACTTAAACTTAGGCACAGGAGAAACAAAAACATGCTTAAGTTCCTTGTAAAGCTTTGCCCTTATCTTGAAGGGACTTAAATAAAGCAGCAGCTTAACCAAACCAATCTTTATTATCCAGAGGAGCATCCATCAACTTAACGTTAACATCATCAGGCAAAGGTTGAAATTGAAGCCAAGAATATCTTCTCATTACAGATCCAAAAGCAGCAGCCCTAGAGGAAGCATCTGCTGCATCACAAATACACTTTTTGGCATGACGAGCCACCTGGGAAGAAGTCCCTAACAGGGAAACCGCATAAGATTTCCCTTCAGTCTGGAAAATCAGAAATTACCTTACAGGTCTGGGGAGGAAGAGACAACATGTACCTAGACATATGGGTCTGACAATTTACAGCCCTAAAAGCAAAGGCAGCAGAGGTATAAACCTTTTTGCCTAATCTTTCCACGGTTCTGCTCTCCTTATCCGAAAGCAGTAGCTTGGGAGAAGGAAGCAACGGAGATGGATTTTTCAGAAGCCACAGAGACACCACCAAGGGGTCAGCAGAAGGGCACTCGTATAGAAATTTCCATTCCTTGGGCACCCTATAAAACTTGTATAGAAATTTCCATTCCTTGGGCACCCTATAAAACCTATCAGGTTTCTTAGGGGCAGAGGGCTGGGGATTAGGTGGGTTTTGAAGCATCAGAAAAGGCATCTAACAAACCAGACAAAACAGGAGGAACAGCAGAAGGTCTGGGAGAATCTATTTGCAGGAGCTCACAATATCATTTCTGTACCACAGAAATCTGAGCACAATCCCATTTAAAAAAAAAATCATCATTCTAGAGATAGTGTCCACAAAACAAATTTTCTTAGGAGAATTAGAACTAGTAGATTCATCTTCCTCAGACCCACAGTCTAAAGGAGAAGGAATCTGAGAAGAAGAATAAGCAAGGGATTCCTCATCCGAACCCAACTCCTTCTCAGAGAAGGCCTGCTACCTCGATTTTTTAAGTAGAGTAGACGACCATAGAAAGCTGGAATAGAAATTCCCAGAGAAGGTTTTAAAGCCAAAGCATTAAACAACCTGAGTGAAATTCTGCCCTTCACTCTGTGGGTCCTTAGCAGCTGGAAAAATATGTTTAGTTTTCTACATCTTCTTTAAGGGGCCTTCCACCTTACCAAACTTACAAGGCTCCGACAGGGCAGCAATGAATAATGGTAGTTGGGACTTCTTCTCTGACCAAAAATTGAGGAACACCCCTAAGCCCCTTGGAAATAATCAGCTGTGGTCCTCCCTGAACATCCAATGTAGATGTCTGCAAAGCCTCCAAGTACATGCCTAAGGTTGGATCCCTGCTAGCCTCCAAAATGATTATGGCAGAAGAATCCAAATGTGGAGATGGCCGATCATACTGCTTTCACTCAACTCGGGATTGATGTCCAGCAGAGGAATCCGGCCTAGATTTCTTGCTCTTCTTCACAGACAGCTGCCCCTCAGAGTGGGAAGTTCCTTCCACTGTGCCTTTAGCCAAGAGCTTAAGATGCTGATACTCCAAATATATGGCCACAGAAGAAAGCCAATTACAGAAGGTCTTAGGAACAAAGGCCTGACAAACTGAACAGGACGTATGGGTCATGGGATGCTCTGAGGCAAAACAGGCACTGCTCATGATGATCTTTATGGGTAAATCCATCTCCCACACTGGCATTTACACTTCTTGGATGACATGAAACTACAGAAGCAATAAAAACAGGGAAAAATAAGATACAAAACCCCATCTGCAACAGATTGGTGAATCAGCAATGGAACGGATGTTCAGACCAACAAACAAGAGATGGCATTCGGAATGGGGGCAAAGAAGTTCTGAGGGTAGAAGTCACTTTTATGCCTTATGGTATACTGGCCGGAAATTGGGCTGCCCTTGGCAGGGGAACCCTACTATTATGAATACTACAACAGTGAAATGAAAGGACATCCAATGCTGCCTGGGCCAAAAGGGAGTCATCACAATGATGTTTGGGAGTCCTGAAACTTCAGAAGTACCCTGTACATCAGTAGAAAGGGTGGAAAAGCATAAAGTAACATTAACATCCATAGGAATGAAAATGTGTCAGTTTTCCAGGTCTGCTTGCAAGGAGTCCTGGTGCAGAATTTTTAGTTGTTTTGAAATGAGACAAACAGATCTTTTTGAGGTGTCCCCCAGAAGTGGATCCAGTTCCTGGAAGACCCTTTATTCAATTTCCATTTGTGAGCTTTGTCTCAGTCCTGCTCAGCTTGCTTGCCACTATGTTTTGCTCTGATGGGATTTAACATGCTTGGAAGGGTAAAGAATGCTGTAGAGCTACCTCTCAAGCCATCAAAGCCAGCCTACATAGGGGTATGACCTTGTACTTCCCTGCTAGTTTATGTACCAAACAAGTGTGGTTTTGTCTGAAATCACATGTAGTGGTCCTGATGATCACAGATGAAGAACAGATTTCAGGGCATGGATCACAGCCATCACTTCCTTTATACTGATGTGCTCTGACCAGGCTGAATGATTCCACTGGCCTTGCTCCCCAAGCAAAATCAGAAGCATCTGTGGTGAGAGATTGGTTTGGGGGTCTGAAGACAGGAGGGTGGACTTTGGCTCAGCTGAATTTGTCTTCAGAAATGATGTGGTTCCCATTTTAGAAAGGCCAAAAAGTACAGTTGTGTACACTTACCATAAATATAGATGCTCAAGTGTATTCACTTTTGCAGTCATCACCTGTGGGTTATCCCTGCTGTGGTAGCCCTCGGCCAGCCTGAATATCAGAGTCAATGTTTTTCTGCATCGGCTGCTGATGCTTGCTGCCTGATGTCAGGTCGTCAGTGTTATAAAGGAAAGCAGCCGATGCCATTACATCAGTTTTTCTTCCCCTAACCAGTCAGAGGCCCAAGTAAATATGGTTAAGTGGTCCTAGGGGCTAAAAGCCACCCTTAGAAACTAATGTCTCCCTAAAGAAAGAAGATACAAGGGGAAGGAGGGTGGGAAACCAGGACTGCAACAGTGAATACACTCAAACATCTACATTTATGGTAAATGTACACAACTGTACTATGTTCTTAGTGTTTTCACTGTTGAAGTCATCACCTGTGGGAGGATTCCCAAAGCAGAGGAGAGGGATGGGTAGGATTAGTAACACACCTAGAAATGGGTCAGCATGCCCTGCAGAACTGCAGAGGCAAACCCTGCCCTAGCCTTAGAAAATAGAGGTAGGTGGTAATGCTTGGTAAAGGTATGGGCAGAAGTACAGTTGGCAGCTTTCAGGATGTCCCTGGTGGGAACTCCTCTGAGGAATGCTGTGGAAGTGGAGGCTGCCCTAGTGGAATGGGTTCAAATAGACTGGGGGGGGTCCCATGCAATCTGTAGCAGAAATGGATACAGTGTGACATCCAATTAGAAATGATTTGTTTGGAAACGGGCTTCCCCTCTGCCGCTGGGGCAAAGCTGACAAGTAGTTGGTCTGTTTTCCTGAAGGGTTTAGTACTGTGCAGACAGTATGAGCTGTCTGTGCACATCTAGTGAGTGCACAACTCTTTCCCCTTTGTTTTGAGGGTTAGGAAAGAAGGTGGGTAGATTATGGCTTGGTTGAGAGTTACATTAGATAGCACCTTGGGCATAAAGGAGGGATTAGTACTCAGGGAGACCCTGTCTGCATGGAAGATGAAGGGCTCAATGGCCATCAGTGCCTGATGTTCTGAAACCCTTCTGGCTGAAGTGATGGCTAGGAGAAAAGCAGTCTTCCAAGAGAGGTATCTTAGTTCTGCTGAAGCAGCAAGTTCGAAGAGTGGTAAAGTTCGTTTTTCCAAAACATAATTCAGGTCCCTGGCTAGAATGGGTGGCCTTCTGGGAGGTCTGATATTAGAAGCCCCTCTGAGGAATTGTTTAATCAAAGGATAGGAGAACAGGGGCTGTTCTGTATCAAAATGAGCTGAAATGGCTGAATCGTGGATTTTAATAGAGGAGAAGGAGAGGCCAGTATTAAGTAGCTCTGCTAGGTAGTCCAGGATAAGAGGGATGGAAGGTTGTGAGGTACTGCTCCCTCTGGACTGGCTCCAGGAGCAGAATCTTTTCCATTTTCCTGCGCAAAATTTTCTGGTGCTGGGCCTTCTGCCTCTGTGATAATGTCTAGGAACGGTTTGCTTAACAGGGGCCCCTTGCTTGCCTTTAGAGTATTAACCATAGTGATAGTTTGAGTCTCTGCAAGTCTGGGTGCAGCACCCCACTGGAGTTAAGTGGTCTGAGTTCAGGGGAAGCTGCCTGGGAAGCTGTGATGTCAGGCTGTGCAGTCAGGGATACCAATGCTGCCTGGGTCAATCTGGAGCAATGAGGATGACCTTTGGTGTCTCCTCCCTTATTTCAATCAGTACATTGGGAAGAAGAGGCAGAAGAGGGAATGTGTACACAGAGGTTGTTCCAGGGGAAGGTCAAGGCATGCACCTTCCACCATAGGTGGTGATACTCCCTGGTACAGAACCTTTTTTTTTTTTTTTTTTTTTTTTTTTAAGCTGATTGAGATGCGAAGCAAAGCGATCCACCTCCTCAGTACCCCACACCTGAGTGATTTGTAAAAATATTTTTCTGTGGAGCTGCCATTCGTGGGAGTCTAGTAAGTTTCTGCTCAAGTTGTCTGCCAGGGTGTTGATGATCCCTGGAAGGTACTGGGCTATCAGGTGTAGTCCCATGGAAGAGGTCGTCAGCCAGTGGTTCATGGCTAGCCTGCACAGAGGGTAAGATTGGGTCCCTCCCTGTTTGTTGATGTACCACATTACTGTGGTGTTGCCTGTTTTGTTAAGGAGAACCCCTGGCCAGAGCTTTTTGTACTGCCATCATTTCCTTCTGACTGATGAGTAAGGGAAGGTGCTGGGCATCCCAAAGACCTTGAGTGCACTTGGCTTCTAGGTGAGTGCCCCAAGCTATGTCAGAGGCATCGGTGGTAATGGTCTTCCCAGTTAGGAGGGTGAAGGAAAGACCCTTGTTCTGGGCACAGGCCCCTACCCACCAGAGAAACTCAGGGAGAGAGGTCTCTAGAGGTCGAGAGTGCTGACACCAAATGTTCTTTAGGTACCACTGAAGTTTTCTCATGTAAAGCCTGGTCAGAGGAATTAGAAGGATGCAAGATGTCATGTAACCCCAAGGCTTGCAGGAACTTCATCGCCGTGAGGTGACGTCTGGAAGCTAGCTGGGTAAAACAGAGGCAGGAAGCTCTGCTTTTCTGGGGATAGGAAGGCCATTTGGGATGCTGTGTCCAGCAGTGCTCCCAAGAAAATGATCTTCCTGGAGGGTGTTTGCCTCTATTTCTTCTCGTTGATGATGTACCCTAAGGAGGTTAGGAGGGTTTTGACAAAGAGGAGGTCCTTGAGGAGCTTTTCTTTGCAATCTGCCTGAATGAGGCAGTCGTCCAGATAAGGGTAAATTTGTATATTCTTCTGTCTGCAAAAGGCTATGGCCGGAGCTAAGCATTTGATGAACACTCTGGAAGCAGTAGAGAAGCCAAAGGGTAGCGCAGAGAACTGAAAGTGTTGTTAGCCTGCTCTGAAGCAAAGGAATTTCCTGCAGGATTCCCTTATGGGGGGATGTGGAGGTAGGCATCCTTCTGATCTGGGGTAACTAACCAGGCATTTTTTGTCAGCAAAAGCAGCAGCTGCTGCAAAATTAGCATTTTGAATGTGGTCCACCTAGAAGGTGTTCAGAATGTATAGATCCAGGATGGGGCACCAAGTGCCCACTTTTCTGGGAACAAGGACTAGTCTGGAATAAAAGCCTTTGCCTGTTTGATCTGAGGGGACAGGTTCTACTGCCCCATGGAATATGAGAATTTGGACATGTTTCACTGCTTCTGCCCACTGATGTGGGGGTAAGTCCGGGTACCTTCTTGGAATTGGGAGTTCATTGAAGGAAAATTTGTATCCCTGAAAAATTATCTTTAAGACCCATTGGTCCTTTTTACAGAAAGCCAATTTTCTTTGCAGAGTGAGAGCCTTCCTCCTAGTTTTTGGAGAGTGAAGAGAGGGCAAAGGGGGAGAGGGTGTCACTGAGAGCTTTTGCCATAGAGGGATGGCTTAGAACTCCCTGCCTTTGAAGTGGAAGTGGCCCACTGTTTGGTTCTCTGCTGTCCCCTGTGATAGGAGTCTGGGTGGTCTGTCCCTGCAGGGCTTACCTTGCCCGTCTGCTAGGTGCAGGAAAGGACCAGTGCTTTGAGGGAAAATTCCTGCTGAACCTAGTAGGTTGTACCTGAAGGAAATCTTTTACTGTTTGCATAGATTTTGCTTTGTCTTCCATCTTTTTAAACACCTCTTCTGCTTTTACTCCAAACAAGCGGTCCTTATCCAAGGGTGCATCAAGTAGTTTAGATTTGACATGATCAGGGGGAGGTTGTTCCTTCAACCATGCATGTCTCCTAATGACAGATCCTGACACTGCTGCCCTGCTTGAGGCTTCTAGGGCATCATATCCACAGTGCAATGAGTGTTTAGCCACTTGACAAGTAGAGTGCAGTAAATCTGCTAGTTCTTTCAAACTGGCGCAGTCAGGAAAGGTTGAAATCTTTTGTTTTAACAGTTTAAAAGTGTGTTGTTGATATTTTAACATGTGGAACTGACAGCGGAGTGCTGTGATAGCTAAGGTTGCAGAGGTGTACACTTTTTTACCCCATCTGTCCATAGCTCTGGAGTCCTTGTCAGAAGGAATAGGATTCTTTGCAGAACCAGCCTTGGCTCCTTTTGGTCCCTGTGTAATGACCAGCAGGATTGCTGTACAGATATTTGTGAGAATCTGGTACTGTAATACCCATCAGGTTTTCTGGGAGTGGGTGGGAGGGTGTCAGGAGTTAAGCTGGATTCATGGAAGACATCAACCACCTCTAAGGTTGGAGGAATGGCCAAGGGTCTGTGCTGGGGCAGGTCTAGAAACTTAGTCTTTTCTTAGACTGAGGGAAGTCCTGGGATTCCCAGTGGAAATGTTCCCTGAGGGTGTGAAGGGTTTCCCCAAAGGAAAGATCTTCTGATGGGGAGGCAGAAGGAATGGACTCCTCTGCATCTGAATCCTCATAAGCAGTCAGAGGTTGTTCCTCTTCAAAAATCTGAATAATCAGACTCCCCAGAATCCTATTCTGTCAGTATTTCAGGAGAAAGGTCTCTTTCCCTTTTAGAAGGTGTGGCCTGACTACTCCTGATAAGGATGATAATATCCTCTGCCATTTTAAGCATTTGAGCTTGGGGTGGTGGAGCAAGAGTAAAATGGCCAGAGGTAGTTTTCCTAGGAGTGGCCTTGCCTCTAGGCCTAGGAGCATCCATTGGTCTGAGAGAAATGGTAGTCGGAGAAGACTTTGTCTAGATTCGGTAGTGCGAAAAACCTCCTTGGTAGCCAGTGCCTGCATCGCGGCTCTGGACCCAACCAAGGCAGAGACCACCAAAGGCTTGGAAGACTAAGATTTCTGCGGCATACCGGACTCCGAAAGGTCTCAGTACAGGCCTGCGAAGGCACCTCACTGAATTACGGAGAAATGACGGTAGAGTCATTGGAAGGCTTAGCCTCATGTGGTCTGTGTTTTTTTCGGAATGTCTACGGATTGTTGGCTGACTGATGCCATTTTGGAATGCGAAGACAGAAGACAAAAATACCAGGCTACAATAAGAGCTCTACGACGAATGGTTCTCATGTTTTAAAGAGGGCACAGAACCGGCAACAGAGGACGTCGTGGTCTGAGCCTAAACAAGTGACGCAGTATGAATGGAAGTCTGTGTGGTATTTGCTTTCCACAGGCAAGACAATTGTTAACTTTTTCTGACATCGGTTAGTGCAAGAAAAAAGGATCCCCAACGGGATACTTAGCTTTAGACATTTTCAGCTGTAATTCAAACTCTGGTAGGAAAGATATGGCTCTGGTCTGTTCAATACAGTCAATCAGGAACCACAGATGTGATAACTTGGTAAAAGGGCCAGACAAAAGGAAGTTTGAGATGGCTGGAAAATGAACACACTAATCTAGCATCATGGTAAATGCATAACATTCATATCCAATGCTGTCTTTTCCATCTGCCTCTACTCATGGGACAGAGTTCCCAGCACTTATGCACCTTGGGGGGTCTCAAGGAAGGACATTCCGGAGGATGGTGGAGGCAAAGAAGCATGGGACTAGATTGTAGGTCCATCTTATAATGTGAAACAAATGTATGAGCAGCACACCAAGAAGCCACAGCACAAAGTCATGTATGAGCACTATAGCAAAGAAAGCTGCAGAAACTATGACTGCTATAGTAGAGCAGACTTTAGGTTTGAAAGGTAGAGGCAGACCCTAGGCTTTGTATGCAAGGTAATACAGTCAGCCACCTGGAAAATGTGAATTTAAAAAGACCACGTCCTAATTTGTCCTTGGAAAATAAGACAAACAACTGATCAGACTTCCTAAAATTTTTGATATGACGCAATAGAATCTCAATTGTCAAACATCCAAAAAAACAGGGTTAGTTAGAAGAGAAACCGTATCCTTACACAGAAAATCAGATAAGGTGGTTAGCAGCTGGGGCCTGATTTTCTCCTACAGGAAAGCTACAGATGCCTGCCAGTTGTATTTTGAGGTCAGAAAAACAAACACTTCTGACACAGTCCTGCCAAAAAATCTAGAAAAGAAAGTAAAATGGCCAAAAAAGGATACAGACCATTGGAGGAAACCCATACTGCAAATCTCTTCTTCTATAAACTTTTCCGATGGCTGTCTTTTTGGGATGACAACAGGATATGGAGTACAGCAGAAGAAAGCCTGTTGGAGAAACCAAGGAGTTAACTTGAGGGCTTCCTGGTGAGGCTGACCAGACAGGAGGTTTGGAAGGGAATATTTCAGCAATCAGAGTGTTTTCAGACAAGGCTAAAGGAAGAGGAACCAGAACTGATAATGTTAAAAGGGAGATGAGGATCATTTTTGCCTTCACCAAATCACATTCTGAAGTAACTTAATTATAAGGGGAATGGTGGAAAGTAAAGGGAGACCCAGGGGCCAAAGTACGAGTCACAATCAGGCAAAGTAGCTGCTGCATTTGGTGTTGAGAATATATGTGAAAAGATCATAGCAAGGCTGGCCCCAGCTGGTGAAAACACCTTTGATGCTACTGACAGACTATTCATGACGCAGAAGAATGGACCTGATCAATTTGTCTGCTAAAAACAGTGGAACTCATCAGGATGTGCATTGTCACTAGGAAGCATTGGGAAGACATAGCTTACTGCTAAACCCCCGTGGCTTTGCTACACAATGGATAAGAGCATGCTCCACCTTGTTTGTCGATGTACCAGAGTATCACCATACTGCCTTTATGGATGGACACAACACCCCAGAGAAGTGAGTCCTGAAAGGCCTACCATGCTTGAGCTGCCCTCATCGCCAAGAAAATGATGCAAAGCTTGGCCTCTGATGCCACCACATGCCTTGGCCAGTCTTCCCTTCAAAACTCCATCCCTCACTCCAGAAGGGAGGCATCACTGTGTTTTGGGAGATGGAAAGATGAAGGGGCAACCTAGTACTAGCGGAGAACTCAATCAACTGTAAAAATGATGTCTGCATAGTGATGTTAGGCAAACTGGAAATTGCATGGGTTGATTCAGCATGGACCACTGGAGACGCAGTCAAGTGGAAAACCTTCCTGTGAAACCTGGCATGAGGATCCACAGTAACAGAAGCAGTCATAGACCTTAGTATTCAAAGATCAGCCTTGCTGGGAGCTTGGAAGAGGACAGAATTTTGGAAGCTTGCCAACATGGTGAGAATATTCTAGAGTCGAGGAGCTTGGCAATTTAAGTAACAGGGTACCAATGACACCCTATGAATTTTATCTACTCGACCAGGTTCAGATGGATTTTCTTAAAGTTTACGGTAATACCTAGGTTGGCGACCTAATTTAAGCAAGGAGTCCCCTGGCCTGAACAAGTTGATTCTTCCTGGAAGACATGATGAGCCAGATATCGAAGTATGGAAACATCTGGAACCCCTGCACCCTGTGATGTGCTGCAATCACTGCTAAATACTTGAACACCCTGGGGCTCCTCCCATCTGAAAGTGGAAGAGCCTTCTGGACTACCTCACTGTTTGATATGATAGCAGGCATCCTGCAAGTCCACTAAATACATTCAGTAATCCTTGCTTCAAAAGCAGAGAGATTGACTGAAATTTGATCATTCTGAATTTTGTCTGTTTTACAAACTAGTTTTAAGTTACTGAGGTCCAAAATGGGCCTGAGGTTCCAGTCTTTTTTGGAACCAAAAGAAACTAATATAATCCAGATCATTCCTGGTCTGGCAGGCTAGTATGGCTTGCTTTTCTGGCAGCTTTAGAAATTCTTCAGCTGTTGCCCTTCCGCTGAATGGGTGGAAAATATGTTTTCTTTAGTCTGAAGGCTGGCTATAATTCTCTGTACTCAAGATTCTTGTCATGGCTAACCAGGCTTGAGCGCAAAAATGAGCACACCAGATTGCCTCCAGAGTGCAGCAGATGGGTAAATGTTCAGGATCACTGAAAAAGATGTCCAGCCCAAAACACTGCAAGGAATACAGACTAGTCTTGGTAGGCAGAGTCAGTGCACCAACCCCTCACTGCTTCATCAATTCTAGGATATCTCCAAAAGACAGGATGCCCAAGCAGAATCTTCAAGAACCCTCCCCTTCCTCGAAGTCGTTACTTCTTTTTTAATTTCTCCAAATCCTTTGGGTTTCTAATAAAATGAGGTAATGGACCCCATCCCTAAGTCAAAGTATGATTAAAGTTCATGAAATTAGTATTGTTTCAATTTTTGATATTAGCCAGAAGTGCTCTTCACAGCACCTGCAATTTGTCCAATAATGACTCCTTCAATTCGTACAGACTTACATGCATCGGTAACGTATCTCAGAGTAAGATTGTAAATTCTTTTTCATAAAACCCATTGCTTTTACTACTACTGGAACTGTCTGGATATCCTTGTTTCTCACTGCCCTAATTTCTACCGCAAATTCTAGTATTTTATGACTTTGTGTTGCGCTGCATGTTAGACTCTAATCACTGGGTACAGCAATTTCATTGGTCAGTGCTACTTTTGCTTCTTTTCATGGACTACTATATCTAGTTTCCTTGCATCTATTTTTTCAACTGTTGGTAATGGATGATCCCATGCGATATAAGCTTCATTTTCTATGATGCTTTGTGGCTCATGTTTCCAGTGCTTTTCAGCTACTTCAGTTTTATAATATTTGCACAATCCCCAATGCAACAGTCTTGCCACATAATTATGCCTTTCAGTATACAGTCCTTCTGCCATTAGTATATCACAACCAGCAACAGGATGTGTAACTGTTTACAAGTCTGTTTTATAAAACATACATTTGTCTGTTTCTTCCACATGTTCAATGGACTTTGTAAACCAATGTGTAGGCAGCCTACTATCTTCAGTTGCCAATATTAACCTTTCATCTTTTGGTTTAAATTCATCCCTCCTTCAACTTCTAACTTTTTGGGTTTTACTGAATTTCTGTAGTCCAAAATTGCTCAGACACAGCTCCACGTGGTCCTGTTGAGTCTTCCTGGCTACAGAAAACTGAAAAAAAGTGACTGCTTTCCTGATTAAGTATCCTGCTGTTTTTTATATTTGTTTTACCTTCTACTGCTTACCTAGAGCAAGCTTTAACTGTTTTCATAGTTATTTACTGCATTTTTTATTATCTGCACTTAAAAGTACATTTTAGTCGAAATTAGTCTAATTCAAGTAGAAAAGTGTTTGTTTGCTGTTTAATTGTATGGCTGCCCACTAAAGTGTGCTAGCACCGGTACTAGTGACTTATTGCCTTTTCTGCATTTCTGTGTGTTTCCATTTAAAAACAAAAAAATATTCCTTGTTTTCCTGCTTCTCCTAAACTAGTTAGATCAGTTTACAGGCCTTACTGTATCCTGGGCTGTGTTGTAGTTCTTGTGTTGTCCATTGCCTTACTTGGATAGAAGGAAGTTTCTTAGCTCACCAGTGGGAGTGGGGAGCCTTGAATAGCCTACCTGTCCTTGAGGGAAGTGACCTCAGCACAAGAAGCTGTAGTAATTGTCATTTTGGACCATTTCTAGCTCTTTTGAAGTTCCCTGGTTAAAATCTGCCTCTGGCATTTTTTTGAAGCCATATTGCTCAGACACAGCTCCACGTGGTCCTGTTGAGTCTTCCTGGCTACAGAGAACTGAAAAAAAAGCGACTGCTTTCCTGATAAAGTATCCTGCTGTTTTTTATATTTGTTTTACCTTCTAATGCTTACCTAGGAGCAAGCTTTAACTGCTTTCATAGTTATTTACTGCATTTTTATTATCTGCACTTAAAAGTACATTTTAGTCGAAATTAGTCTAATTCAAGTTGAAAAGTGTTTGCTGTTTAATTTAATTGTTTGGCTGCCCACTAAAGTGTGCTAGCCTGTAATACTGACTTATTGCCTTTTCTGCATTTAGCGCGGAGTTGGCCCTAGAGCACTATCGGGCAGCGCCGGTTAAACTATTTCTGGCTCCGTAAAGTCTGCTTGTCATTTTTTCCCTTAGAACTGCTCTACTTGTAATCTAAACAGTCTATTCTCTATCTGTAAAGCTCAGCACTTGTTCCTAAAGCATTTTTTAGTCAGGTAAAGCACTTCTATATTATACAAAGTACTTCACTAGCTTAAAACCCCCTTGAGTACCCACTTCCCTATAGGTCCTTTCTGACTCAGTTACACAGCAAACTTTTTCATTTCTTCTAGCATATCAAAGGGTCAGTTGCTAGCGTACTCTCCTGCTCAGCTGGTGAATCTGGGAATATTGAGGCAATGTTACAATTGCCTCATGTACACAGACAACCCTCTCCTCCTCCCACAAAACACAAATACATGCGAGAGATGCAACTATATAGACAAACTGGAGGCTGAGCTCTCTCAACTCAGGACTGGCAAAACCAGACAGGAGTAGAAGGTAACCACACACAACATAAACCCAGTCTCACATAGAACTATCACAACTACAAATCAAACACAAACACACAAAGACATACTCGGAGGTACTGATCAAAAATCTACCAAAACAGCAGAGGCCTCCAAAGCAGACACCCAAACAACTGCCACCTCATGACATAACACAAGCAACACATAGATCACAAAGTCAATGTGCAAATCAGTCACAGCCCTTAAGGCCAAACACAATGCCAGACACACTTGTCATAGGTGACTCCATAGTCAGACACACTGACGTCCCACTCACCAGACTGAACAAGGAGAACAGTAAGCTGCCTGTCGGGCGCTAGAATCCACCACATAACACAAGCACTCAGGTCACTCCACAGCAAGTACAAGTATGACTCGGTCATTGTCCATGCCGGTGTGAATGACCTAAGACGTACCTCCCTGGACTACATGAAAAGAGACAAAGGAGCTCTCAGATTATGTAGCCCAGGCTGGTATGACCCTGACCCTGAGCAGTATCCTACCTTCACCAAGAATGATGCCACAATACAGAGACAAAATGATCAGTTTTAATAATTGGCTTAATTTCTGGTGTCATTCTAAGGGGATCCAATGTCTGTCTGCCTGGAATGACATGCTTGACAAGCCACGCTGCTTTGCAAGGGACGGCTTGCACCTGTCACCCCTGGGTTTCCGGATATTGGCAAAGGCTCTTGCCACCCCCATAGCGCCTTTTAGACAAGGCTCAAATTCTAAACCCACCGCCCTAGAAAACAATAATGGAAAAAACTAAGGGTAATGCTGCTCAATGCCAGAAGTCTAAATCTCAAGATGCACGCCCTCAAAGCCCTCCTCAGTATGGAGAACATCGATGTCTGTGCTGTGACTGAAACCTGGTTCAAGGCTCCTGAGAGCACCCGGCACTATCAGGTTTTACCTCATATCATGCTCCGCCCCAAAACCCGGACCGTACCACAAAAGGAGGGTGTATCCATATTCATCAAGGATACCCACACCTCCAGGCTGGTGGCAACTCACGAAGCATCAGAGACCATTCAGGCGCAATTAACCATAGGCAAAACTGCTCTACAGTTTGTAGCATGTTACAGGCCACCCTCTCAAACTCGGGAACCCCACACAGCCTTCCTGAAGACACTGGAGAGTATAAATGTCTCTCCAAACACCATCATTATTGGGTGACTTCAACTACCCAAACATAGACTGGGAACATTACTCAAGCCCCAATACCCTAGCCCAAAGGTTCCTGGAGTTCATAAACTCAAATGCTATGGAACAACTTGTCACCATTCCCACAAGAGGTGAAAATATACTAGACCTGATCATCACAAACATGGGGACAAAATACTCCACACCCAGAAGTATATCCCTCATTGGTGAGATCAGACCATAAACTAATCTCACTGGAGATCCACATCCCCCCCCCACCCCAACAAAAGACCACAGTGAAGAACTTCTCAAAAGCCAACTTCACACTTCTTAAGACTGGTGTGGTATCCTTCAAGGCCCCTGAGCCATTGGAAACGACAACCCACGCTGCTGAATCCCTTACAAATGCTTTCTACGAGCACCTCCAGGATTGCATGGATCAAGCAATCCCAAATAAAATCAAGACCCTTTCCACCAAAGGCAAGCGCCCGATCTGGTGGACCCCAGCCATAAACAAACTTTACCACAAGAGGAGAAAGCTACTACAAGATAGAGCAAAATCCCTAAAAGGGAAGATATCTCTGATTAATACTACTAAAAAACTACGATCACTCATAAAATCATCCAAGGCCAACTTTGAGAGAAAAATCGCCAAGGACTCAAAAGACAATCATAAGGTCTTCTTTAGCTAGGTTAGAAATCTGGGTGGAAACTCCCAGATATGCTCAGAATTAGTCCAAAATGACACAAAAATCACTGAACCCACAGACATTGCAAACATACTGGTAGACAGGTTCAGTGAAAATTTCTCCCCTCCCTCCCCCCCAAAAGGAGAAATATCTATCCCAGCAGAGTGTAGCCTCCCAATCATCTCAAATGCCCAGGTGAGAGCTGCTCTCTCTAAAGCTAAAAACAC
Organism: Protopterus annectens; assembly: GCF_019279795.1. NCBI lineage: Eukaryota > Metazoa > Chordata > Ceratodontiformes > Protopteridae > Protopterus > Protopterus annectens. The sequence continues at coordinate 444,043,493 of NC_056742.1, forward strand.
AGCATCAATGGGACCGGATGGTGTCCCCGGCTGTGTGCTACACTAACTCAAGGAGGAACTAAACCCACACATAAGGCTGCTGTTTAATCTTAGCCTTACCACAGGATACGTACCCAAAGAGTGGTGTACGGCAACTGTGGTCCCACTCCACAAAGGTGGTGCTTCTACGGACCCTGGTAATTACTGCCCCATAAGCTTAACAAGCCTGGTCTGCAAAGCTATGGAGAGGATCATAATGGAACTCATAAATAAAGACATAGGGGACCTACAGACATTGGATCCTACCCAATTCGGCTTTGTCAAGGGCAGATCATGCCTCTTGAACTTGGTCGACTTTTTTGAAACAGTCACCAAGGCCATTGATGAGGGTAAGGCAGTTCACACAGCCTACCTTGACCTTGCAAAAGCTTTCACACAATACCCCACTCGGGTATCATAGAAAAGCTCACCAGCTTAAATGTAAACCCATATGTCACAAGATGGGTTGCAAACTGGCTCAAGGACAGAACCCACAGGGTTAGAGTTGCTGGTGCCATGTCAGACTCCAAGCCGGTCACAAGCGGTGTCCCACAGGGCTCAGTCCTGGGCCCCCTCTTGTTCGGCATCTACTTTTCTGAAGTGCAGGCAAACATAGGAGGATTGTGGCTGACAAAGTTTGCAGATGACTGCAAACTGGGCGCCATAGTTGAAAATCCAGACGACACAGATATCCTTCAGGTCTCATAGAAACGGATAACTGGTGCCAGTGCCATGGCCTTAAGCTAAACGCCAAAAAATGTATAGTCATACCCTTTGGTAAAAACAAGGTAACCCCAAGTTACCACATAGGTGGCAATCCATTAAGCACAGAAGAGGTTATCAGGGACCTGGGGAACCAAGTTGACAGTAACCTTTCTTTTGACACTCACATTGCCAAAGTGGTTAGGAGGATCTTCTACATTGCCCACCTGATTATGAAGGGATTCACATCCAGATCAAGGGAGGTCATTGTTCCCCTGTACTCTTCACTTATCAGACAAATGATTGAGTACAATGCCCCATTCGGAATGCATCTTACCGGACACCTGCAGCAATTGGAAAGACCACAAATGTTCCTCACCAAAAGGATAAAGAGGCTCAAAAATATGCCATATGCTGCCCGATTGAAGAAACTCCAGCTCTATTCAGTCGCATACCGTCTGCTCAGAGGTGACCTGTACCTGACATACAAGGCCATGTCCAACCCGGAATTAATGGACATGCGCCACCTCAAAAAATCCAAATCCACCAGAGCCACAAGAGCAAGAGACTTAACCTCAACACGGATATAAATAGGACGTGCTGGAGGGACAGATTTATCACCCAGAGACTCCCTATGCTGTGGAACAGAATCCCGGTCCATGGGAGACAGAGCACCTCACTGGCTCTGTTCAAGAGGAATCTTGACCAGTGGATGGGAGATCGTAAGTTTACCCCGGGGATCATCTCTGTTTCACTGCTGGACAGAGGCACGGCAAACTAATGGGTATAGTATTCTTCAACCTAAGGGGTGGTGAAAGCCACACAACTCTGGCTAGGCTTATAAATGCCCTAAGGCAGATAGCCTAGTATGAACCTAATTCTTTCAGAAATCTCCAATGGGTACTCCGGATGGTAATCCAGAGATGATCTTTTACAAGACCATTTCCAACAATGGGTACTCCTGATGAGAATCCAGAGATTAAGAAGTTATGTACCTACCATAACGTTCCATTTTAGTTGTCATCTCACCTTCTTTCCTGCTGTTTAGGATCGGAGCCGATCCTCGGCTCCGACTTGGCCATTTTCAATAGCTCGAGAGCAGTTTACTGGCTCGAGGCTACCCCTTATCCCATGATGCCTAGTGACAGCTACCCAGATCTCGTATGAAATAGCTAATCCCAGACATAATACGAGAGAGACCAGTTATCAAAAAACTGGTTGTTCCATGTATCCTAAAATCTAGAATAGTTTAGGAAGACCTAGCCAGAAGAATAACAATATAGAATACTCAGCCAGTGAAAAAGGATTCCTCTCGAGCCACTAGGACAGGGGGATGGAGGTAGGGATGCAAGAAAGAAGACGAGATGAAGACAACTGCCATGGAACGTTATGGTAGGTACATAACTTCTTAATGTTAAATTATCTATCTCGCCTTCATTCGTACTGTTTGGGACAGCATCCCTAGCACCTAACATCCTGGGTGGCTCCGTGGAACAGACTCTTCAGAACAGTGGAACCAAAGCCAGCTCTGCTCCGGGAGACCATATCCACCTTGTAATGAGAAATAAAGGTATGAGGGTTTGCCCACATGGCAGCTGCACAGATGGAATCCATGGGCAACCTAGACTGAAAAGCTACGGAGGTGGCTAATGCCCTAGTAGAACGACCTTTCAGTTTAGTTGGTAACTCTATTCCGTAACTGGTAAATAAATGTAATAGTGTGGGACAACCATCTGGATAAGGTCACCTTGGAAATTGGGAGACCTTATTTGTTTAAGGCATAAGAAAGGAATAATTGGTCTGACTTATTTCTTTAGTTCTATGTAGGTAAAAATGCAATTGTCTGTGAACATCCAATTGGTGAATCTTGTACTCTGCCTTGTTGCTATGATTGGGGAAGTACACAGGGAGATCTATAGATTGATTTAAATTATTTTCTGAGCAGACTTTAGGAAGAAATGAAGGATTAGTCCTCAGAGAAACTCTGTCCTTGTGAAACACCAGGTAAGGACGACGAACACATAGTGCTTGAAGTTCTGAGACACGCCTAGCTGAAGTGATAGCAACCAGAAAGAGTGTCTTCCAAGACAAACTTGATGGAGGAGGATGCTGCCGGTTCAAAAGGTGGCAGAATTAAGGAAGTTAGGACTAAATTAAGGTCCCATGGAGGCGGGGGATCTCTCACTGGAGGTCTAAAGAGATGTTCCTCTCAAAAAAGCTTTACAGAGCTTATGAGACATGATGCTAGAATTTTGCAAACCGATATGAAAATTAGAAATGGCCGCCAATTGTACCTTAATCATAGCGGAAGCGGCCCCGGAGTGAAAAAGTTGGGCTAGAAATTCAAGAATTTTGTGGACTGGGGCTGAGAAGAGATCCACATTCCTAGACTCTGCCCAATAAGAAAAACGTTTCCATTTAATAGCATACGTTTTTCTCGTTGTAGACTTGTGTAAGGAAATGACAATCTCACGGACTGCTGGGGAAATGCTGTAAAGCCTGGCTAAGGTTGGAAGTGGAGCAACCAAGCTGTGAGCTGGAGAGTTTGGAGATTGATGCAACCCGCCTGATTGATGAGTCAGGAGATCTGGAATAGAGTCCAGGGCTGATTGAGATGGTAGGGGTGCAGGAATGGGAAACATATCTGTCGAGGCCAGTAGGGGGCAATGAGGATCATTTCGCAACCCAATGATTTTGCTTTCTGTATGAGTTTCGGTATCAGGGGAAACGGAGGAATGGCATAAAGAAGTCCCTGAGGTCAATCATGGACTACAGCGTCTCTGGGTATGTGACCTGGAAGCGGAAGAAGGGAGAAGTAGTTGCTGCATTTGCTGTTGAAAGGGGTGGCAAAAAGATCACAGCAAGGCTGCCCCCATTTGCGGAAGATAAGATCCACAACTTCCTGATTCAGAGACCACTCATGAGACATAAGGAAAGCTCTGCTGAGCCTGTCCGCTATGACGTTGAATCTCCCAGGGATGTGCGTCGCAATCAGAAAACGTTAGGAGGAAATCGCCCACTGCCACAGTCTGAGTGCTTCTCAACACAGGGGGTAGGGATCTGGTTCTGCCCTACTTGTTGATGTACCACACCACTGACATGTTGTCTGTTTGAATAGCAATGGTCTCGGAAGGAAGAGAGTATTGAAGGGCTTGCAACGCTAGCAGCACGGCTCTCATTTCTAGGATATTTATGTGCAGATGGTACTCGTGAGGCTGCCAAGTGCCTTGGACTGTCCTGCCCAAATAATGCCCCCCCCCACCCTATCAGGGAGGTGTCTGTAGTCACTGTGGCTACCGGAGGAGGCTGTATGAAAGGTCTGCCCTGAGTCACTAGTGGGGAGACCATCCACCAAGAAAGGTGCCTTTTGCATGCCTCCGTATTCAGGATCATGTGAGACATGGGTAGCTCCTGGAAAGACCACTGCATGAAAAGAAGCCACTGAAGAATTCTCATGTGGAAACGCGCTAATGGAAGTAGAAGAATGGCAGCTGCCATGGAGCCCAGAGTTTGAAGGACATATCTGACTTGGATCCTTTTGCTCTGCATTAGGATTTGCACTTGACGAATTGTGCACACTCTTTCCAGTGGTAACCTTGCAAACATTTCTCATGTGTTTAATTCTGCTCCTATGTAAGTGATAGACTGACACAGCAACAAGGCAGATTTTTCGAAATGTATTGTAATACCTAGCTGGGTGCAAGATGGGATTGTATAATCCTACGCTTCTAAGAGTTGATGCCTGGTGGTAGCAGTGAGGAGCCAGTCGTCTAGATATGGAAACACCTGGAATCCTTGACGTCTCAGGTGAGCCGTGACCACTGCCATACATTTGGTGAACACCCTTGGGGCTGTGGTGAGACCAAAGGGCAGAGCTCTGAACTGGTAATGACTGGCCCCCACCCGAAAGCGAAGACATCTCCTGGAGTGTCTGTCCATCTTGATATGGTAGTATGCATCCTGAAGAGCTATCGAGCACAACCAATTGTCCTGACCCAGGAAGGGTAGAATGGACTGTATTGTGACCATCCAAAACTTTGTCCTTTGTACAGACTTGTTTAGTCTGCTGAGATCCAGAATCGGTCTCCAGTCCCCTGTCTTTTTTGGTACCAAAAAGAATCTCGAGTAAGTTCCGGATCAGTGCTGGTCTGCGGGGACTTCTGAATGGCTCTTTTTGTTTAGCAGATTTGAAACTTCTATTACTGCTTGCTCCTTCAGAGTGGGTGGAATATCTGGAAGGGCCTTTTTTTGACTGTAAGGGGGGTTGATGGAAGGGAATTTTGTAACCTCCGGATATAATGGATAGTACCCATCTGTCTCTTGTTAAATTTTGCCAGGCTTTTGGGTACAGCGAAAGTCTTCCCCCGACTGCCTCCAGAGATGAGCAGCCAGGCAACCCTTCAGGGATGCTGGAAGGGGTCATCAGAGAAGGATTCTCTGTTGCCCTGGTTCTGCAGACCCCCTCTGCCATGAGGGCGGCGTCTATTATTGTTGTTTCCCCCTCTGCCCCTGGAGGAAAAATCACCACGTGTGTCAGGCAAGGCTCCCTGAGATTTGCGGAACCACATCTTCCCACTCTTCTGACCCTTGGGGTACGGTCTAGAGGGAGTGGAAAAACGGACTCCCATGGCAGAGAGAGTCTTGCCTTCTTGCTCACACCTAGTCAACGTGTCTTTCACCTGTGGCCCAAAGAGAAAGGAGCCATCAAAGGGGGTTATTGATGAAGGACGCTCGAAAGGGTTCCGCAAAGTGACAGCCGCATCCAAGCATGCCTCCTGAGGGCCACACCCGTACTCACGGCTCTACTCACTCCATTGGCTGCATAGGAAATGAGCCTCATGGAGGAGTTAACTACAGAATTAAGAGTCGCTAGCTGGGAAGCTACTTTGGCTTGTACTTCCTCAGCTGTAGGATCTTGAAGGGTATCTACAAGCTCTTTAAGGACATCCCTTTGAAGGCGAGTAAAATGACAGATAGTTCAGGGACCTCATGGAGAAGGTCGCTATAGCAAACATTCACTTTCTGTACCTGTCCATTGTCCTAGACTCCTTGTTAGGGGGATGAAAAGATGAAGAGGTCTCTGCTAACTCTTTTTTGGTGGCTGTTGCTACCACCATGGCATCAACGGGCACACCTTTAGAAAGGAACTGCTTATCCTGGGGGACTGTAATAAATTTACCAGGTCTCCTCGGAGTTGGTTCCACCGTGTCCGGAGCTGACCAAGCCTTGAGCCACTACAGACATAACTGGGTCGAAAGAAGGAGAAACCCAGGAGGTGGAATGTCGGGAACTGAAAGCGTCCAAGAATACAGACTCAGCCTCGGTAGGGGCTAGGGGGAGTCCAGTTCCCTCTCTGCCTATGCATTTCAAGGATGTCTGAAAAGGAAACCTCTTCAGAGGGGGATCTCGGGGACCCTTCCGATTCATCTAAGTATTTATCAGAAGTGACAGACTCAGGGGAGTCCATGTGCTTCCTCTTGCACTTCTTCCGAGGGGGCTCCTCTGAGTTATCAGGGGAGGCCTCGGAAAAAGAGGAAACACCCAATGGGGTGTCCTGAGGCATTGGTTCCCTACGACTGGGGTCTGGAGGAGGATCAGAGGTTGGCACAGACACTACGGGGGACGGAGCCAGTGGGGCTGGTAGTGGAGCTGTCTTGGGAGACAGCACACTCCGCATGACCTCAAAGGCGTCCCTGCCTCGAGGCAGAGAAAGCTCCGGTTCCGAAGAAATAGGAATCTTTCTCCGCGCAGAGGGGGATGGCTCCGAGGCCGATGTTGGAGCAGAGCTCACCTACGCCGATACTCCAAGCGGGAGAATGGGGTCAGACAAGGGTTTGATGCCACTTGCCCCCTCGGAGCCGACGAGGGAGCTCTGGCATCCAGATTCCTCGATCGAAGGAACTATCGAGGTAATCGGAGCCAAAGTTGAAACCGGAGCAGACGGTTCCACTACTCGAACTCCGGCTCCGAACTCAATGGAGTCGGAGGAACAGAAAAAGAGGTGGATGGAGCCAATATCTGTTGAGGAGGGCTAGACAATTTTGCTAGTGCCTGTGATTTAAGCAACCTACTTACTACTCTCTCCACATCATGATCCAACAGCCTAGAGGATCGAGGAGTGTGATGAATGGTGGCTATGTTCACTTTGCAATAATGGAGACAGAGGAGCCGAATGAAATGACTCTAATGAAGGGGACCTCAGCCTCTTAGGGCTCCAAGACTGCTCCGAAACATCCAATGGAGCCGACGGAGTTGTCTTGTCGGTGCCAGCCAGAACCGACATACTCGGTAAATCCTGTACAGGAGTCGGTTCCGAAGGTGGAGCCGACACTTTCGTGGATTTTGGGGATTTCACTGGCTGAGAACTCTTTGCCAGTGAATCCTGAGGCTTTAACAGACCCCAGACCCCTAAGGATCAATTTGTTCTTACGCTCCTGCAGGACTCTTGGACTAAAGGCATGGCAAACAGAACAAGAGTCCTGCAGATAAACAGCGCCCAAACAATAAACGCAGCTAGTGTGCCCATCTGTCGGAGACATTTTCTGACAGCATGAGTCACACTTTTTAAAGACAGATACTTTAGCTTCCTTAGACATGACCCACTACAGAAAACTAAGTACCACAAGGTAAACACAGACAGACAAATAAGTACTACTCTAAACAAGTACACCTATAAATATATAACCTCTCTCTTTTTTTTTTTTTTACTACAGCAAAAAAGGAAAGGAAAGCCTCTGAGTTAAACGGCTATCCTACGGAGAGGGGGAGGGGGGAAAACTCTCTAACTTAAACGAGTTCTAAATAAAAGGGAAGCACGAAGAACGAAGTACTCAACACGTACAGAATAAAATTAAGAACAGTAAAATATCTATTAGTTTAAAGGGTCTGAGAGAATATTTTCACACAAAAAACTAAAAATATACAAGCCTGAGCCAGAAAACTACACACCTCGCAGCTGAAGCAGCAAACAAGATCTGGGTAGCTGTCGCTAGGCATCATGGGGTAAGGGGTAGCCTTGAGCCAGTAAACAGCTCTCGAGCTATTGAAGATCCCAAACAGCAGGAATGAAGGCAAGATAGACAACTTAACATAATCTTTTACAAGACCATTTCCTACAATGGGTACTCCTGATGGGAATCCAGAGATCTTCTTTTACAAGACCATTTCCCTCCCTAGTGGAAGGCTCGGGGGGCTAGCGCAGAAGGGGAACTAGCCTAGCAAGTGTTCCCAAGACTAAAGGGAACTGTGTCCCTGACTGACAGGATAATTGGAAGAAGGGACTGCAGAATCCAAAGTGAATCGGTATGGAACTGAGTGAAAGCGGGAGACTACCTTTCTTGATCTGAAGAGTACCTTTCAAAAGCCTCGAATGCTGAATCGAAGACCAAACAGAGGGAGAACCCTTGGGATCCAAAGAACCCAAAAAAAGCAGCTCTTGACAGCTAACCCAAATCTGCTCCAATGCAGACATCAGAGTTGAGCTGTCCAGAGCAGGTGCGCCCAAGGGAGGGGTGGTTCCAACAGCTATGCAGTCAACCTACAAACCCCAGGCATTATCTCTGGCCTCTCAGCTCAAAGACACCTTGAGATCCAATGCCAGATTAGGGCAAATAAGGGAAGTAGTCAAAACTGACCAAGTTACTTGGCTCAGACAAGGACAACCTGTGGGAAACAGTTCTCCAGTTACTGGACCCATAGGCTGGACCAGAGAAGGCGTGGTCGTAGGAGTCGGCAACAGGGAAGTGCAGGGAGGACCCCAGCTGGATTTGAGTCCTAGGAAACATACATGTCATCCCATCGACAATGGCTTCAGACTACTTGATCACCAAAAGGACCTCAAGGATGATGCCACTAAATGAGACCTGGAAAAATGATGCACCAATATAGTCTGCTAAGAACGGAGCTAAAGACTGCCCAACTCCAGGGAAAACCTCTGTGAATGGAAACTGATCTGAACAGGCTTTGTGATTGTAATCAGATCAAACAACCTTGGTGCTTTAGGAGTCAGGCCCAAGGGACCACAAAGGTTGATAGTTTTCAAATCCTTTCCTTTACCTTCTGATCTGTCTTTTTCCACTCCTTTTCCTTTGAAAACCTTGCTTTATCCCCATGGTTCCTTCCAGAAAGGATCGCTTTTCCCAGTGGGGTAACAAAGACCCTTCAAAACCATCTTGTTGCAATAATTGACAAGGGCCCTACACCCAACCAAAGCAGACAACTCCCGCTCCAGTGATCCATTCCTAAACAGTGCAAGGCCAGTAGTATAGGAGGAATGGGTGTAATACACATTTTGCTAAGACATGAAAATAGTCTCTTTTAAATGGAATTACTTCTTTAGATAGTCAAACTTTAATCTCTTGAATTTTCCTTTATGGAGTCCCTATGAAAAAAAAGATGGACTAGGAGGGACATCCGACCAGTCTAGTAGTCTGTTACTTCTATTACCTCATGAAGAATCTCCAAGAATATCTTCCTACCCTTGTGAAGATGCCCACATCACACACACTGGAACAGCCAAAGAGGATGTGGTTGGCCCCTATTTAATGGTGGCCAAAAGAACTACACAGGAGGAAGACAGAGGTAAGTGACTGATATGAGGAACAACCAACGGCCACTACAGGTTCACCCACTATCAGCTGAGACGGACTGAGCCCATGACAATGGGAAGGGCTCCTTGCTTGGAAAGTGCTTTTTTCCTTCTAGGAACACCTGCAGTAGAACTAGCAGGACTGTAATAAGTATCCACGGTGTAGCCAAGGAGGAGTTGCCGAAAGCAGTAAGCACTTTTGGAGCGAGTCATTCAGAAGGTAAATTGTCAACTAATGTGTGTATATATATATATATATACACACATATATATACACACACACTTGCCAGAGCCCCTCCACAAAGTAAAAAAAAAATAAAAAAGCTGGACTCCAATTTTCAGCAGTCAGGTTGGTTGCCACAAAGTGAATACAAGTACTGCAATGAAAAACAAATCCTTGCATGTTCCAAAGTAAAACTTTTAGACAAAAAATAAGTTTACACAAGCAGTACATATATTTTCGCAAAAATGTACAAGGTTGACAAACCCAGTCCCAGCTGTGCAAGGCAGCCACTTATAAGTGGTAATACTGAAAGCATCACAGCACGACTCTGATAGTCTGACCTCTAACAATGGGACAAACACCCACAGAGCCTCGACCTGTCAAAGGTCTCAACCTCAAAGGTTGCAATGTCAGGTTTTCCAACATTGGCAACAGCAACAAGGGTATTATTGCTGGAACAAAATCCACAGGGAAAATTCCAAATTCCTGACCCGAAAAAACTCCTGATGTTGACAGCATCCAGCTTAAAGCAACAAATTCCAGTAGTAAGGTCAATGTAGAAGTTCACAGCCCTAAAAGCCATACTCCCGATAGAGACCATAGCTGATGACACTGATATAAGCATTTTCTATCCAACCTCATCAAGACCAGTGGCAGCATAAGGATCAGCAGGAAAAAGCAGGCTGTCATGGCAAAAAATTAAGCAATAATGAATTATCTGCGTCTCCTCTGGTAACAGAGGAGGAAGGAACCTTCTTTGCTGGACTTCTATGAAGGCCTACAACTTTTCATAGTAAAATTCAGTGAATGGAGTGAAATTACTTGATCTTGCAGAAGACTGGACAAAGCCAACATTCTGCTTAAATGAGAATGTAACAGAGGACACATTATCCATTTTAATCAAGTTGATGGTTAACTTCACAGACAAAGCCCCACCACTGGCCCAATAACCAAGGCTATCCTCACCACTAGCACCAGTGGGGGACGTCCATTGGGAGGATGACAAATACACACAGCATGCCCAGATGCAGCTCTCTGCATCAAGTGCAATTTCCCTTGAGAGCAAACACAGACCATATTAAGTCCAGGGCTGGTTTCTCCTTTCTCCAGATCCCCAATAAGACTCCCCACTGGCACAGCTGTAGAGTTGAGATCTCAGCTGAGTGACCAAGCCAAGACCTCCAAGCACCAACCAGTGCTTCATCTCCCTGCCCAAGTAATTGACACACACACGAAAGGCTGGCAGATGTTTAATAGCTATGCCCCCTTCTGCTAGTTTCTCCTGCCACCAGTCACTCCTAATCAGCTACTTTAAGGCCCTTAAAGGGTGTTCAAACTTATTGTGTAATGTTACTGTTAATAGTAGTTTGACCAAGAGCAAGGCTATTAGGAGTGGCCTACACAGTGTCACCAAATAAATATGCAAGTACTCTCAGAACTTAAATATGTCTCACAAACATCAGCCACAATGAAAAGTTTAAATATATTTAATAATAAATGATAAAAGAAGAAAATACTAAGCATATTCTTAGTTACATCAGAGTTCAAAATCACAGAAAATATTTTAAACAGCATTGTAGGATAGTCTCAAATAAAGAAAACCATCTAAGCTAAACTTTGCTATATATTTCTGAATGTATCCAAGAATTACTCTACCCTAATAACTTGCTTCATAGCAAGCAAGCAAGGCAGATGTGGTGAGTGGATCTTGATGTCAGGTGAAAGACAAAATGCAGAATAAAATCTCTCACTAAGAGACTTCCGAAATTAATATCTCATATTACTGCTCGAATAGTTTGCAGAATGATGTAATTTCTGGTCATCTGACGCTATCCCTGGTGAAAACCCCCACTGATGCAGCTGGTAGCATTTAACACCTACCTGTGAATATACATACACAAGGGCTTTTCTTATACCAAAGCAGACCCTGGAAGTCATAAAATGATGAAGCACTTCCAAGATAATGCAGAAAACTTCTAGTTCTAGACATTGTGTCTGTTACTGCATTGAAACTGAAAGACAACATCCTTTTATTACATGGTCATAAGGTAATTTAATTTAATCTATTTTTCTGAAGTTAATCTCTTCTGTTCCAGTTTCCATTGTTAAAATATATACATCTAAACAGTTACAATAGTGAAGACACACTTCTGTTCTAACCCAGTAGGGCATGCTGTGGTTACATCTTTAAATAGCACTTTGTAAAATACCTCTTCAGTACAAACCATCTTACATGGCATACAGTTCTAATACATTTGTAACAAGCATATGGAATGTTGATATTCACACCCTAAGCAAAGCAAAGCCTAAGAACCTAGTTTTCCTGAAAAAACATGGCTAGTTGAAGCCATAACAGACTAGAAGTTGTGGGCCTAGGTGAAATGGTACCCACTACAGCACCTGGATAGTTATCACTGTACAGGGCAAAGTTGAGTCAAGGAAACTACACCAACACTGATCCTAATAAATTATGTGCTAATGTCCAAGTTCCCTCATTGGAACCCCCATCTCTTAGATTTCCATCAGCACTTGAGATATTCTTAACACTGAACACTGCTGCAGGCATAACGTTTACAAAGATTCAGAGACCTAATCTGTCATGCTGGAATTCCGGCCAATGTCCTGCAGCAGGCTGAATGAGATCCTGCAGGGCAGCAGTGGTGAAGCCTGACCTACCCCCTGGATAAGACATTGATCGATGATCAATGGGCTGGCTCAAAAATAGCATGTGGGGTCCTTCCAACAGAACAAGGTGATTTGGCATTACCTGGTTTGAAGGGATACTTTAGAGCTATACAGTTACGGTTCATACATAACAGAAAGCTGCAATTCAAAGTGGAAAGGGATGTGATGAAATGGGGGGATGGGGAGGGTGATTAAAGAAAACAAGGAGAGAGGGGAATTTTGGATGCAGATCCTTCACGGGGATAGCCATTCAGAATATTGTATTCATAAAGCAGCAGAAAGCATTTTTAGAACTAAGCCAACACGAGAATAGAGAAAGGACATTCTACCGATAGGGATGACTTCAATTAGGAGTACAGAGAATAGGAAGTGGGGGATGGAATTTATTAGAGCAAACTGGCAGAGGAACAGATGTATTGGAAGCAAATATCTTGAGAGGGAAAGGTAACAAAATGGCAAGAGGCCAAGAAAACATTTAGACTGCAGTCTAGAGACTCCCTTATCAGGGACTGAATAAGAGTACAGCCAAAGAGAAAGGGATAGGGAATCCTAAGTGAAAGACCTGCTCTGGTAGAGTTTAGTTGAATTAAAAAGAAGCTACTGTTAAAAGACAGAGAGAGAGGTAATTAGTAGGATGTAAAATATTGTGCAACAAATATAGGAATCAATCAGAAGAGGTTATTAAAGATTGGGAAGCGAGATTGGATAAGCAATTCACAAGGAAACAATGAGAGGACATATGTATGGCTCCCAAGTATGCAACCAAGTCTAGAAGATTTGGGAATTTTGCTTTGAAGTGTTTGTATGGGTGTTACTGTATCCCAGGCAGACTACAAAGAATTTTTCCTCAGGTGGATGGCAAATGGAGGTGTGAATGGGAAGGAGGAACATTTATTTATTTATTTTATTTATTTATTTATATTTGTTGACCGGGAGTGTCCAACTGGACGTGGGTCCATTTTCAGCGGAGGCCCGGGGAGAAAAGCTCCACAGTAAAATAAACAGACAGTAGTTACATAGGATTACATAGCGATTAACAATTTAACATAGAAATTACAGATGAAGAACATAGTACATCAGTAGACAACTAGAATCTTTATCTGTGAAGTACATAACAGGCATTAACAAATGTAACAATGAGAAGTTCCTGCTGTATAATAAGTACTAGGCTTATGAGCATCTGAGCTTGCTATCATCAAGGTAGTTAGTGGAGGTGAAAGAAAGGTAGTAGTTGGATGGGGTGGATGATATTAGAGTGGGAGTTGCAAGGGCATAGCCAGCATGTTTTTAGGTGCGCTTTTAATAAAGTTTTGAAGTTGGTGCATGATGGTACGGTGGTAACTGTGGGTGGGAGTGAGTTCCATAATTTGGCTATGGTTTTGCGAGTGTAATGAGTTGTTAAACTTCAAAAGTTCTCTTAAAAGTACTCTGTCAGAAATATTGAGTGAGCAGGTGGGTGTAACTAGGGAGGTAATTTTTTGAGCTGGCATATAAAATCTGTATTACCTAGACACAGTAAGACCTTGCAGAGTTTAACCCTGGTGGCTGCTAAAAAAGCAATTACTAGCACATTCAAAACCAACTGTATTTGAAGTAGATAAAAGAACTGGAAGGGGGGGGTCTTATTAAAATGCATGTCTGCCTATGTCGGAAGTGATAATTCAATAAAGGTGTTAAAAGAATAGCAATGCAGACTTATCCTTCTAATAAAAGCAGTAGTCAAAGCTGTTACTCTACCAGAATGTGGCCTGACATAATCCTTCAGGGTTCTTCCACTGAGAGAACAGTAGACTATTATAGAAAGCCAGACATTTTACTAGCCTACGTGAAGACTAGACTCCTCCTTTATTAACAGCAAATGAAACAGAGCTGGTGAACTTTGCTAGTATCTGTGGTTCTTTGCAAACAGCAACTCAACTGCTGAAAACCGAGGAATGCAAAATCTTTTCCTCAATCTGTGAATTAGGGAAAGGTTAAGTTACTAGAAAGACTGGTACGAAGCTAGCTCTGCAACAACATTAGGCATGAAGGTCGGATGTATGCAAGCTACATCTGTCTTTATGGAAGACTTTGAGGGATTCTTTACATGACGGCCTGAAGTTCAGAGATTCTTCTAGATGAGATGACCACCAGCAAAAAAAAAAAGCTGTTTTTCATGTCAGGTACTTGACAGTGGCATGTGCAGCTTAATCAAAACTTTTTTTGGGTTAACTTCTCTAAAACAAATTTGAAGTTCCAGAGTGAAGTCCCTTGTTCACTTCTTAGAGGGGCTTTGTGTGGAAAATTCCCTTGAGAAAGTATTTTACTAATGGTAATAAGCACAGGGTCAATGGGTTGGCAGGCTGTGAAAGACCTTTACTGATACATATGGTGAGAAAGAGTCTTTTCCATTTCACTACATAACACCTTGTTGTACTTGGTACCCTAGTTTATACCCAATTTTATTTTGTAGCAAAATTACATCATGCATGCTGTTAAGATGAGAATTTGTAGGCTGCAGTGTACCAAAGACCCCCCCCCCACTCCTAGACATGCATGTGCTGAGGTGGGGTTATTGGTTTCACTACTGCCACTTGCATCAGCATTAAGAACTAGTACTGCCTTAGCCAAAAAGGAGATATTAACAGTGTTTCCACCCTCTCCATCCTTATCTTTTCAATCACAATGGGAGAAGGGAGAGAAGCTGGTAGGCAAAGAAACAGACTTACCCAATTGGAGCAGAAGGGACACACTGCTGGAACCCTCTCTGCATGCAGCTGAAGAGCAGATTGGTTTGTTGCTCATACAAGCCAACAGACCTACTTGAGGCACAAACCTCATCTGTGTATTAAAGTCCAAAAAGATGGTTCTAACATCCGTTCGTGGGAATCTGCAGTAGTCCTGCTCAACAACTGCTACCAGGCAACTCTATTCAGGTAAGACAAAAGAAGCCCTACCACTCAGCCCTGAATGAAGACTCTCCCAGGTTTCCATTACCAGCCTGCAGACATTAAGAGCAACTTCTCCCGAACTCTATGTATCACATCATTGCTGTGCTGCCTTCGAAGTACAAAAGCCCTGTTCTCCAGGCTGACCTGAAGGCCCAAGGGCAAACACCACTCTCATAACTTCCCTAAAGTTCATATGTCTGATCTGCAAGGGCATGGAACGCATTATCATGGAACTTATAAACAAAGACACTGGCAACCCCCCAACAGTTTGCCCTTGTCTTGTCTCCCTTCCAATCTCTGACCTGGTGACGAATTAGTCTTAATTAGAGTCAGGGCTGTGAGTGGCTCTGGTACAGCAGCCTATCAGACCACCCTCCACAGAGCCTCCCACCCCACTTGGACTAGATAGATAAACTAAAAAAAAAGCTGGGCATAAATCCCTACGTCACTCGATGGGTTGCCAACTGACTTACTGACAGAATCCAGACTGTAAAAGTAGCCAACTCCAAATCCAGCTCCAGACAAGTGGAGTACCTCAGGGTTCAGTCCTGGGACCGCTCTTGTTTGGCATCTACTTCTCTGAAGTACAGGCCAACACTAAGGGACTCTGGCTAACAAAGTTGGCAGATGACTGCAAACTGAGAGCCATTATTGAATCCCCAAATGATGTAGATATTCTACAAAAGGCCCTTACAGAAACAGATTAGTGCCAGAGCCATGGGCCCAAGCTTAATGTCAAGAAATGTGTAGTTATCCCCTTTGGGAAAAACAACATATACCCATAAATTACCACATAGGTGACAGTACACTAAACACCGAAAGTGTGATGACAGATTTAGGGACACAGGTGGACAGCGGTTTCACCCTCAATAACCACATCGCCACAACAGTCAGGAAATCCTTCTATGTGGCACCCGTATCACTACAGGCTTTTCATCCAGAAAAAAAGAGGTAATTGTTCCACTGTACTCATCCCTCATTAAACCCATTATAGAGTACAACGTCCCGTTTGGTATGCACCTCAAGACATCTGCAACAGCTGGAAAAGGCAGCAGAAATACCTCACTAAAAGAATCACAGGCCTAAAGCAGATGCCCTATGCTGACCGTCTAAAAAAGACTCCAGCTATACTCTGTGGCATATCGTCTACTCAGAGACGATCTCTGCTTAACATACAAGGCCATGTCAAACCCTGAGCTGTTGGACATGCTCCACAAAGAAATCTCAATCCGTCAGAGCCACAAGCTCCATGGATCTAAACCTTGTCATCACAATGAACAAAACATGCTGGAGGGATAGGTTCCTGACCCAGAGACTCCATACTCTGGAATAGACTGCCCATACATGTCAAGCAGAGTGCCTCCTTGGCCCTCTTCAAAAGGAACCTTGACGATTGGAAGGGAGATAGGAAATTCACCCCGGGGATCATGTCACTCTCCCTGCTAGACAGGGGTCCAGGGAAGTAACTATTGTGGGAAGAAATATCCAGGGAATTGTTATGGCTAGGCTTGTATAGGCCCTAGGGCCGATAGCCTAGTACCAACCTATGAACCTATGTCTGTCAATATGGTTGGTGTTCGGACAGTCCTGTACTTGAAGGCTGAATGAGTAAGCTCTCCAAACTGAATCAAAGGCATCTGTGGACTGGGTTTGAATTCTTGTTTCCCATTTGAAACGTTCATCCATGTTCACCTTTACCCAGTGACTCCACCATGCAGTCTTCAATTTTCAGTTCCTCTTGGCCATGTCTTTAAAAAATTCAGCCAGGAATTCTTTGCCCTGGCAGAAGGATGAAATTTGCCAAACTAGATTCAACAGTATTTCTAGAAAAAAAAAAATACCTTTGAAGGTACTAGGCTGGACTTGAGCAAGTTGAGAGAGAGATCAGGGTTCTGGAAATAAGAGCTAACAGAATTACCCTAACTCCGCCTCAGACTGAGCCTGGATGATGCAGTCGTCTAGGTAAAGGTAAACAGGAATTCACTTAATTCTACCATGAGCTACGATTGGAGTCCAGTATTTTATAAACACCCTGGGAAGAGCAGCTAACCCAAAGGGCAAATAGGAAAGCTGTGGCCCCAGTCTATGCAAATGTGGAGGTAAGCATCCTTTAAATTACAGGATAACACAAGGACCTGAGCAAAACAGCAAGGTTGAACAAATTCATAAAAGTTGTGCTGATCTGGACCGGTCTAAGACAGTACCAAGAAAGGATGGTCTTTGATGACCTAAGAACAGTCTCAAGCAGGAACCTGTGGCACCTCTTCTGTAGCCTGATGTAGTAATACCTCCAAGACAGGTGTGCAAAAGGTACATCTAGTATTTGGATACTGGAAGCATGCCATGAAATTTTGGGACAGACAGGAACTGCAGCCTGTATCCTCGCAATATATTCTGTAGCACCCACCTCTCTTCTTTCACGGTCTTCCAATTTTTAGCAGGCAAAGTAAGATGACCATAATTCATGGTCAGGGTTTGAGAGAATGTAAGGATTGCAGATTGGGGCTCCTCTAAAGAGGGAAGAGAGAATGAGAAGAGTCACAGCTGCTCTTTGCTTTGTGCCTGAAGGCACCCATGCTCCCCTTTCTGATTTTTTTTTTTAATTTTCTTAAACACCTTCTTCCTTATGAACCCTTCTTTTTAGGTTGGTGATGACTGAACGGACAAGATATGGAGAAGCAGGGGAGTGAAAAAAGAAGTTATGCCTTACCATAACATTCCATCTATGTTGTCAATCTTCACTAATCCTTGACAGTGGGCTTGGTTCTGAGCCTCAGGACAGACGCGGCCATTTACTCCAGCTCGCGCCTTCCAAACTCTCGAGCCAGGCTCTACCCATAATGCTTCTCTCAAAATTACCTCAGATCAAGTTTGTCCAACATAGTGGTAGACAGACGAGTTGAAATTATAGTGAAAATAATACATATAATAGTCAGAGACCAGATAAGTGTCCTTCACATGAAGCTAGCTATGGAAAATCCAGTCCACTAAGATTCTCAGGTTGGGGATGTCCAGAATTAGTGAAGATCGACAACACAGATGGAACATTATGGTAAGACATAACTTCTTTATCTGATGTTGTCAATCTTCACTCAGTCCTTAACAGTGGGACAGAGTCCCCAGCTACTTTAGTCTTGGGAGGACTCACGGAAGAATATCCCTAAGCACCATCGCTCCAAATGATGCCCGTCCCCTTGAGACCTGTTCCAATTTATAATGAGCGATAAAAGTATGAGAACACCAAGTGGCTGCTGCACAGATATCGTTCCAAAGTTGCTCTGGCATGAAAAACTACAGAAGTTGCCATTGCTCTCACTGAATGGGCTTTAACTGGATATGAGAGTTGGTGTCCTCTAGAATGATAGATGAAAGTTATGCACCCTCTAAGCAGTTTAGCCAAGGTAACCTTTGAAACAGGATTACCTAATGAGAGAGAGAACGCGACAAATAATTGGTCAGATTTTCTGAAATCCTTTGTTCTGTGAAGACAGAATCGTAATGGTCTGTGGACGTCTAGTAAATGAAGGGCATATTCCCCTTTATTAGAAAAAATATGGAGGGAGAATGGCAGTTGAAGAGTCTAGTTAATGTTAGACTCCAGGACAACCTTGGGTAAAAAGGTTGGATTCATCCTAAGGGCAAACCTGTCCTTGTGGAATATTAAATAGGGAAGTTTGCATTCTGGCAGATGTAATAGTCACTAAAAATAAAGTTTTCCAAGACAAATATTTTAAGTCACAAGTCCCTGATGGTTCGAAAGGGCTCTTAGTTAGGGCCTGAAGAACTAAAGTTAAACCCCAAGGAGGAATGGGTTCCTTGAACTGAGGTTTTAACAATTTTTTACAAAACAGTTTTAAGGACAGACTTTTGACATGCAATTTCCATAGAAGAGACTTTGACATGCATATTACCTAACAGATAGGATACATTCGTTCTCTACAATACAATACTAAATTTTAGAATATATTCCTGAGTTTAGGATTTCTGTGACAAATTTACTACCAGAGTAAAAGCAGAGAGATGTAGAAGAGATGTAGAATAAAGCTCCAAGAGAGCAGATGATGCTCACTATAGTGGAGAAGGATAAATTTTCTGTGTGTTTCTACCAAAAAAACAAAAATAATCCTTGTTTTCCCGCCTTCCTCGACTAGTTTAGACCAGTTTACAGGCATTGCTGTATTCTGGGCTGTGGTGTAGTTCCTGTGTTGTCCATTACCTTACTTGGATAGAAGGAAGTTTCTTTGCTCACCAGTGGGAGTGGGGAGCCTTGAGCAGCCTACCTGTCCTTGGGGGAAGTGACCCCAGCACAAGAAGCTTTAGTAATTGGTTGTTTGGGACCATTTCTAGCTCTTTTGTAGTTCACGGTTTAAAATCTGCATTTGCACGGCTTTATGCTGTCGCAGATAGCGCAGCGCTGGTTAAACAAGGTTAAACTTTTTCTGGCTCTGCCAAGTCTGCTCTTCAAATTTTCCCTTAAGGAAGCTCTACTCTTAGTATAACCAGACTACTCACTGTATTATAAGCCTAGCACTTGTTCTCAATACTTCTCTACTAAGCAAGCACTCTCATATTAAGTAAAGCACTACATCTACTTACAACCCCTGTGAATATCCACTTCCCTTAAAGGTATACCACTCCCTTATACTGTTCTAGCATGTCGAGTGGTAGATTACTGGTGTCTCCAGTTCAGCTGGTCAATCTGGGCATCTTGAGACAATGCTACAATTGTCTCAGGTACACAGACAACCCTCTCCTCCTCCCAACAAACACAAATACATGTGAGAGATGCAACTATATAGCCAAACCGGAGGCTGAACTCTCTCAACTCAGGGCTGGCATGACCAGACAGGAGGAGATGGCAACCACACACACAACAATCCCAGTCCCACACAGACCTACCACAACTGCAAACCAAACACATAAAAACACAAAGACATACTGGAGGCTCTAATAAAAAACTTACCAAAACAACAGAGGCTCCCAAAGCAGACATCCAAAAATCCACCACCTCAAAACAAAACACATGCAACACATACTTCAATAAATCAGTGTGTCGACCAATCGCAGCCCTTAAGGCCAAACATCTTGCCTGATACACTAGTAATAGGTGACTCCATAGTCAGACACACTGATGTCCCACTGACCAGGCTGAACAAGGAGAAGGTGACTGTGAGCTGTCTATCGGGAGCTAGGATCCGCCACATAACACATGCACTCAGGTCACTCCAAAGCAAGTACAAATATGACTCTGTCATTGTCCATGCTGGTGTGAATGACCTGAGACGTACCTCCCTGGACTACATGAAAAGAGACAGAGGAGCACTCCGATTATGTAGCCCAGGCTGGTATGACCCTGACCCTGAGCAGCATCTTGCCCTCACCAAGAATGATACCACAATAAAAAGACAAGATGATCAGCTTTAACAATTGGCTCAAGTACTGGTGACATTCTAAGGGAATCCAATGTCTGTCTGCCTGGGATATGTTGGACAAGCCACGCTGCTTCGCAAGGGATGGCTTACACCTGTCACCACTGGGCTTCCGGATATTGGCTAAGGCTCTTGCCACCCCACATAGTGCCTTTTAGGCTCAAAAGACAAACCCACCTCCTTAGAAAACAAAAATGGAAAAAAACTAAGCGTAATGCTGCTCAACACCAGAAGTCTAAATCTCAAGATGCAGGCACTTGATGCACTCCTCAGCATGGAGAACATCAACGTCTGTGCAGTAACTGAAACCTGGTTCAAGGCTCCTGAGAGCACCCCAGCGCTACCAGGCTATACCTCGTATCATGCTTTTTGGCCACAAAACCTGGGCCGAACCACAAAGGGAGGGGGAGTGTCCATATTCATAAAGGACACCCACACCTCCAGGTTAGTAGCAACACATGAAGCATCGGAGACCATACAGGTGCAACTAACCATAGGCAAAACTGCTATACAACTGGTAGCATGTTACAGACCACCCTCCCAATCTCAAGAACCCCACTCAGCCTTCCTGAAGACATTGGAGGATATGAATGTATCACAAAATACCATCATACTGGGAGACTTCAACTACCCAAACATAGATTGGGTACATTATTCTAGCCCCAGTACCCTAGCCCAAAGGTTCCTGGAATTCATAAATTCAAATGCACTGGAACAACTAGTCACCTCTCCCACTAGGGGAGATAATATACTAGAGCTGATAATCACAAACATGGGGACAAAATGCTCCACACCAGAAGTATACCCCTCACTAGTGAGATCTGACCACAAACTAATCACCCTGGATATACATATCCCACCTCCACCCCCAGCACAAAAGACCACAGTGAAAAACTTCTCAAAAGCAGACTTCACTCTTCTTAACACTGAGATGGTATCCTTTAAGCCCACTGTGCCAGTGGATACCACATCCCACAATGCCGAATCCTTCACAAATGCTTTCTATGGACATCTCCAAGAATGCATGGATCATGCAATCCCAAACAAATCCAAGTCCCTCTCCACCAAATGTAAGCGTCCTGTCTGGTGGACCTCAGCCATAAACAAATTGTATAACAAAATAAGGAAGCTACTGCACGTCAGAGCGAAATCCCATGAAGGGAAGACATCTCTGATCAACATTAGCAGAAAACTACATTCTCTCATAAAAACATCCAAGGCAAACTTTGAGAGAAAAATCGCTAAGGACACTAAAGATAACCACAAAGCCTTCTTCAGCTATGTTAGAAACCTGGGAGGAAATCCTCAGATATGCTCAGAGTTGGTTCAAAACAACAAAAAATACACTGAACCCACAGATATTGCTAACATTCTGGCTGACAGGTTCAGTGCAAATTTCTCGCCTCCTTCACCCCCAAAAGAAGAAATACTTATCCCAGCTGAATGTAATCTCCCTGTCATCTCAGATGTCCAAGTGAGAACCGCCCTAAACAAAGCAAAAAACACAGCATCAATGGGACATGACGGTATCCCGGGGTGTGTGTTACGTGAACTCCAAAAGGAGCTAAACCCACACATAAAAATGCTATTTAACCTTAGCCTTACTTCTGGATATGTACCTGAACATTGGCGTACAGCAACAGTGGTCCCACTCCACAAGGGGGGTGCCGCTACAGACCATGGAAACTACCACCCCATAAGCTTAACTAGCCTGGTCTGCAAAAGCTATGGAAAGAATCATTATGGAACTCATAAACAGAGACATAGGGGACCTACAGACACTTGCCCCACCCAGTTCGGCTTTGTAAAGGGCAGATCCTGCCTTTTAAACCTGGTTGACTTTTTCGAAACAGTCACTAGAGCCATTGATGAGGGCAAAGCAGTCCATACAGCATACCTGGACTTGGCTAAGGCCTTTGACACAATACCCCACTCAGGCATCATAGATAAGCTAAACAGCTTAAAAGTAAACCCTTATGTCACTAGATGGGTTGCAAACTGGTTAAAGGACAGAACCCATAAAGTTAAAATCGCTGGAGCAATGTCAGACTCAAAGCCAGTCACAAGTGGTGTCCCACAGGGATCTGTCCTGGGACCCTTCTTGTTCGGCATTTATTTCTCAGATGTTAAAGCAAACATGGGAGGGCTGTGGCTGACAAAGTTCGCAGATGACTGCAAACTAGGCGCCATAGTCGATACACCAGCAGACACACACATCCTACAAAAAGGCCTCACTGAAACAGACAACTGGTGCCGTAGTCACGGCCTTAAACTAAATGCCAAAAAATGTATAGTCATCCCTTTTGGAAAAAAACAAAGTACCCACAAATTATCACAGACCGCAACCCACTAAGTACGGAAAAAGTAATCAGAGACCTAGGGACCCAAGTAGACAGCGACCTCTCATTTGACACCCATGTTGCCAAAGTGGTTAGAAAAACATTCTACCTTGCACACCTCATCATGAAGGGATTCCCATCCAGATCCAAGGATGTCATTGTACCCCTATATTCCTCCCTCATCAGACCCATGATTGAGTACAATGCCCCATTTGGTATGTACCTCACCCGGCACTTGCAACAGCTGGAGAGACCACAAAAGTACCTCACCAAAAGGATCAAGGGTCTCAAACATATGTCTTATTCTGCCAGACTAAAGAAACTTCAGCTCTATTCAGCAGCATACCGCCTGCTCAGAGGTGATCTCTGCCTGACGTACAAGGCCATGTCCAATCAGGATCTGATGGACATGCTCCACCTCAAAAAATCCAAATCCATCAGGACCACAAGAGCTAAAGAGTTAAACCTTGGCACAAGTATGACTAGGACATGCTGGAGGGATAGATTCATAACCCAGAGGCTTCCCATGCTTTGGAACAGGATCCCAGTTCGTATTAGGCAAAGCCCCTCACTGACTCTCTTCAAGAGAAATCTTGATGAGTGGATGGGAGATCGTAAGTTTACCCCAGGGGTCATATCTGTGTCACTGCTAGACAGGGGCACAGTAAACTAATTCTATTATATAAAGGGACCTTCATTGTGTCACTCCTAGATAGAGGCACAGTATTCTAGATTTATTCTGTACATTTTTGTACCATGGGGTGGCAAAAGCCACATCACTATGGCTAGGCTTACAAATGCCCCAGGGCAGATAGCCTAGTACTATACTATGAAACTATGAAACTATGAAATTGATTTACTATACGTCTTCGCCTGGTTTTAGTTGAGAAGGATAAATTGATTTACAATGTGTCTTCTCCTGGCTTTAGTTGCTTATGGAAAGTACAACATTGCTGGGGTAGTTTTTTCTAACTCATGGAGAGATGGGATGAGCAGTAGATTAACAGTCCTAAGTGGGTACAGTACTATGATTGGATGGCTTAGCAGAGTTAGTGTTCTGAGACATTAGCCAGGGGGGATACAGGAGCAGAGTTGATTATTCAAAAAGTGAGTTTTAACAAGTTTCTTGAACTGTGATGGGTATTTGTTGTCAGTTATGTGGGCAGGAAGGGAGTTCCAGGTTTTTGCTATACAGTGGCTGTACACAGACTTACCAGCTTCAATGTTATATTTGGTTACTTGGAGGTGGTTGTGTGCGCTAGACCTCAAGGGCCTGGCGGTTGTATAGGGTTTCAAAACATTTTGCAGGGCTAGGGTGTTTTCAGAGTCATGTATTATTTTGTGGGCTAGTGATAGCTGATTGAGTTTAAGTAGTAGGGTAGTTCTAGCCAATTGAGCTTTTTTAGGCATTCACAGTGATGTGTTCTGATGGGAGAGGTTGTAGCAAATGTGGCTATTTTATTATAACTATCAAGTTTGTTTAGGTCGGATTTGTGGAGATTTGTAAGTAGGGTAGATAGTAGGCGAGTCCTCATTATTGTAGTCTTGGAGTGGTCAGTGAGGAATTTTTTTATTGCAGTACAGTAGGCCCGGCTTTTTATGTACTTTTTTTATTGTTATAGAAATATGTAGGTCAAATCTAAGGTGATTTATTATTTCAACCCCTAAGGATTTGGTATTATTTGTGGTGGTGATTGTGGTCTTGTTAAAGGAGAAGATGAAGAAACAATCAGTGGGAGGTGTGACTCTGGGAGCTAAAGAGTACTACCTTTGTTTTACTTGGGTTCAGAATGAGCCTTTGGTTTGTAAGCCAAGTTTCTGCTAGGGAAAAGCATTCTTGTGTTAGGGAATGAAGGATGTCAATTGATTTGGCTGCACATATTATGGTGGTATCATCTGCATAATGCACTATTGTGGCTTTAGGAATACTATTTGGGAGCCTATTGGTGAAGAGGGTAAAAAGAAGTGGCCCCAGGATGGAGCCTTGGGGTACTCCTAGGGAGACTGGTAGGGAGGGGGAGAGTTGGTTTTGCCACAACAGCTCGTTTTCTTCCCTCTAGGTAGTTTTTGAACAAGGAGATGGCAGGGGTGGCAAGGTTTAGAGTTGCTAGTGAAAGGAGGAGTTTATTGTGGTTACTATTTCGAATGCTTTGCACAAGTCAAGGAAGGTGGCAGATGCAAGGAGTCCGTTGTTTTGACAATGTTGGTGAATTCTGTTACTGCGGTGGTGGTCCCTATGGAAGGGTCTAAAGCCATGCTGTTGTGTTGCTATTAGATTATTTTCTAGGAGATATTTCATTAGTTGCTTGTGTATTACCCTTTCTAAAATTTTGGTTTGGCTGAATGGCCTTGTTGAACTCTCCGAGATCCAAAATGGGTTTCAGTTCCCATTTTTTTGGGGCACTAAAAAGAACTGAGTAAAACCCGGATCCTGTTTAGTTTGATGGGACTTTTTGGATGACTCTTGTCTAGCAGTCTTTGAATCTCTTAAAGCTGCTGCTTCCCTGTGACTGGGTGATGCATCCAGGAGTTTCTTCTGTGGTGGTGGAGAAACTGACGTGGTATTTTGTAACCTCTGGATACTATTCCCTGCATCCATTTGTCCATAGTTAATGTTTGCCAGGCAGATTGGTGCAGATGAAGTAGTCCCCCTGACTGCCTCTAGAGGAGGGCAATCGGGCACCCGTTCAGGGGTGCTGGTAGGAAGTACCAGAGAGAGATTCGCTGGACTCCTTGTTTTGCAGTTCATTTCTCCTCTGGGGCGGCATCTTCCATTACTTCCCCCTCCGCCCTGAGGAGTCTTTGCTGTCTAAATCCTGGAAAGGCCCTTTGGATTTTTTAAAACCATAGCCTCCCACTTCTCTGGTTCCTGGAGTAGAGCCTCTGAGGAGTTGAGAAACGTACGCCTACGGCAGAAAGTGTCTTATCATCCTTTTCACATCTGGTTAAAGTGTCTTTACCCTTGGGACCAATAAGGGTAGATCCATCAAACGGAGCGTTGACGAATGACGCTCTGAATGGCTCCATAAACTCTCACACATCCAGGAATGCCTTCTAATGGCTATGCCTGAACCCACTGCTCTGGAAGTCCTTTCAGCTGCATGAGCAATTAGTCTCATGGACTTGAGAAATTGCATCAAGGGTTGCTAGCTGAGAGGTAACTTTGTTCCATACCCTTTCAGCCACTGCTCCTTCAATGGTATCTAAGAGCT
This sequence comes from Protopterus annectens, assembly GCF_019279795.1. Taxonomy (NCBI): domain Eukaryota; kingdom Metazoa; phylum Chordata; order Ceratodontiformes; family Protopteridae; genus Protopterus; species Protopterus annectens. The sequence goes on from NC_056742.1 coordinate 444,069,618, forward strand.
CCTTAATCAGATCCCTCTGTAGTCTTGCAAAGTGCCCCATATAATTCAAGGACCTGAAAGCAAAGGTCGTTGAAGCATAAATATGCTTCCCAAATCTATCCAAAGTCATAGACTCCTTGTTAGGAGGATGGATAGTTGGACTTTCCTTGGCAAGTTCCCTTTTTGTGGCCGCCGCTATCACCATGCCATCAACGGGTATTACTTTGGACCAGTGAGGCTCATCCTTAGGGGCTGATGAGATACAATCAGGCATTTTGGGGATCAGCTCAATGATGTCAGGCATCTTCCATGCCTGCTGAGTGATCAATTTACTGAGATTGTGAACAGCCAGAGATATCCAAGATGTAGAGGGCTGGGCATGAAAAGCCTCCAAGTATACTGACTCCTCTGATGAAAGTTGGATGGAGGACCAGCCACCCCTCTGTTTCAGGATTTCTAGGATGTCCCCGAAGGAATCATTAGAGGGTGACCTGGGGGAACCTTCCCCTTCACCAAAATCAGCATCTTCAGTGAAAGACTCCTCCGGGGAGTTTAAGTGCTTCCTCTTGCACTTCTTTGCAGAAACTTCCTCGGGGGGGATGATCTGGGGAAGTGCCCGAAGAGGAAACCACCAGTGTGGTGTAACTTGGGACCTTTGTGCCCTCTGTCCTGGGGACGAGATGGATGGTAGCTCAGGTCGAGGGGGTGTAGACAGTTGTCCCAACAGGGATGGCAAAGACTGAGTCCTCAGTGGACAAGGCCTTTTCCATGATTCAGAAGCCCCCCCCCCAGTACAGGGATGGGAGACCGGAACCGGGGTCATACCCCGCACTGAGAAGGTGGCCTCCGAAACAGAAGCCTGGGTCGACGCTACAAAGGCCAAAGCACCAAGGGACATGGATGGCTCCAAAACTAAGGAAATCAATCCATGCATCTCAGACCCAACCAGACAGCCTCAACCCCCAGGAGCCCTCCGGTACCAAAAACTCGGAGGAGCTCAAGGCAGCTCACGAAACAGGAGAAGAGGATGCTACTGGAACCATGACAGTTGACACCAGGAGTGTCAGAACCGGGGACTCCAAAGACTCTCAGGAGTTGGAGGAGGAACTGGGGGTGTCGTAGATTGGCTGGTTCCGATGTCAGTGTGGCTAGGAACCGAGGACAATCTCCTTGCCATCAAAGGCTGATCCAACAGTCTCAGAATGTCGGCTTCTGAGAGACTCTTAGTAGTAGATCAGATCGAGGCAGTTAAAGGAGACTTCGATAAAGGGACTTGGTGGCTTATTTTTAAAAGGATCATAAGCTGATTATCCTGTCCTACGGAGCAGAGGTAGCTGTGACTGTTTCAGCATTGAGGGTACCGAAGTAGCCACTGTTGGCTTCAATACAGTTTTGGGTGTCGAACCAGATCAACCTTCTGGTGCCAAAGAGCTCTTCCGTACCAAGGTCAGCTTACAGACTTTCTTGGACGGTTCCAATGAACTAAGAAAGTCTTCTCTTGGAGGAGGAAGCGGAGTATGAAGATGTGCTAGCTTCAGTCCTAGACCCAGAAATGGCCTCTTCAAAATGAGATTTGAGGAATCCCTTCAAGATAAGTTTATTCTTCCTCTCAGTAAAGGTATGGGTGGAGAAACCGTGACCAATTGAACAATCTTCCTGAAGATGTAGTTTTCCCAGACAGTATACACATAAGGAATACCCATAAGAGTTGGGCATCTTACCCTAGCACTTCTGGCACCTTTTGAAACTGGTGGTGTCTTCTAAAGTTTTAACAGGAGAGAGTTGTTTTTCCAGCCATAAGAAAAATAAATCTGAAATACACACACACACACACACAGACACACACACACACACACACACACACACACACACAGAAAAGATGCAGGGATGAAGATTTTTTTTTTTTTAATTAAGAAGGGATAGAGAGAAGTAGAAAGAGGAAAATACCAACAATGGTAATATAGGAATACCTAAAAATGTAGAAAAGGAAGAATTGTACCAACAATGGCACTTAGAGACTACCAACAACAGAAATATGAAGAGAAACGAAACAGTCATGTGAAGTTATGAGAGGAGCTGGTAGACAGAAGACTGAAGAGAATTAAGCAAAAATATGAAGAGATAAGAATTTTAAATAGAAGTAAACTTATTCAGAATCAGCCAAGGCTTGAAAGAAGGACAAACCCATCTGACCTAAGAAGCAGCAAACGAGATCTGGGGTAATTTTGAGAGGAGCATTATGGGTAGAGCCTGGTTCTTGAGTTTGGAAGGTGAGAGCTGGAGTAAATGGAAGAGTCAGTTCCAAGACTCTGAACCAAGCCCTCTGTCAAGGACTGAGTGAAGACTGATAACATAAGATCTGCTGTCTTACTCTTCTATTCCATTTTTTTAAATATCTCAGATGTGTGTCCACAGAAACCCTTTGCTCTTGTCTGCTTCTTCACATCCTCAGGTAAGAGCTGCATCCTTATCTAGGTATGTCACCTAATCACCCACCCTATAGCAGCAACCCTGGATACACATTACCAACAGCATCATAGCCACAATTACTGGCAGAGCTGCAGAGTGGGGTTGGCAAGCTGTACCAGAGATCTCTCCTCTTATTTCTGTCAACTGACAAATGACTTCCCATTGGCACAGTCAAATGGTTCAGCCAATGTAATGTGCTGAAAAGCAGGACTGCTGATCTGTAACTTTCTTCCTACAACAGTCCAATGACCTACTTTTCCAGTCACTGAGAAACCCTTAGCAGCATTTAGTGACACCACTGCCAGATGTGCCACTAGCTTCTTAAATACTTAGAAAGATCCTAGACATTGTAAAAATGGTCAATCCTCCTGGAAGCAAGGACCCGTGAATTGGAGTCCAGGGATCCCATGTTGAAATCCTCAAAACCTTCAAGAACTAAAATTGCTACTGGCTTTGAAGCATCTAGGTTTTAAAGGTTAATGTACTTTCTTGAGCATTTGAGACAACTCCAGCCACCAACTCTACAAATAAGGCATCTTCTACTGGAGACCCAGGAGAGTGGGTGCCCTCATCACCTCTGTTACAGCCTAAAGGGAAAGACATTTAACTCCTGTACATGAACTCTTACTACATTTCAAAGTCCGAGAAATTTGATTCTGAAGACAGAGCTGCCTTTTCTTAATTATGAGGAGAGCAAGATGAATGAGTTGAGCTGGCTTGCAGGTTTTGGAAAAAAATGTTTAAAGTTATAGAACTTCTGCCAATCTTGACAGAAAACCAGGGTCGGAACTAGGTATGGGGACTTGGCTTGCACCTGGCTAAGGAGCTCTTGAAGCTGGTCTGACTGCAAGACCTTGTCTGCAGCAAAGTTACTAAATGTTTTGTAATAGTGATCCACACACAACATTTTATCATGCTAAAAGCAAAGCTCTTATTACTGAGGGTATTACAACGGTTGCCAAGAAAGGAACAGAAGAGGAGAATAATGTTACTGGAAATAATGTATAATGTTTATAGACAGAGGCTGTTTTACTGACAAAAGCCCAGAGATGAGTTACGTTTTGGCTGACTGAAATTTAAGTCGGTGCCATACTAAAAATATTTGCAAAGGACTTCAATTGTACAAGCTTTAAATGCTTTTCAAATCCCTTTATAAGAATTTATGTTTTTCAGGGAAGGGTAAAAGCTTGCATAAACTGGGGTCCAAAACTGGAAAAAAAAAACAGGATCATTGCAATGGAGCTTATTTTGGGGTGCTCAAGGAAAACAGACATTATCTGAAGAGTGAACAGAGACGGTCATGTCAGACAGCCTTCTTGAGGGGGACAGAAAAAATTTGTTTTAGAAATACTGAATGAAACAAGCAGTTGCTCAGAATTCTGGCATATGGTTAGCATTTAAGGTCCTCTATGACACAGCAGTAATATCTGAAGGAAGGGCCAGAGTTATAAGTATACAGATTCTGTCAGCGGACTAAGAAACAGATGGATTTTTTTAATGGATGTGTTAGTTACTATGTAGAGGAAAGTAGAGTTGTGCAAGACGGATTGCTTTTGCAGAGAACTGCTTACTTATCAGATGTAACTTACGAAGGGTACCATAAGCCCCACAAGTCTATACAAGCTTAAGTACCTTCCTCATGCTTTTTTTAGGTCCGACCCATAATCTATGCAACAGACTGACATAGCACAAAGGATGTATGACATAAATCTCATCAAAGATTGTTTGACGCAGATACAAGGACTAAGGTTGATGCTTTTGAAGAAAAAAAAAACAAACAGTTGTAATTTGGAAGAAAAAGAGGGCGAAAAACTTAGGAGTGTACCTCGGCCAAGGGATAAAAAAAAAAATAGGGGGAAGGTGGGTGCACATATTGCAGCAGTGATCTGTTTGAACATTTAATGCTAGATTTTAATACTCTTCATGAGATCACTGTTGGAATACTGCTTACTTATGGAACAACACCCAAAGCTTTTAGGAAGCTGGGGTGGAAGTTGAAGAACAGAGAGTTGCAATTTAACAACTCTTGAAAAGTTCTGGCAAAACCTGCTCTGATCATGGAAAACGCATCCATCTTGTAATGTTTTGTGAACGTGCAAAAAGACCAAGTAGTTATCTCTAGAATAGCTTTAATATCCAAGCCCTTGAGAAAAAGCTCCAGAGGAAGCCATAGCTCTAGTAGAACGGGTCTTTTACTTTCCCTGAAGAGACTTGGCATAAAGAACTAACTGAAATGGAAAAGGATTATCATCTAGAAAATGTCTGCTTAGAAACTGGAAAAATACAAAATTTTCTCTTCAAAAGAAAGAAAAACATGACTGATTTTTCTGATAGTCTTAGACCTCTTTAGACAGAATCTCAGATGCCTGAATAATAGATTAAGAAATATTTGCCCTTTGCTCTGGGGGGGAGGCAAGAAGATAATCAGTTGATTTAATGATAGCACAATAACGTTTGCCATAAAAAGGGTTACTTCTAAGACTAACACTGTTTTATGAAAAACCAAGAAAGGAGGAGAACACATGACAGCTTGCAACTCCAAAACCCATTTGGTAGGTGATGATGCAGAACCAGCAGGCTCAAAAGGTGAGAGTTAACTCTTCCACATCACTGTTCACGTTCCAGTGGAGGAATAGATTTCCTGGAACGTCTGATGGGGAGCATGACGTTTAAAGAATGTTTGACCCATACCTCTCAAAACAGTCAAGAATTTTGGTTGGACTCCTACCTTTCAATTATCCAAAATTTTGGAATAATGTCCAGATTTTTTCCTCACATTTTTGGCCCTTTCGACATAAAATTATTTTTTTCTGGCAAATCACTTGAAGATTGAAGCCAGTAAATGACAGACGTTTGAGTTTTAGAGTTCATATATTTCATAAAATGCATATTGGTGCAATATGTGATTCAAACAACTAGATTTATAGCAACATTTTAAAACTTTGACTCAATTTTGGGCCTTTGATCCACTTTATTTTGGCTGTCTCCAGATTTCTTACACCGAGGTTGAGAGGTATGACAACTTCATACCAAGAAAAAGGGGGTCCATAGGTAAACAAGGTAAAGTGGTTGAAATATGCACTTTAATAGAAGTGTATGCAGGGCTCAAACTGATAGATTGAGCAGCTGACATAACTACTTAATAATGGGGACCCCCCCCCCAATGGAATGGGTCGTCTTCTACTGCAGCACCAAACAGAAAATATTTTCCATTTACAGATTAATTGTTTTCATGTTGCAGATTTTAGGTCTTCCTTTATTACCTACAGGACTTCCTCTGAGTAAAGGTGTCTGAATGGAAAAGGAAGCACAACATAGAAACTGTTAACGTCAATATTTCCAAATTTGGAAAAAGACAGCCCTTCTGAACCTTTTGAACAGATTTTAGAATGAGTGGAGAGGAAGGAAAGGCATACAGGAATTTCCCCCTTCAAGGAAAAGAGAAGGCATCTGTAGCCTAGCTTCCATTGCAAGGGACTCTGGTACAAAAGAATCTGAGATGTTGGTCTCTCTGTGGAGTTCTCTTGATGGATAATTTGAATGGAGACCTCAATGTTCAACATTTATTCATGAGGGTCTGCCTTGGATCTGCTTAGTCTGCCACTGAATTCTGCTCTCAGGGGAATGTGTACAGCTTGAAGAATGATACTGTGCTGAGTTGCAAGGTCCCAGGCTACCATAACTACTGTGAAAACATGGCAAGATTTTGTTCTGCCATTTGTCAATGTACTACATGACAAACAATGTCTGCAAGACTCTGAAGAGGTCTTGGTTTCCAGAGCCTGAAGGGGAAAATATCAAACTTTTCAACTCTTTCTGGTTTATATGTTTGCACCAGTCTTGTTTGGACCAGGCTCCCTGAACCTTGATTTCATTCAAACACTCCCTCAGCAAAATTTTCATATTTAGCTGGGGAGATGGGACAAGAAATGGAACCCCTGGATTGTCACTTGGTTGATCTACCAAAAGAGTTATTTATTAAAGAAAGGATGGTAGAGTTGTGTCCCCAGATCTGAGGAGCGACTGAATCTTTCTCGTGGACGCTAGAATACAAAATTAATTTGTATATCCTGGAGAGCATGAACAACATGGCTCTCAGAATTCTCTCTTGTGGGGGTAACTGAAGATTTTTAATTTGTCAGACACTGAACTTTTTCTGAAAGAAAAACTTTTTTACACATCCAAGAAACATCTTTGTGTAGATTCTAGTATAGACTTTACTGTGTTCAGAGTAAACCTTAGAAGGAAGAGATTGCTTAGAAATCTTAAGTCTTGAAGGATTTTTTTGAGAGGCAGTCTGAATCAAAATATCTCAAGATGAATATAGATATGAATATCTTGGGGCCTGCAGAATGCCAAGAATAGAGCAAAGCATTTCATAACTCCTGCAACTGTAGATAAACTCAAAGGTAAACATCCCAATGTACAAAATAAGAATTGCTTGGGCTTGGTCTAAATAGGGGGTGTGCAGATAAGCATCCTTAAGATCCAAGGTACCAGGAGTATATAACAAAAAATGACAGAAAAAAAGGTTTTACATGATTTTAACATTTTAAAACTTGGACCATTCAGAAATATGTTTGGCAGGGATAAACCCAGAATCTGTTGCCAAGTACCCTCTTTTCTGGAAAAATACAATCTGGAGTAAAACCCTTTCTTTATCCGAAAGGCAGGGGTAGATTCGATTGGCTCCTGCTGGAAGTGATCTGAATGTACTGAAGGTCCAGATGTTACTGATTTGCAAGTACTAGAGTAATCCTGATCGGTACCAGAGAAATCCTTGAAGGTACTGGAGAAAAATTCTACTAAAATATGTACTCTCTTTTTATGTCGAAAACTTAAATATTTGAAGTTAGATTCCAAAATATAGAGAGAAAAGTCTCCCTGGTAAGTAGGGAAATGGGTGGCCGAGTTGGAGGGAGAGGGGCAGTCAAAAAAGAAAACTGTCTTTGGGCTCTCTCTTTAGTCATTACAAGAAGGTTTATTACAGAGATACATGTTCCATTACTCAAGCTCACCTTTTTACAGGCCCTGTTTTTGGATGCTATCCATGTGGTCATTGTACCTACTGCCCCAGGGTGTTGAAATGTCGGACTTTTTCTTCACAAAATTGTCCACAAGTTTATGATATATTATGTTTTGCCAATTGCAGTACATCTTGGGTGATTTACTTGGCTCAGTGCAATTGTCGAGCTTTCTATGTTGGACAAACTTCTAGTCCTTTTAAAGTTAGGATAGGGGAATATCTTAGTGATATTAAAAACAAAAAAGGGTCCAGTTCATTATATAAACACATTTCTAAACACCCTACGGGCAATTTTTGTTTTATGGTCACTGATCACATCAAGGACAGACATGTACAATCCCATGTTCTACATGATAAGCTCACTTATAGAGAGAAAATGTGGATCATCAAACTAGGGGCTCTATTTTCCCCTGGCTTGAATGATCATTTTTGAGGCATCCAATTCATATAGTTGTTGTTATATTTTTGTCGTTATATTTGGGTTTATATACTCATTTATATAACTGGGACAACTGGGTTCATTTGTAACACATCTCATGTATTTTTGAACTAGTGCACTATTTTATTGATGCACCAGAGGGCGCTCCACACTTCCTATATGAAGTTTATATAAGTTGCAAGACAGGAAGTTAGTTTTTGTCTATTTTGTGCATCATGTTTGGTTGCTGATGAAGGATTTACCGAAACCGGTACAACCATGTTGGTGTACGGTTATGTTATGTTGCTGTCTTGAATTTGGACATTAAATGAAGATTGCCTGATTCCAGGAGTTTAGTGCTGGCTTTTCTTTTTTAAAAAAAAGAAAAGACTGCCAGAAGTTAGTATTCTTGTCAGGAAAGGATTCTTTAGATCCTCTGAATTCTGACTTGAGTTTGTCTTGCCATTTTTTTAATGTTTTCTTTTTTGTTGATAAACTTTTGAGAATTATAAAAGACTGGTCCAGATGTGAATGGGGAACCCCTTTGAAACTTAGAAATGGGGAAAGAAAAACCTGTTTAAAACCTTGGCATCATCTTTCCTCCAGTTTCTGGAAAATCTCATCAAAAGTGCCAGATTATCCTTATCTAAAGGTGTATCACGCTGTTTGCCCTTTATATCAATAGGCAAGAATTGTAGCTTAAGCCAGGCATGACTTCTAAGGACTAACCTGTATTTGCTCTACAAACATCACTATTACTGTCATACTCGTATTTAATGCATTACCTTGCTACTTAAACTCTTAATCATATCCTGTAAGGAAGACTTACCATCTGAATAAGCAAAGTCAGAGATCAGTTTAGACACATTAACAAAACTAGAAAGCATGTATCTGATGTGCACCTTATGGTTAATGGCCAAAAACTACAAGGTGGTAGATATGTGCATTTTATTAATATTTATGTCCATCGCCCTGCTGTCCTTGTCCTTACACAAGGCTTTAGTAGAAGGCATAAGTTTGGAAACTATCTGATGCTATAGAAACTGAAGGGTCTGAAGTGAAACATTTTGAATACTTGCATATTATCAGGTACTTTTGTCTGAATGACTTCTTGGGAACAGGTTGCTGGAATTTTGGCGTTAGACGGGCAGATGGACAGATATCCTCCAAGGCCTCTAGAAAAGGAGTGGCAGAGGTTTTGGTATAAGGTCATAACACTTTCTGGAAATCACATAACTGTTTAACTTTCTAAAGTGTTATATCATTTTATTATAAATGGTGTTACAAAAAGCAAGCTCCTCAAGGAGAAACTGTAGAAAGTTTAATCTGCTTCAGACTCATAACCAACAGGAAAATAAATCTGGGAAGTACGGTACAGATCCAACAGACTCAGACTCTACTCTTCTTCAGTGGAAGACCCTTTTTTTCTTTTATGGGGAGTAGAAATTGAGGGAGAAGCAAGATGAGACAGTTGTAAAGTATTAAGGGCATTGAAATGTCCTTGACATAAATTGAACTACTCCTGCTGAGGCTTTCTAAAAGAAGCAAGGAGAGACATGCTTGGTCTTTTGTCTCCTTTTCTTGGTGGGGGGGGGGGGGATTTGTATCTCTAAAGAAATACTATTAGGTGTAGCAGACACCAGATGCACATCCATTAGGGTCCCTGTCGCATCTTCTCATACAATAACTTAAGGGATTCCCCAAGTCGCCTCAGAGGACCAGCCTTGGCTCTTCCTTCAAGGCAATCGTCTGTCTGGTTGGTTTAAATGTGCTGAAGACCTGCATCAATACAGTCTCCATAGGGGTCCAACAATCAAGTGCCTCAACGGACACATCATTCTCAGACTAAAAGAAGCAGCCTTGTCTAACAATTTCATTTATTTTGACTTGTTGATTTCTTTTGTAAGCCAATTGCAAATTCTGACTCTTGCTAAGACGGCCTCCAACTTCAACCACAAACATCAAACATTTATTTTCAAACAAACTTGGATGGCTGTGAACTGTCTTAGGGTACAAAGTACTGGCAGACAGAATACTTAATTATGTTCAAGCCTAGGCAAAAATAAAAGACACTTCAAATGTTTATTTTTGTAACAGGCCTGTCAACTGCAGTCATGTTTCCCTTTCTTAGATTAAATGAAAAGTAGTCAAAAAAATAAAGAAAAGAACTTTGGGTTCCCAGCGAGATTACTTAGCTTCTCACAACAATTCTTACTGGAATAGACCATACAGTTGACAGACCATGATACAGAGAATACACTTTATGAATGGAATTGTGACATTTTGAGCATTTTCACACCTCTACTTGCCTTATATACCAGCACACAGTTTTGTGCTCAAGTTAGACTTGGGAGCAAGAGGAAGGTGCCCAAGTTTTTGTAGACTAGTCACATATATGCTATCCCTGGCAGAATAAGTCCCACAAGTAAACAATAATGCAACAGTAATCTAATGAAGAACCAGCATTTTAATTTGAGTATACATTTACCAAGGGCCCTTTCTGTCCTGGGGGATAAGTGTGATATCATCCATAACCAGAAGAGCAATTCCATGTTTTTAGAGGTTAAAGTGGAAGGTTAAACTTTAAGCCAAAGTCTTATACACCTGAAGGATGTGGATGTTTAAAGGCTGATAGTAACTTTTACTAGTTCATGACACTTCCACCATTTACCTCTGTTACTTTTCTAACTTTCTTACTTTCCACCTATTCCGTTAATCATTCTTTCTCTCTCTATACCCCTGTTCTTACTACTACATCCTTTCCCTTTTCTCCCAAACAGCTACCTCACCCTACACTGTCTTCTGAGCAACTACCTCTAACTACACATTAATCATACACATTATATGGAGAGTACACTTGTATTATCCTGTGTTTGTAATCAAAGGTTATATTTTATACTAATGTTACTTTGAATGTCTGTGCTCTTTACAATGCTAATCTGAATGTTACAACTGTTCATGTGCCTTAATGGAGCTTTTCTCCTGGGCCTCCAATGAAAATGGGCTAAGTTCTGGCCCAGCTGAACTTTGCCAGTAAACAAATGTCAAATAAAAAAAAATAAATTGTGGTCATCTTTAATATAACAATTTACTAGAAAAGAGGTTAATTTTAGTTCAGTTCCAGATATTATGGCTTTGTTTTTTGCCCCCCACCCCACCCCACCAAGACGTTTCTTCTCAGAAACAGCATTCTACAAATTCAAGGTTTTTCTCAAGTTAAATGTTTATTGCAGTATGAGAGAAGCTAGACCAATGATTCTGTATACCTGTGACCTGGTCATTTATCAACAGATGAGGACCCTGTGCTATAGCTGACCATGTCATTCCACCATGAAAACAGGAGTTAGAAAAGATGAAAGAGAAAGAGCAAGTGTAAAGCCCTGAATGATTCCTTTAGGTTCATAGGTGGTTACTGGGCTATTGACCTGAAGGTCTTTATAAGCCTAGCTGTATGTACTCAATCTAATACTACAGAAACCCAACATAAAGGATCTTGCCAAAACTCAAGACCTTAACTGTCCATATCTAGGTGGGTCATATGTGAAATCCCCGGCAAGAATTTACAGTTTCCTATCCAGGTCATGCTTAAACAGGGTAATACAGGGGCTCTGTGAATTAGTAGCCTACTCCAGGGGAATGAAAACCTCTGAGAAAAAGATTTCTCTCACTCCAGCAGGTCCTACTTATGTCGCAGGCCAGGTTAAGGTCCCTGGAGCAGGTGACCCTTGTTCCATCTGACTTGCAGGTGTGCAGCATTTCCATTAGGTTTTGATCTGAAATTGCTCTGTAAGCCAGGCACAAGTCTTCTCGAAGTACTCTGTACACTGTTGAGTACAACGAGTTCAGTCTGTCAATGTATGACGTGCTGGAGACCCTGAATCTTCTTGGTTAGAAATCTGGGGTCCTCAAATTGCTGCAGGTGCCTGGTAAGGTAAATACCAAAGGGAGCATTGCACTCAATTATTGGCCTGATGAGAGTCTAGTACAAGGGAGTTATGACATCTTTTGCTCTTAAGGCAATGCCTTTACTAATGAGGTGTGCGACAGAATGCGTTCCTTACCACAGTAGACACATGGTGGTCAAAGTTTAGGCTACAGTCAACTTGCGTTCCCAAGCCTCTCACTACTGAGTTGCTACTTGAGGTATTATTTATACGATCGTCTGCATGATACTGTTTTTACCAAAGAGAATGATCATGTATTTTTTTAGCATCGAGTTTGAGGCCATTGCTTTGGCATCAATCACTGGCTGATGTAAGTCACTCCTCAAGTATGTTGACATTGTTTGGGGATTCAAGGATTGCACCTAGTTTGCAGTCGTCAGCAAACTTAGTCAGCCACAGCCCCTCTGTTTTTATCTGATCTTCTGAGTATATTCCAAACAGGGGGCCTAGCAATGACGCCTGTGGAACCCCACTGGTGACAGGTCTGCTGGTTGAGGTAAATTCCCCAACTTTGACCGAGTGCAATCTGTTGGTGAACCAGTTAGAAACCCACCTGACATAAGGGTTGATATTCATCTGAGAGAGTTTATCAATGATGCCTGATGTGCGATTGTGTCAAAGGCCTTGGCTAAGTCAAGGTAGGCTGTATGCACAGATTTGCCTTCATCTATGGCTCTGATAACATTTTTAAATAAGTCCACCACGTCTAGCAGGCATGACCTGCCTTTGACATAACCAAACCGTGTTGAATCAAAGGTTTGGAGATCACAGATTCTTATTTATAAGGTCCATGATGATTCATTCCATGTCCTTACATATAAGGCTAGTTAGGCTTATGGGTCTATAATTCCCAGGGTCTGTTTGAAGGGGGATGAGTGTTGTCGCTTTCCATTCAGCAGGGACAAAACCAGTACTTGGGCTGTGGTTGAAGAGAGTACCTAATGGAGTTGCTAACTCATGTTTTAGACTATTTAAAACGCAACATGGGATGCCATCAGACAGAGGCTGTATTTTTGGCCTTGGAGATGACATTAATAACTTGCTCTTTGGAGACGCAAGGTGGAGGAGATATAGATGGAATGTTTTGAGGAATGCTTGGCGGGGAAAGGGAGGTGAAATTTTCACCAAACCTGTCAGCTAATATGTTACCTACTTTCGCAGGATCAGTGTGTGTGATGCCATCCACAGCTAGTTCACCACACTTCTTGGGTCCCACCTTTTAGGTTACAGATATAGCTGAAGAATGCTTTATGGTCATCCTTAGCTATGGTTGCTACATTTTTTTTGAAGTTGCCCACAGAGGATTTTACAAGTTGTCGTATTTGTTTGTTCAAGCAGAGGAGAGTGTTCTTCCACTGCTGGGGCCTCGTTTTATTCTTAGACAGCAACTTCTTCCTCTTGTTGTATAACTTATTAATGCTAGATGTCCACCAGGGAGGCTTGTTTTTTCTTAAGGATCTTGTTTTGATCCCATCAGGTACAGCTGTGTCAATACATTTGTATAAGTGTTTGTACAAGGCATTTGTGTATACCTTAGTACATCTGTTAATGCCATCTGTGGGAACAGGAGCTTGGAGAGTATTTATGACATCCCTTAGGAGGATATAATTAGCGTTTATGAAATTTTTTAGCACAATTTCACCCAAGAGCGGTTCAGGTGTTATAACCATTTTAAAAATGTGACTGAATTGTGATCAGATTTAACCAGTGGTGGTGCAAGGGTCACCCATGTTGATGGGGACCAGGTTGAGAATATTTGAGCCCCTTGTGGGGTCGCATACTATTTGTTCCACGGCATTAGTGTTAAAATCCAGGAACCTTTGTGCGAGCATGCTGATACTCGTATAAAAGTTTCCCAGTCAATGAAGGGATAGTTAAAATCACCCAAGACTAGGGTGTTTTTATAACACCTTTATTGAATTATCACTTGTGACATAAGCACATTTACATTTATATAAAAGTAATCAAACTGTATTAGCAAGTTAAACTTAAACATTATGCTTCACATATATTGCTATAGATTATATATCCTAAGCAACATTACATAAATTATTCAATTCCTGATCCTTTTTTTAAAAAAGAAACTTCTTTATTAAACCATCGCTTACAACATAAGCAATCATACATTTCTATAAATGAGAACAAAACCCATCGAAATGGCTACAGTGTTTGGTTGTAACTTGACTCAAGTAGGTCCAAATAAGCAGTGTGGGTATCATGGCTCATTGATGGGGGCCTATAGCTAACAATGACTTGAAGGGAGGTCTTACCCACACAGTTAGTTGAACTTGGAGTAACTCCGTAGTTTTCCTGTCTAACTAGTCTAGAGGTGTATTTATCTTTGATGAAGATAGATGCTCTTCCCCCTTTGGCTCCAAGACTTTCATTTTGTGGTCTGAAAGTTTGGAAGGCATTGTAACCTTGAAAGGCCAGGGTACTCTGCGTCTCTGAACCCAGTTTCTGTAAATGCACATACAGCAACATCCTGCAAGAAGAGGAGTGCTTCCAGAAAGTGCAGTTTTTGATTTAAACTCCAAGCATTTAGCAGCATAACCTTTATTTGTTAGTGATATTTTCATGTAGGAAATTTTGTTCCTGAGACCTTGCCTAAAAACGGCACTATGGCAGAGGCAAGTACCTTAGCCAGTAACTGAAAGCCTAGAGGTGACAGGTGCAGACCATCTCTGGCAAAGCAGTGTGGTTTATCAACAATGTCATCCCAGGCTGACAGGAACTAGATCCCCTTAGAATGACACCAGAAACCCAGCCAATTGTTGAAGTCAATCATTTTTTGTTTATATTGTGGTATCATAGGTGACGGTAGAATGCTGCTCATGGTTAGAAACATAGCTGCACGGGACACATTCAGAGAGCTCAGTCTGGCACAGATGATTTGGGACAAACATGAAGGCAAGAGGAAGCAAGGGAGTCCTGCAAAGTGATGGATGGATTTTGTGACAGAAGACCTAAGACGGTCACAAAAGGGTTAGGAGAGTGGCACTGAACTTGGAGAGGGAGCAACAATTGACATGACCACCCCCGACCCATGTAGAACATGGGAAAAGGGGTTGATGATTAGACTCCATCACAATCCTCTCTGCAGAGCCTCAGAACATACAGATGGTGCTCGCTCCAATACTCCACATATAAAATACTCCAACATCCACTTATAAAACTCTTTAGGGTAAACTTTCTCAAAAAAATCAAAATGCACTGCAACAAATATCTGGGACCAAGGACAAGGAAGCAATACCTCACCAGGAGACTACTTTCATCCAACAACCCACTGAACAGCTCATCTAATGTATTCAAGATTAGAAACGTCCGCAAAAAGCTGCCTAACCACTGTTTTGGGGGTCTTGTTTGGAGTTCTTAGCCATTCATGATTGTCAAAGGAGGCAGGAGTGTAGCACTGAATCGAGAGAGATGGCAAAAGTTAACAAGACACCCTAACCCCATGTAGAAAAGGGGGGTTGATGATGACTCTCTGGAGATCTTAACAGGCATGTGAAGTAAATAAAAAGCCAGCAGAAAGGCCCCAGCCCAATAGATATACTTAAAGAACAAAATATGCTAAAATAAACATTTCCCTCTACAAGGGCAGAAATCCACTATTCAGAAAAGTTCCCAGAATCATTACCTGATGGACTAGAAACTGTGTGACAAAATTAATGACTTATTAATCATATTATCACTAAACAGCCATCAAAGGTGTAATATAACATTTGAAACTGACAGCACATGGGAAGTAGCAGCCTAGGCAACTGGAATACAAACTTAGGCACACCGAAGCACTTGCCCAAAAACATGAAATAAAAACTCACATGGTCTATGGCAAACTGATCAAACAAACAAATAAAAACACTCAAAGAAATGGAACCAAGAATATGGGAAATGTCAGTTATGTTCAAGTTACCTGAACATCAGCTCCTCACCACCATATAGAAAATATGAAAAAGTTACTAGTGCAAGAACTGACACTCCAAATAAAAGTAAAGGATAAGCAAATAAGTTTTTTGAGCACCTAAAAACATCAGGACTAATCCACGGTGGCTTTTAATCTCAGGAAAGTGATAGGATTGTTTTGTTTTGTCAAATAGAATTCTATTAAGATTTTTTTTTTTTTTTTGGGAATTGCATACAGTGTACTACTAAATGTGTGTGTGTTTGATAAACATGAAAATTATGCCACAGGCTAAATTAATAGATCCAAATAATGCCAATTATGGTGGCAGTGAAACACTCCGGACAGAGTAATAAACCTGATTAAGTGACGTCTCCACCACAAATCCTGTGGCTCTGCTTAGCAGCCCCTCTGCAAACATATCTGGGATAAATTTTCTGTCCACTGGACATCACTCTGCTGACAATCTTCCATGACTAAAAAAACACCTTTATTGTTCCCACCTGCTTGACTAAACTCCCTGAATGTTCCACTGACCTGTTTATTCACAATTCTACCTAGGTACACTACACGAATAAAGTGTGGCAGTGGGTACCAACTTCCCATAGAAGATTTTACTACTGAGTGCCTAGTGGGCACACCTACCAGTACAGTTTAGTTCGTTCAGGAAGACTTCTCCAAGCAAAAAGTACAGTTGTGTACATTTACCATAAATGTAGATGTTAAGAGTGTATTCACTGTTGCAGTCCTCACATATGGGTTATCCGGCTCCTGGTAGCCCTCAGTCGGCCCGAATACCAGAGTCCTTGGTATATGACGGCTGACACCGGTTGTAAAACTGATATCAGTACGTCAAGTAAAGGGAGGCAGCCTACGCCATTTCCTCAGTTTTTCTTGCCTTAACTGTCAGCAACCCCCAAAGAAGGCTAATCCAGAAATGGTAGCACCCTGGACACATCATACAAAAATTAAAAATCCATAGTCTGTGCCTTAGGAAAAAAGGGGGAATGGAGGGTGGGAAACCAGGACCGCAACAGTGAATACACTCGAACATCTACATTTATGGTAAGTGTACACAACTGTACTATGTTCTTCGTGTTCCACTGTTGCAGTCCTCGCATATGGGTCGATTCCCAAAGCCCAATAAGAAGACAAAGGGGGTAGGATCGATCACAGATTATGGGTTGGTAAGGAAGCCCTGCAAAACTGCAGAGGCAAAACCAGCCCTGGATTTAGGAAACAAAGGTAGATTGTAATGCTTTGTGAAGGTATGGACAGAAGACCAAGTAGCTGCTTCTAGAATGTCCTTAGTAGGCGCACCTCTCAGAAAGGCTGCAGAGGTAGAGGCTGCTCTAGTAGAATGGGTCCTAACACCCTGAGGGGAAACTTTACTGTGCTGCAGGCAACAAAAGTGAAAACAATGAGCAATCCATTTGGGGATGGTTTATTTTGAAATAGCTTAGGTTTATTTTGAAATAGCTTTACCCTGAGCCCCAGGAGCAAAACTAACACTGTTCAGATTTTTGAAAAGATTTAGTCCTAAGTAAAATCTCACCTGTCTATGCACATCAAGAGAGTGCAGAATCCTTTCCCCTTTATTTTGGGGATTGTTGAAAAATGTAGGCAGGTGAATAGACTGGTTAAGGGTTAAACTGGAAAAACAAGTCCAAGACAAGCACATTGAAGTGTAGAGTGGTAAAAGTCCAAAAACAAAAAAAGCAAACCAATCTTCCACAAACGCAAATAATTTAATGTTGAACAAAGACTGGACTGTTTTGTCTGAAAGCTTTGTTCAACAGTAAATTATTTGCGTTTGTGAAAGATTAGTTTGCTTTTTTCGTTTTTAAACTGGAAACTACCGTAGGCATAAAAGAGGGATTGGTTCTCAGAGAAACCCGATCTGAGTGATAAATAATGAAAGGTTCTACTGCCATTAAAGCTTGCAGCTCAGATACCCTTCCAGCTGAAGTAATAGCGAAAAGGAAAGCAGTCTTCCAGGACAGACACTTCAAATCTGCAGAGGCAGCTGCTTCAAAGGGAGGCACAGTAAGTTTTTCCAGGACAAAATTAACATCCCAATCAGGAGTAGGAGTTCTTCTGGGAGGTCTAAAATTACTAGCTCCCCTCAGGAACTGTTTCATCAAGGGGTGAGAAAAAATGGGTTGCTCAAAACAATAAGCCAAAATTGCTGAAGCATGAATTTTGATTGAAGAAAAAAAGTCCACCATTAAGCAATCCTGCTAGGTAGTCAGGAATGAGTGAAAGAGAAGGATGAGAAGAGTTTTCTCCTTTAGCCTGCATCCAAGAGCAAAATCTCTTCCATTTACCTGCATAGGATTTTCTTGTGCTAGGCCTCCTGGCCTCGAAGAACTTCAACCACCTGTTGGGAAAGATTTAAGGTATTAACCAGGCAGTTAAATGCAGTGTGTGAAGATGACGAAGGAACTTTCCCCCTCCCTGAACCAACAGATCTGGTACCAGGGGAAGATGCCAAGACTGAGCCTGGGAAAGGCTGTGAAGGAGGGGGATACCAATGCTGCCTGGGCCAATCTGGAGCCATTAGAACAGCCTTTGGTTTTTCGTCCCTTATCTTTAGCAGCACTCTGGGAAGAAGAGGCAGAGGAGGGAATGCATAAACTGAGAGATGTGTCCATGGAAAGGACAACGCATCCACCCTCCAAGCTTTGTGAAACACCCTGGTGCAGAAGGTTGGAAGGAGATTATTGGTGTGAGAGGAGAAAAGATCCACTTGTGGGGTGCCCCAATGAGGAGTGATGCGATGGAAAATGTTCCTGTTCAGTTGCCACTCGTGAGGATCCAAAACATGTCTGCTCAAATGATCCGCCAAGGAGTTTAGTCTCCCTGGAAGATAGTGGGGTATTAGATGTAAGCCCATGGACGCTGCTATGGAACATAGTCTCGTGCTTTGTCTGCACAAGGAGTAAGAGAGAGTCCCCCCTTGCTTTTTGATGTACTACACGACTGTGGTAATGTCCATCCTGATTAGCAAAGTCCCAGGGTAGAGTAGGTCCTTGAAAGCCAGAAAGGCCTGCTGCATTGCCATCAATTCTTTTAAGTTTATGTGCAGATTAATCTACTGGGTGCTCCAAGTCCCCTGTATGCCTCTGCCTTCCAGATGAGCCCCCCATGCAAAATCTGCCGCATCTGTGGTGAGAGTCTGGCTGGCAGGCAGTGAGCGGAAAGGTAGACCCTTGTTCTGAGAACAGGCTGTCGGCCACCAAAGGAATGCCATTTGTAGACAAGGAATCAGGGGAAGAATCAAGTCTAAGTCCTGTGTGTGTTGACACCAAAGATTCGTGAGGTACCACTGAAGTTTTCTCATATGCAGCCTTACATATGGGATCACCAAAATACATGAAGCCATGAACCCCAGTGCTTGCAGGAATTGCCTTGCAGAGAGCTGTGTCATGCTTGCCAAGTTCATGAAGTAAGCAGAAACATATTCTTGCTTCTGTTGAGGGAGGAATACCATCGGTAAGGATAAATTTGAATGTTTCTTTGCCTGCAAAAAGCAATGGCTGGAGCAAGGCACTTCGTAAAAGCTCTGGGAGCACTAGATAAGCCAAAGGGCAATGCAGAGAATTGAAAGTGTTGCTCCCCAGCCCTGAAGCGAAGGAACTGCATGCAGCTTTCCCTTATGGGGATGTGCAGATAAGCCTCCTTGAGATCCAAAGTTACCAGCCATGAATCCTTGCCCAGCACTGGTACTAACTATTAAAGGGTGAGCATCTTGAATTTGGGAATCACCAGAAAAGTGTTTAGAATGGACAGACCCAGAATAGGGTGCCAAAGTGCCCCCTTTCTTGGGTACCAGGAAAAGCCTTGAATAAAAACGTAGGCCTACCTGATTTGCAGGAACTGGCTCTATGGCCCCCATAGTCAGCAGAGAAGTAATCTGAGTTTCTACCTCTGCCTTGAGAGTTTCGGGTATGTCTGGGCACCCTTCTAAAACAGGGGAGGTGAGAAAGTAAAACTTGTAACCTTGGTTTACTATATTGAGCACCCATTTGTCGTCTGTGATGAAGACCATACCTCTGCGAACCTGGCTAACCTTCCCCCCAAAGGAAACCCAGGGTCCGCAGAGGTAGGCACAAGAAGTCAGGAGTCATTGAGAATGCTTGCTTTGGGAAGCTGGCTTAGAACTCCCTGAATTAGCAGAAGAATGTCACTGTTTAGCCCTTTGAGGGGCAGAAGCCTGCCCTCTGGAAGATCTGAAACCCCTAGGCCTAGAGCGACCCTGCTTGCAGGATCAAGGAAAGACCATTTCTTAGAAGGATAATGCCTACTACACAGAGGAGGTTGAACCTGAAGGAAATCTTTTACAGCTTGCATAGATTTTGCCTTATCCTCAAATTTTTTCAGTACCTCCTCAGCCTTATTATTGTCCTTGTGCAAAGGAACACCCAGCAATTTAGACTTAACTGGTTCAGAAAGAGGCTGCACCCTGAGCCAAGCACGCCTTCTAATTATGGAACCAGTGGCTGTTGCTCTGAAGGAAGCCTCCAAAGTGTCAAAACCACACTAAAGTGAACGCTTATTAACTAAAGTGGCAGAATTCAGTAAGTCTTGTGTTTTCCATCATGGAAGGAATATCTTCAAGTTTAGCCTTAATAGCCTCCAACATATGCTGCTGATACTTACGCATGTGAAAAAGACAATTCACGGATCTAATGGCAAGAGCTGCAGAAGTATAGACTTTTTTACCCCACCTGTCCAAGGCCCTAGATTCCTTATCAGAAGGCACAGGGTTTCTAGCAATAGTAGCCTTAACATTCTTGGGGCCTTGAGAAATAATTTCTGGATCAGCAGTAGGGTTTCTGAAAAGGAATTGATGAGATTCAGGAACCCTGTAATATCTATCCAGTTTTCTGGGGGCAGGAGGAACATAATTAGAAGTTAAAGAATTTTCCATGAAAACATCATCCACAACTTCCAAAACTGGAGGTATAGCCGGAGGTTTATGCTGTGGTGAATCTAAAAATTCCCCGATTCTTTTCTTATACTGTGGAAAATCCTGACATTCCCATTTAAAATGCCCCCTAAGAGTATTCAAAGTATCCCCAAAGGAAAAATCTTCCAGAGGGGAGGCAGAAGGGAGAGAGTACTCAGCATGAGAATCTCAAAGGCGGAAAAAAGTTGAGAATTTCCTTCACCAGCAGACAAACTGGAAATCTCAGAAACTAAGACAGAAAAAACCATCAGGAGATAATTCCCTAGCTCTTTGAAAGGGGGGGGGGATTAGAGACCCTAATCAGGGAAAGATCACCAGCCATCTTTACCAACTGGGACGGAGGCATAAGAGGGGAGGCCGACACCCGTTTTTGAGTAGGTTTGCAGCTGGAAGGTTTACTAGCAATCTAGATGTACTCGGGAGGCCTAGCAACTGCAGAAGTCTGAGCTAAGGTAGTCGGTCTGGTTCTGGTCTCGTGGAAAAGAAGAGAGGTCAGAAGCCAGTGCCTGCAAAGCAGCTCCGGACCCATCAGAGGCAGCGACAGGAGGAGGGTCTGAAGATGAAACAGCCTGCGGCATGGAGGACTCCATAAAGGTCTCGGCAGAGGCTTGCAGCTGAAAATCTCCGGACTGCAGGGGCTGCAAAAACACCTCACTGACTACCGCTGTGCTGACTACCAATTTCACCGGTGCGTCATCAGTAGATTTAACCCTAGGCCTGTCGCGGTCCTTGTCTTTGCATTTCCTAGGAAGATCCGAAGTCGGGAGACCAGAAAATGCCATACCGACGAACTTGGGCCAGACACCAAAATGCTTATACAAAATCTTAGCTCTACGGCGTATGGTACGCGGGTTAAAGGAAGCACAGAGATCGCAGCTAGGGACGTCTTCCTCAAGGCCCAAACAAGTTATACAATAGGAACGGAAATCACGGTGCGGAATCTGTTTTCCACAGGCAAGACAATTATTAACTTTATCTGACATTCGTTAAAACAAGAAAAGAGGATCCCCAACGGGGTACTTATCTGAAGGCGTCTTCAACTTGGTAGTCAGAAAATGAAACAATGGTAAACGGCCGACCAGCACTAATGACAATTGCATCTGCTTCGGTCTCCGCGGCAAGAAAGACTGAGGAAATTGCGTCGACTGCCTCCCTTTAAACTTGATGTACTGACATCAGTTTTACAACCAGCGTCAGCCGATGTCATATACCAAAGGACTCTGGTATTCGGGCCGACTGAAGGCTACCGGGAGCCGGATAACCCATATGTAAGTACTGCAACAGTGAAACACGAAGAACATCTTAAGGTTACAAAACAAGGATATATTTACACCTAGCAAAAAAAAAACAATTTCCTGAGATCAACAGCATAGCCAAGCAAAGTCACCACATTACACATGTCCTTTTAAGGATGGATTTCCTAACAAGTCTAGCCTGTCAGATATTCATGAAATCCCTGGGCATAGGGAAGAAAGCGCTCAATCTTCTAAATTGTATGAGACTGTTTCAATAAAGGAGTCTGAGAGGGAATTCAAGCCGTGGCAGTGTTTTCTTACTGTAGATATTCATACATCATATGTAACAAGTCTTTTTCTATGTATGAGCACACTGAAGTGGCAACTAAAAAAATGCAGTCAGTTCATGAGGTGCTTCCACAGTATTAAATTCCATTTGTTCCCAACTAGCAACTGCACCACTATTCGCCAAAATGTACTTGATGTAATCTTTTTCTTCAACCAAAATACTCTTGTAGTGCATGGAGGGCACTGACTACATTCGGATATTTGGAAAAAGACAAATCTGTTAAGTCTCCGGTCCCACGTGAGGCAGTAAAATCTACCAGAATAAATAACAGTGGGAGAATAACAGATCTGCTTCTGCCTGGTGTCTTGTCATCAATAACATGTGCCCAACTTCCTGTTCTAAACCTAGAAAGTTACTAGAAAAACTGGACATGTGTTCACCTGTTTTCCTGAAGGATACGAAGTCTAAAACCTAAATGTACATAGTTTCTTAGCATCTTCAATCCTCAGTAGTTTGTTTGAAAACTGCAGAATTTATGAGGAACACATCCCATGTAAGAGGCAAAAATCTGTAAATATAAGGGACAGTGTTCCATTACCTTTACGAAAGCACTCGCTAAGCATTTTATGGTTTTGAAAGCTGGTAAAACACTTAGCATATTGGGTTTTGTTGTTGCTTTCTACTCTAACCTCTAGAATACAGAACAAATAACATTCCATGCAGTACAAAGAACAGAGTGCAGCTCGCCAGTGCTAACTCAATATGTGTTCTTGACATGCATGCCAAGATTTGGGTCTATATTAGAAGACCGAAGATCTGTTTGAGCGAATCGGAATTGAGCGACACCTATAGCGCGAACTATGGTAATGGCAAACGTCCAAAACCGCGAAACACGAAATGTCGAACTGTCATGGCTGGCCCGTCTGCGGTATAGCGTAAGTGTGTGATAGTTATGGACCTTAGGGTTATGGTGCGGGTTAAGGTAAGTGCATAGATAGGTAATGTACGTAAGGTTTAGTGTAGGGTTAAGATGTAAGGTTTTAAGTGCATGTGTGTGGATTATTTGTTTTGTTTGGGTATATGTTTGTAGGGTAAGTGTGCGATAGTTGTGGACCTTAGGGTTAGGGTGCGGGTTAAGATAAGTGCATAGATAGTAATGTATGTAAGGTTTAGTGTAGGGTTAGAAGTAGGGTTTGGTTAGTGTATGTATGTGTTTTATTATGTTTGGGTATATAGTATGTAGCGCGTGGTAGTGCTGGCCGACTGACGATTTGAGATTTTAAATTTCACGTTTTACGGGGTTCGGCATATTTGTGTGCGTCAGTGTTGTGGTATTTGTTCAAACGGGTTTTCGATTTCCTCATATAAACCCCAAGATTCACTTCCCGAACTTCACTCTCAAGGTGAATTTCTTGGCATCCATGTCTCAAACGCAGCACTGTTAGCACTGGCGAACAGTTCATAATCCTCTACATTATATACCGACTCAAGTTTGTTCTCAAAGGAGGCAAACATGTCTGTATACCTTACTGTACAACCCTTAGTAATTTAAAATGGTTTAATCTTACAAATCTGCAGTACATTTAACTAAACTATGATTTAATCATAGATCCCTGCTAAGTAAACATTAAAGGAATAACCATAGCAGGTAGTAAAATCCCACTCCCTACCACACAAAAAAATTAATACATTTTCAAAAAAATTGAACACTTTTTTGGTGATGCAGCCTGAGTAACCCAATATCAAATATCTGGTCCAGGTTACCCTGTGATATAAAAAAAACGGCAAAGTACAGAAATATTCAAGTCCAGAGTTTATAAGCTATTCCTAAACAAGAATAAATGCTTCAAATACAGAGGAAACTGCTTAACTTGTAATAAATCAGCGGCGTGACATTGTACCCCTATGCCACCATGCTGTACTGGCAATCTCAGCGTCAGAAGTTCCTTTTAGTTTACTTTGACCACTTCCCTAACTCATTATTAAACCACTTCTTTTCTTAACCCAGAAGTGAAATATATTCTCAGTAATAATAATACCCTTCAATTTTTAATCTCTTTTCCCACCTCATTAGTGATTGACAAACTGCTCCATTTCACTCATCTACAACCCATCACACGTCTGCAACTCTCACCCTCCTCCTCCAATAAAAGTGTAAATAAACTGGCACAATGCTAGTAAGAGTGTAGCATGCATATTCACTTTACTGTCTAGACTACAGTAATTGTAGAACTCTTCGCCTATGCCTTGGAATAAACTATATTATAGGATCATAGGAGATTACAAGGCTAGCAGTCCTAAAGCCTTTACAAGCCTAGCCATGTTAATCCAAAGTATCCCCATTTGTTCCTTTTCAGTTGTTCACAGAAAGAATTTACAAACAAAGTGGGTCTGTGATCAACAGCATCTATCCCTGCCCATAAGGGACATAGGCGTCACCCCAGGGACAAATTTGCGGTCTCCCATCCAATTATTGAGGTTGCATTTCAATAGGATCAGTGAGGAGCTCCGTTTTACTTTAACAGAAAGTCTATTCCAAGAAGTGGCAGTCTCTGGAAACATATCTGTCTCTCCAGCATGTTTTGCTAATGTCACAAGCTAGGTTGAGATCCCTGGAGCAAGTGACTCATGCCATTTGACTTACAGATATGCAGCATTTCCATTAGGGCAGGGTCAGAGATAGCCCTATAGGCAAGTTAAAAGTCACCTCTCAGCAGCCTTTAAGATACACAGTAAAGTGCCAGGGCTTTCAGCCTGTCCACGTAGGTCATGGTTTGGAGCCCCTGTATTTTCTTTCTGAGAAACCTCAGAAGTCTGTCCATCTGCTGCAAGTGTCTGGTGAGGTACATGCAAAACGGTGCAATATACACTATTTGTGGTCTGATGAGGGTCAAGTACGGTGGAGTTATAACATCCCATGACATGGATGTCATTGCCCTTGCTCATGAGGTGTGCTAGATAAAAGGTTTTCCTTACCACTGTGGAAACTTGGTGGTCGAAGTTCAAATTGCTATCAACCTGTATTCCCAAGTCTCGCACCACTGGGTTGGAACTGGGGTGGGAAGGAGGGAGATATCGGTCAATACTGTAATTTGCAGGGAATTCCATTTTGCAAAGGGATTTTTTTGCATTTAGTTTTAGACCATGGCTTTGGCACCAATCATTTGCTTGTGTTAGCCCTTCTTGTAATATGTTGACATAGCTGGGGGACTCAAAATTATTGCTCCCAGTTTTGTAATCAGCGAACTTGATGAGCCGGAGGCCATCTACTTTGGCCTGGACTTTTGAGAAATAGTGTCAAACAATAAGGGGCCCAACACAGATCCCTGCAGTACTCCACTGGTGACAGGTCTAATGGTGGAGGGAGAATTATCAATTCTGACCATGTGTGTTCTGTTGATGAGCCAACTGGCTATTTATCTTGCAATGCAAGGGTTAATCCCTATCTGGGAGAGTTGCTCAATGATGTCAGAGTGGGGAATTGTGTTGAAAGCCTTGGCAAGGTTGTGACACGCTGTGTGCACTGTCTTACCTTTGTACATGGCTTTGGTGGCATAATCAAAGAAGTCTACCAGGTTTTAATAATCATTATTTACTCTTAATGAAGCCAAACTGGGTTGGGTCCAGCATATGGAGGTCGCCTATGTCCTTGTTGATAAGGTCCATGATAATTCTTTCCATGGCCTTGCAGATGAGGCTGGTTAGACTTATGGGTTTGTAGTCCTCAGGGTCAGGTGATGGCCTCCCCCTTTATGCGGGGGTATTCTGTTGCTGTTCTCCATTCTGCAGGAGCACAGCCAGTTCTCAAGCTATGATTAAAGAGAACGCCAAGCGAGTCCGCTAGGCCTTTGTTTTAGATTTAATAAATAACCTGGGATATTATCTGGCCCCATTGAGGCTGTGTTTTTTGGCCTTGGCGAACGCAGAAATGACCAATCCCCTAGAGATACTAGGCAGTGGGCTGGTGTCAGGTATGCTTTGGGACATGGTAGGTGGGAATGGGGGGGGTGTGAAGTTTGCACTGAATCTGTCAGCTAGCAGATTGGTGATATCTTTTGGTATAGTATGAGTGATCCCCATCTACAACCAGTTCGGCATATAGCTGGGCATTCCCTTCCTTTTAGGATGTGGATGTATTTAAAGAATGCCTTATGATTATCCTTGAGTAGGGATGCAATTTTAGTTTCATAATTTGCTTAGAAAACTTTACAAGATTTCTGATTTTCTTGTTTAGGCTTAGGAAGGAACTCTTCCTCTGCAGAGTAATGTCTCTCTTGCTTTTGGACAACAGTTTCTTCCTCTTGTCATGTAATCGGTTTATATTTGAGGTCTACCACAATGGTTTGTTTTTAACAGAAAGACTTGATTTTGATCCAGTCAGATACAGCAGAGTTCAAGTAGTCAGTTAAGTGAGGGTGTAGACTATCTGTTCCAGAGCTTGTGTGTTAAATCCAGGAACCTCTGGACAAGTGTGTTTTGCTCATGCATGTCCCCCAGGCTATGGAATGACAGTTGAAATCTCTCATGACTAAGGTGTTGGGATGTATGGCAAGGGATTTCAGTAAATCGAGGTAGGCGGTGTGCTTATCCTGGTTCATGGTGGGGATCTATAGATAGCAATGATGTTGTATGGTACTTTCCCAATAGTTACCTAGATATGGAGTAGTTCAAGATGGTCATGCTATTTGACCAGTTTCAAAGTGTATTTGGTTTTAATGAAAATTGATACACCTCCACCTTTGGTTCCTTCGCACTAATTTTGACGTCTGAATGTGAGAAAGGCATAGAAGTCTTGCACGGCCAGGGTGCTCTCATTGGCCTTGAACCATGTCTCGGTAATTGCAGACGTCAGCATCCTCCAAGGTGAGGAGTGCTTCCATAGGTTCATACTAGGCTAACTGCCCTAGGGCATTTATAAGCCTAGCCCAAAGTTATGTAGCTTCATGCGCCCTTATGTTAGAAATACTGTGCCCATTACTTTGTTGTGCCTCTGTCCAGTAGTGACACAGAGATGATTCCCGGGGTAAACCTACGATCTCCCATCCACTGGTCAAGATTTCTCTTGAACAGAGCCAGCGAGGTGCTCTGCCTCACATGGACCGGGATTTTATTCCACAGCATGGGGAGTCTCTGGGTGATAAATCTATCCCTCCAGCACGTCCTATTTATATCCGTGCTAAGGTTTAAGTCTCTTGCTCTAGTGGTTTTGGTGGATTTGGATTTTTTGAGGTGGAGCATATCCATTAATTCCGGGTTGGTCATGGCCTTGTATGTCAGGCACAGGTCACCTCTGAGCAGACGGTATGCAACTGAATAGAGTTGGAGTTTCTTCAGTCTGGCAGCATATGACAGGTTTTGAAGTCCCTTTATCCTTTTGGTGAGGAACTTTTGGGCTCTCTCCAATTGCTGCAGGTGTCGGGTGAGATGCATCCCGAATGGGGCATTGTACTCTATCATTGGTCTGATAAGTGAAGAGTACAGGGGAACAATGACCTCACTTGATCTGGATGTGAATCCCTTCATGATCAGGTGGGCAATGTAGAAGGTCTTTCGAACCACTTTTCCAAGCAACGTGGCGCCAAACGAAGCGAGGCCACTGTCAGCCTGGGTCCCCAGGTCCCTGATAACCTCTTCTGTGCTTAGTGGGTTGCCACCTATATGGTAGCTTGGGGTTACCTTGTTTTTCCCGAAGGGTATGACTATACACTTTTTGCGTTTAACTTCAGGCCATGGCTCTGGCACCAGCTATCAGTTTCCGTGAGACCCTCTGAAGGATGTCTGTGTCCTATGTACTATCCACTATGGCACCCAGTTTGCAGTCATCCGCAAACTTTGTCAGCCATAGTCCTCCTATGTTTGCCTGTACTTCTGAGAAGTAGATGCGAACAATAGGGGCCAAGGACTGAGCCCTGTGGGACTCCACTTGTAACCGCTTGGAGTCTGACATGGTTCCAGCAACTCTAACCCTGTGGGTTCTGTCCTTTAGCCAGTTTGCAACCCATCTTGTGACATATGGGTTTACATTTAAGCTGGTAAGTTTCTCTATAATACCTGAGTGGGGTATTGTGTCGAAAGCTTTTGCAAGGTCAAGGTAGGCTGTATGGACTGCCTTTCCCTCATCAATGGCCTTGGTGACTGTTTCGAAGAAGTCGACCAAGTTCAAAAGGCAAGATCTGCCCTTTCGTGCAGGGAGTGCACTTTCGTGTTTAAACTCCTAGCATTAAGCAGCACGGCCTCGAGTTTGCCTCAATTAGATTTTGTTACGTTGGAAAATTTTTGACATTGCCTAAGAAAGGCACTATGGGGGAGGCAAGGGCCATTTCCATTATCCAAAAGCCTAGGGGGGACAGGTACAGACCATCTCTAGCAAATCAACGAGGTCTGTCTACCATATCCTTCCAGGCTGACAGATAGTGGACCCCCCCCCCGACTGACATCAAAAGCTAAGACAATTGCTGAAGTCAATCATCCTGGGTGAGGGTAGGATACTGCTTAGGGCTAGGGTCATACCTGTCTGGGACACAATCAGAGAATTCAATCATGTTTCTCTTCATATAGTCCAGAGAAGTACGTCTCAAGTCATTCACTCCAGCATGGACTATGATAGAGTCATAAAGGTACTAGTTGTTGAATTACTTGAGTGCATGTGTGATTTGTCGGATCCTGGCACCTGATAGGCAGCTGACCGTGACCTTGTCCAGTCTGGGGAGGGAGACATCTGTGTGTCGCACTATGGAGTCACTTATAATAAAGACATTTGATGTGTTTTGTCTTACGGGCTTATTTGTTGAAACACAGGTGTGTGGGTTGATTTCTTTTTGCTAAGTGGTAAGTGTGGGTGGTGTGCGTTGTGGAGGTCCCCGTTCTTTTGGTAGGCCTTCAGTGATTACCTCCACATATGTGGGTTTATGTGTCGTGACCTTATTTTGTGCAAGAGGTGAGGTTTGCATAAGAGCTGAAGTGTGCATGTTGACAAACTTGTTTGATGTCTAGTTTGATTTTACATGAGAGAATGGACTCCAATGCCATAGTGTATTTGCATCTCTCACACAGGGCGTTAGATTCCTTTAGGAGTTAATGGTTGTCAGTATACATGAAGCAATTGTTACATTGCATCAAGATGCCTGCGTCAATCAAGCTAGCAGGAGAAATGATGGGAAACTGCCTGTCCACTGTGGCAGGATTTTTCTGAATGTGGCATAGGAAGGAAGTGGGCTAGCTGGACTTGGGCTTAACTAGTGGGCTAGTTTGATGTGGAGTAGCAAATGTAGTCTGTGTACAGTAGGTTGTGGATGGCAAGTGTGAGAACACTGCTTATAGTGCAACTGAGTTGCCCTTTGCTCAGTAGGGAAGATTGGGGGGGCTTCTACTGGAAGGTCACTATGGAAAAATAATGTTCCCTGGTGTTGGCATCCATACAGGGCAATGCCAAACCCTGTTGTGTGGTCTGCAACAACTGGCAAATGCGAGGCTTATATACAGAATAATTTAAAACACTTTTTAACAACTTCCAATGAAAACTTAGGAAAGGCCCATATCTCATTATCTTCTGTCTCCTCACTTTCTACTAAAAAAAAAAAGTTTCCTGCCTTTCCTAGAACTAGTGCAGTCCAGATGCATATTTGCTGTATCCAGGACTTTTTGTAAGCTTCTGAGAGGTGCTCTTCAAATTTTCAGTTAGATTTGCTAGTTCTCTGCTCTCCTGCACTTTTATTAGCTTATTAGTCCATCACTTTACCAGACTTCTTCTAGCAATTATTGTAGCACACAACAGTGCTACCACCACTAAACATTCTACAAGGAAAAGGCTCCAGTACTTATTAATGCACACCCCTCCAGGCATGTCTAAAGGTCAGTTCCCTGTGCTTTCTCCTATTGGCCTGGTGAGCTTGGGCATCCTGAGGCAATGTATCAACTGCCTCATATACACAGACAACCATCTCTTCTTACCTCCCAACACTCAGACTTCCGAGAGATGCACTTCTATATCCAAATTGGAAGCCATGCACTCGGCAGCCAAGATCGGAATAGATGGCCAAGAGGAGCAGGTCAGCGCTTGCACCACAACACATGGAACACATAGCCCTCCAGAACACACACCAGCACTGCCTTCATATAAAAACACAAACCACACACTCACCTTCATGGAGGCTCTCAATACAACAGCAGAGATCTCCAAGGCAAAAATGCACTCTACCACCACAACACAACACTAATCATGAGACACTTAACTCTCCAAAACAGTGTGCCACTCAACCAAAGCCCCTAAGGCAAAACAGCATGCCCAACACACTAGTCATAGGTGACTCTATAGTGAAGCACACTGATGTCCCACTCACGAAGTTGAATAAGGAGAAAGTAACAGTCAGCGGCCTGTAGGGTGCCAGGATCCGCCATATAACACATGCACTCAGGTCCCTCAACAACAGGTACAAATATGACTCTGTCATTGTACATGTGGGTGTGAATGACCTGACATGTATCTCCCTGGATTACATGAAAAGACATGGAGGAGCTCTCGGATTATGTAACCCAGACGAGTATGACCCTAACCCTGAGCAGCCTCCTACCATCACCCAGAATGATACCACAGTACAACTAGAAAATTATTGATTTCAACAATTGGCAAAGTTTCTGGTGTCATTCTAAGGGGATCCAATATCTGACTGCCTGGGATGACATGATTGACAGACCTAGATGCTTTGCCAGAGATGGCCTGCATCTGTCACCCCTGGGCTTCTGGACACTGGCCAAGGCTTTCCACCCCATAGTGCCTTTTTTAGGCGGTGTTCCAAAAACAGCTACAAACAAATGCAATCTGAAGGTCATACTGCTCAACGCTAGAAGTCTAAATCTCAAATTGCACTCAGTCGAAGCACTCCTTAAAATGGAGAACAGACATTTGTGCTGTAACAGAGACCTGGTTCAAGGCAGCAGATGGCACCCCTGCACTACCAGGCTATAACTCATTCCATACCTTTCGGCCCCAGAACTTGAACCTCCAAAGGCAGTGGAGATTCCATATTCATAAAGGATGCACACCTCTAGACTGGTAGCCCATGACGCATTAGAGATACTTCAGGTGGAGCTAACATTGGGTAAGACAGCGATTCAGGTCATTGCCTGCTATAGGTCCCCAACCATGACCCAAGACTCGCACTCCACTTTCTTAAGCACCCTGCAGAATATTATTGTCCAACCTAACATTCTCATACTAGGCGACTTCAACTACCCCTCCATTAACTAGGAAAACTACTCGTGTACCAATACACTTGCCCAACGTTTCCTGGAATTCATTAATTCCAATGCCCTGGACCAGCTCATTCTTACCCCCACTAGAGGTAGCAACATTCTTGACCTAGTCATTACTAACATGGGTGACCATTGCTCTGTACCAATAGTCAACTCCTCCCTGGTTAGATCCGACCACAAACTAATCACCTTGAAAATCCACCCCCCACCCCCACCCCACCCCCGCAAAAGGTAACCACCATGAAAAACTTCTCCAAAGCTAACTTTGGGGTCCTAAAAACAGAGGTGGCTAACTTCAAGGCACCTATGCAACTGGAAAACAGCTGCATGACCGCCGAATCATACACAAATGCCCTGTACGAACACGTACACAAATGCATGAATCTCTCCATACTCAATAGAACCAAGACACACTCTTCAAAAAAAAGGAATCTAATCTGGTGGTCTCCTGCTATAAACAAACTCTACAACAGGTGGAGGAAACTGATGAGAAATAAGGTGAAGTCCCAAGACTGGAAAAACTCCCTTATCAGCCTCAACAAAAAGTTGAGATTCCTCATTGAATCCTCTAAAGCTAGATATGAAAACAGAATTGCAGCAGATAGTAAAGACAACCACAAGGCATTCTATAGTTATGTAAAGAATCTCCATGGCAATACCCAGATTTGCTCGGAGCTGTTGCACAATGGCACTTCCTAAACAGAGCCAACAGATATTGCCAATATACTGGCCGACAGATTCAGTGCCAACTTTACCCCTCTCTTCCCCACCAAAGGACCAATCACAATATCATTAGATTGCCAAGCACCCATTATTACTGCTGCACATGTTAAAACATCACTGTCCAATGTCAAGGATACAGCTTCTATGGGACCTGACAATATCCCTGGCTGTGTTCTACATGAACTACAAAGTGAACTGGCACCTCACCTGTGTGCCCTGTTCAATCACAGCCTCACCTCAGGCTTTGTCCCTACCGAATGGCGCACTTGTACAGCCATCCCTCTCCACAAAGGAGGAGCGATTACAGACCCTAGGAACTATCACCCCATTAGCCTGACAAGTCTGATAATGCAAAGGTATAGAACGCATCATCATGGACCTAATAACCAGAGAAATAGGGAGAATCCAAACTTTGGATCCCACATAGTTTGGTTTGCTGAAGAGTAGATCATGCCTGCTCAACCTGGTCGACTTCTTTGAGTCGGTCACCAGAGCTGTGGATGAAGGCAAGGTGGTTCATACAGCCTACCTTGATCTAGCCAAGGCCTTTGATACCATTACCCACTTAGGAATCATAGAAAAACTCACTAAGCTAGGTATCAACCTCTAAATCACTAAGTGGGTAGCAAATTGTCTCACAGACAGAACCCACAGTGTGAAAGTAGCAGACTCAAAGTCAGACCATCGACCAGTCACGAGTGGAGTCCCACAAGGTTCAGTCCTGGGTCCTCTCCTGTTTGGTATCTACTTCTCTGAAGTCCAGGCCAACACAAATGGACTCTGCCTGACAAAGTTTGCATATAATTGCAAGTTGGGAGCCATAATTAACTCCACAATTAATGTTGATATCCTACAGAAAGGCCTCACTGAGACCAATGACTGGTGTCAGAACCATGGCCTTAAGCTCAAAACCAAAAAATGCGTCGTTGTCCCCATTGGGAAAAACCTGGTTCCCATAAATTACCACATCGATGGTAGTCCAGTGAACACAGGAGGCGTCATAAGAGATCTGGGAACACAGGTTGACAGCAACCTCTCTTTTGACCACCACACTGCCACTGTGGTCAGAAAGTCCTTCTGTGTGGCACATCTCATTACTAAGGGTTTTGCATCCAGGAAGAAAGAGGTCATTGTTTCCTCTACTCTTCCCTCATTAGGCCAATCGAGTACAATGCCCCATTTGACGTGTACATCACTAGACACCTATAACAACTGGAGAGGCCGCAAAAATACCTCACAGAGAGGATCCTTAGGCCTTAAACACTTGTCCTATATGGACAGACTCAAACTATTCTGCCTCATATCGCCTACTTAGAGGCAATCTCTGCTTGACTTACAAAGACATGTTATGACCCAGCTCGGTTAGAAATACTACATCTAAAGAAATCCCAATCCCTCTGCACTACACACTCCAAAGACCTCAACCTCATTACCACAAACAAAACAAGCTGGAGGGACAGGTTCATAACCCACACACTGCCCATGCTACGGAATAGAGTTCCCATATATGTCAAGCGGAGTGTGCCTCAATGGCCCTCATCAAGAGAAATTTTGATGAGTGGATTGGAAATAGGACATTCACCCCAAGGATCACTCCAGTGGCTCTACTTGATAGAGGCACTAGGAAATAAGGTCAGGTGGCACGATGCCAGGGTAATACTATGGGCTAGGCTTGTAAAGGCTCCAGGGGCATTAGCCTAGTAAACACCTATGAACCTATGAAAACTGCAAACTGAGCCTTTCTCCAGCAATTCCCAACTCAGATGGGTCTTGAGCTACACAGTTATGCCACAAAAGTGCAGGGAGGTCCTCTTAATGTAAGATGGTTGACTTAAAGAGCACGATACCAAACAATCTAGACTCAGCAGGTCTGAATCTAGCCTATATGTAAGGCAAGGAAACTATTTTTAGATGGGAAGGAGTAGGGCAGATTCATTTAAAGGTCAAAGTGAGTGTGTTTAGTAGCACAGTGTTAGATGACCTGCAGTGATGCCACTCTCTGCACAAACTGGCAGCTCTTTGAGCAGGTGTGAACAGTGGGAGATTATGGAGAGCGTTTCCTACAGAGGATTTTAAACTGGAGAGGTGTACTAATATGCCAGCACGGGGAACAGCATTTGCACAAGGCTTTTGTACCAGCAGGGTGAAAAACTTTTATAAAGTTAAACCCTCAGGCCAATCAGATAAAAACTCAGTAAGCTATTGACCAGTAGTTCCCACCTTGGATGGGTTGAATTTAGCTACTTCCACCAGAGTGCAAAAGAACCCTTTGAATGTAAAACAAACTGGTTGAGCTCAACTGCAGTAACAAATGGTTCACAACGGAAGTTAGAATTCCTGCAATATCACAATCCTTGGATGTAAGATGACTAACCCTGAGAAATGTTCACAACACACAAAAACTCATGCACACAGAAGTAGCTATTTGTCTAGTCTATCTACAACACAGCTAGTCACATGGCATTGTGAACACTAGCTGCAGATGACACTAACTGCTGACATGATACCCAACCTCATCTGCATAGTGGTAAAAAGGGAAATGGATATTATATATATTTAATTCTAGACAGTTGTTCTCCCCGGGCATCCACTCAAAATGGGCTTCTACCCGGTTGGACTTTCCTGGTAATCAAATATCAATCAATATGTTTACATATGTATGTATGCATGCATTCATGGTACATCCAAATTTAACTGAAGCTGGTTAAAACCGATATAATTTTGTCAAAAAAATTTGGTCTACAAAACAGATGGTTGATGGGTTTGCAAAACTGCAGAATCCCCAGCGTTACAGAATAAGCCCTTTCTCTGGTAGTGTGTGATCTCAGAGTTAGAATAATTTAGCAGAGGGTATGCTTATCGCTTCAATTTTATCTTTTTTAATCATGTATGTGTACTTAGTTACACTGGATATGTAGAGATTTGGGTCTGTCAAATTAATTTAGTAGATATTTATATGAAATAAGGAAGCGCTAAATAAAGTCGACATGTTTGGTCAACAAACTGACGACACATGGTTGAGAACTGTGTGAGGTCACTACATTACCAGGGTTGGGGAATATTTCTGTGATACTGTCCAGTCTGAGAGTCAGCCTATACAATTAGCAACTGTGATATGCAAACACTTATTATTGCATGCTCTGTTGTGGACCATGCGTTCTAACATGTTAGTATCGCTAAACTAGGAAATATTAGAGAAAGAAACTAGACCAAGTCAAAAAGAAGTGAAAGAATAAGTTGACAGAGGGGCTTCTGTAAGTCCTAATTAGGTCACTAAGATGTACACTGGCTTGCTCTACAGAAGTGGAAGCATCTCTACAGATATTTCCAGAAATATGAGGAGCTGTCACCCCTACAGCTCATAGGACAATACCTCCTAGAGTACTGTGTCCAAGTCTGCGGACTGCAGTTGAAAAAACACACCAGGATCACAGAAAATATACAGGAGCAAGTCACAAGTCACAAAAAGGATCCAAAACACTCCTATGCCTTGCAGGTACAAAATGTATGTCCTGATTTATGCATACCACAAAACCAGACTAAAAACACTGCTCACATTTAAAAATCCACACACATTCACCACCTATAATCGACAGTGAGTTGCAATAAAGGAGAAGGCAGTCAACTCAGTGACAGACAGTGAAACGTTCAAGCACACAGAACTAGCCACCCAAGTATAACTAGGATCTGGGATCTACAGGGCTTGCCGACAGGGCAACAGAAAATCAGACTAGCAAGGAAAGGAAAGGAAATGAACAGAGCCCATTAGCTTTTTTTTTTTTTTTTTGTGTAGCAACAGCAAAATAAATCCCTCTGCAGAAGTGCATCACAATGCCAATGAGTTGGCAAGCAGGTCAGCACATCACCATCATCAATCCGTTCCCTCCTCTTTTTCTAAATGGGTTAGGATGCTGCACCAACTGTCCAAAGCTCTCTCAGTTCAATGCTACCCTCCAACCCCTCTTGATAGCTATGCCTCGTCGCCCTCATATGATCAATTTACTTCATTTTCACTTGCTTTTGTCTGTTCTATCCTCAGTCTTCAACTCATCATCTGCTTTCCTGCACGTGTCCAACCACCATAGTCTGTTCTGATCTTCTCTGCAATGGAGCTACTTAGGCTTCTGCTATGATGTCATCAATTATCCGTGTGTTACAGTGTCCACCCCTACCACCCATCCGAAGCACTATCTCAATCACCTCAAACTTAAACAGCTTTGCCCTGACTGCCCACGTTTCTAAACCATACAGAAGTACACTTTTTTTACTTTCTTTAGCATTCTTTCACATGCTACACCTGGCACTCTGCCAGATGCCAGCAGCACCTCTGATTCTAGTTTACTTATTATACTTGTTTATTGGAATAGTGCACGGATCTCAATAGACCATTTGCAAGTACACCCCTGGTGAACAGAATCACATAAGAAATGAACAAAACATAGTTGCATATACAAGGATATACTAAAAAACAATCTCTTCATTCAGACTTCCCTTCTCCTCAACTACTCCTTCCAGATACTTGAACCTTTTAACCTGTTCCAATATGTGCCCTCAAATTTCAGTTTCTGCTTCCCCCCACTTGCTGCCATGACGACTGTTTTGCTTGTAGTCAGTTTCATCATATGCCTTCAGTTTTGCATGCGGACCATCACATTAACTTGGAATCAAAAAAATATCAAAGCATGTTAATTGTACATGTTCGTACCCAACTCAACTGTGCATGTCCCACAAGAATCACAGAAAGTATAAAAAAAATCCTTTCACATAATGGCAGTCAGTTGGTCTTAACCTCTAGATGGAACAGAGAGCAGTGGTGACTGATAGCCTTCTAAATTTGAGGGGAGTCTAAAGTCACATGCTTAAAATCCACCAAAGCCAAGTTTAAGGCTAGAATAGCTATGCAAGCCAAAGACAATCACAAAGCAATTTTTATGTTCACAATTCCAAAAGCACAATGCAACAATATGCTGGAGAGTGTGAACCTACTGGCCAATAAATTTAGCTCTAACTCTACCCTTCTCTTGCCCCCAGTCTGTCCCTCAATTGGTTTGCATTCAGGTATCACACAAGACCAAGTCCTCAAGGTGCTACATCAATGGGTCCTGACAATACTACATCTTAACTAGCATGTAGTATGATTTAGCCACACCCGTAACACTGCTAAATCTAAGCCTCTATACAGAGATTTGTACCAAGCAAATGAAGAACAGGTAAAGTTATTCCTCTGCATAAGGGAGATTCTTCCACAGACCAAGCAATTACACGCCCATAAGTCTGACCAGCATCATATGCAAAGCCATGGGAAGATCCATCATGGAACTAATCAAGACACAAGGAACCACCGAACACTCAACCCATCTCAGTCCGGATTCATTAAAGGAAGGTCATGCGTAGTCAACCTGGTGGGGTTTTTTTTTTTTGAGAATTTCCTTCATCCATTGCTTTGGTGACAAACTGTACACACTGCATACCTCGAACTGGCCAAAGCTTTTGACTCAAATTCCCCACTCAGGCAAAGCAAAAAAACTAAAACTGGGAATAAACTCCTATATCACCCACTGGATTGCCAACTGGCTCACAAATAGGATGCAGGAACTGAAAATACCTCTACAAAGAGACCAATCACCAGTGGTGTCCCCTAAAGTTCTGTGCTGGGACATCTCCTGTTTGGCATCAATTCTTCTGAAGTAGAAGCCAAAATCAAAAGGCCCTGTCCAAGTCTGCAGATGACAAGCTAGGAGCAGTTATTGAATCCCAAAATAACTTGGAAATCTTGCAGAAATTTTTGTCCCAAATAAACAACTATTGCCAAAATCATGGACTGAAACTAAATGCCAAACGTGTTACTAAATCTTTTGGGAAGTTACCTACCCCAGGGAACTACCACACTGACCGTATGTCTATAACACTTGACCCAGTTGCTTGGTATTTGAGAACCTACGAGGACTGTGACCTAACATTTGACCAACATGTGGTCATTGTTAAAGTCTTCCTACATTGCATAGCTTATAAACAAAGGGACTGTGTCTACATCTAGGCATGTCATTGCCCCCCTTTATGCAGCCCTCATTAGGCCAATCACCAAATATAATGCCCCGTTAGCATGCAGACATATGCAGCAACTGAAAAGCCTACATAGATACCTTACTAAAAGTATACAAGTCCTACATGGACCGACTCAAAGCCCCGTTATTATACTCGCATCCTACAGACTTACAGAAGTGATCTCTGCTTGGCATAAAAGGCATCCTCTGACTTACTGATGGATTTACTGCACATCAGCAAGTCAAATGGCATTAGAAATTCCTAGTCTAGGTATCTATACTTCTTCTGCATCAACAATGGTTTGGAGGGAGAGGTACATCTCACAAAGGATACCACTGCTCTGGAATAGAAATCTCTCATCCACGTAAAACAAAGTTCATCTCTGTCCATATTCAAGCACAAACTGGATATTTGTATTGGAAACAGAACATTTACCTGAGGGCTGCTCCCTGTACTACAACTGGACAGATGCAGCTCCTAAACACTTTATCCTATGCATGGGTTCCCTCAAATTATCTGTGGTTTTATCCCCAGTTATTCCTATTAAGAGTAATATATAATTAACAACCATGGGATGGGCAAGGCCAATCTCTAACCAAATGGAACAGGTTAACTAGAGCACAAAAGGGGGAAATGGCTAGGCTTAAAATGGCCCACAAGGGCAGCTAATCCAATACTTACGAACCTATAAGAACTGAAAAAAAAAAAAATGAAATAGAAAAGTTAAATAAAGATTGAGTAATGCAATGGGTTGCTGCCCACTAGAAAAGAATTTTCTTTGACTTAAACCACATAGGATCACAAATGATTCAGGAAGATTGTCAGAAATCAGCAGAGAAGAAAACCTGATCTTATTTAAACAGTCAAATAACATTCTGACACCGGTCATCTAAAGACCGTACTTGTCTGATTCACGATTACAGGTGGTTATTGAACCAGGCTTTTATTACATGACCTGTAAATGTAACACAATGACGTAAGCATACTTTACAAAAGGCAACAGTCTACTCTACCAGCTTTTATGCTTATATACAAATATGTAAATATTATTCAACCAGTTAGAGAAACAGAAGTGTCAATCAATATTCACACAATGTGAGCTCTTGGCA
Organism: Protopterus annectens; assembly: GCF_019279795.1. Lineage (NCBI taxonomy): Eukaryota > Metazoa > Chordata > Ceratodontiformes > Protopteridae > Protopterus > Protopterus annectens. The sequence goes on from NC_056742.1 coordinate 444,108,983, forward strand.
CACCTGGTTAAGAACATTAAAATTCTTTCACTTCCACAAATTTGCTGAAATGAACACTGGTCACCTTATGATAATATGGATTATTTCAATAAACGTCTTTCTAGTTGCCTGCCTCTTATGTTAATTTGACCATACATCTCATTTCCTCTCTGCTTTCACTGGCTTGTGTAAGCACAAAATTATCATTTTGTGAAATAACTCCCCTTCAACTATTTAAATTTATTGGCCATCCTACTGTATTCCATAGTACCACAATACAACAGTGACCACCCCCTTTCAAAATATATCTTGCTGTTTTTAAAATAGTGACTCTCCACTAAAACTCAACTTTTTAGACCGTTAAAACTTAAGTTACCTACTTTCACATCTAACTTAACTAGTTCACACTGTAGTGTTTAGGATAAACCATTTTTTTTTATCTCACCTTTAAGCATCCCTGTGGCTAACGCTTTGCTGTAATACCTGCTGGAAAGCACTAGGAAGCCTTAAACTGATACAAGCACTCAACTCTCTGTTAATAAGGAGAAATTAATTGTAGGCACTAAACAGCCCATAACTGCAAAGTACCTTGCTAAGGCAAGGGAAAACAGCTCCTGTACTTTACAAAAAAAGCACCAAACCAAACATGTTCAAGGGTCAGCTTCCGGTGATTTCTCCTGTCCACCTGCTGAATCTGGGCATACTAGGGCAATCCCGTAGTTGCCTCATGTACACAGACAACCCTCTCCTCCTACCATCCAACACTACAACCTGTGAGAGATGCACTTACATAGCCAAACTGGAAGCAAAGCTCTCTCCACCCAAGATTGTGCTAGACAGTCAAGAGGAGAAGGTTAACACCCCCTCACTACACCTCAAGCAACACATAGCCCTTCTAAACCCACACCACCAACACCCACACATAGAAACATTAAATTCACATATGCAGAGGCCTTTAACTGTAACCTGCCCAAGCAACAAGGACTTCCGAAGCTGAAACACAAACACCAATCACAACCAAAGTGTCACATAGCTCACACCACCAGTACAACACTTCAGTGTGCCTGACTGTAGTCACCTATAACTAATGTCCCATTCACCAGCCTGAGCAAGGAGAAAATTACAGTCAGCTACCTGTCGGGTGCCAGGATCAGACACATAATGCATGCACTCAAGTCACTCCACAACAAGTACAAATATGACTGTCATTGTCCATGTTGGAGTGAATGACTTGAGACGTACCTCCCTGGACTACATGAAAAGAGACATGGAAGAGCTCTCAGATCATGTGGCACAGGCAGGTATGACCCTAGCCCTGAGTAGCATCCTGCCTTTGCCCAGAATGATACCACAAAATAAGGACAAAATGACTGACTTCAACAATTGGCTAAGCTTCTGGTGTCATTCATAGGGGATCCAGTATCTGTCTGCCTGGGATGACATGAATGACAGACCATGATGCTTTGCGATTCAGGTTACTGGCCATGGCTCTTGCCACCCCTGTAGTGCCTTTTTTAGGCAAAGTTCAAAGGACAAAACCACCACCATAACAGGTACACGCATGCAAATTCTGAAGGTAATGCTACTCAATGCTAGAAGTCTAAACCTCAAAATGCACTCTCTCAAGGCACTCCTAAAAATGGAGAACATCGATATCTGTGCAGTAGCAGAGACCTGGTTCAAGGTTCCAGAGAGCACCCCAGCAATACTAGGATACAACTCTTACCACACTTTTAGACCACCAAACCAGGACCAAAACACTAAAGGTGGAGGAGTGTCCATATTCACCAAGGATATTCACACCACCAGGATTAGTTGCCCAACACAATGCGCCTGAAATTCTCCAGGTGCAACTAACACTAGGTAAGACTGCAAACCAAATTGTAGCTTGTTACAGATCCCCCACCATGACCCAAGATTCTCACTACATCTTTCTAAACATAGTGGAAAATATTAAGATACAACCAAATGCCCTAATATTGGGTGATTTCAACTACCCTGCCATTAACTGGGAAAACTACTCGCGTACCAACACCTTTGCCCAACGATTCTTGGAATTCATAAATTCCAACGCCCTGGATCAACTTATCCATAACCCCACCAAGGGCTCCAATAGCCTAGACCTGGTCATTACCAACATGGGAAATCGATGCTCCACACCAGTGGTCAACCCCTCATTGGTCAGGTCTGACCATAAGCTAATCACCCTTAACATCCACATCCCACCCCCCAGTAAGAAAACCTCCATAAAAAAACTTCTCCAAAGCCAGCTTCATGCTACTCAAGTCAGAAGTGACAAACTTCATGACACCCATGCAGATGGGAGCTGAAAGTTTGACTGCCGATTCCTACACTAAGGCACTGTATGAGCACATCCACTCATGCATGAAATGTGCCATCCCAAATAGAACCAAGATGCACTCCTCGAAAAAAAGGAAGCCAATCTGGTGGTCCCCTGTCATAAACAAACATTACAACAAAAGGAAAAAACTGTTGCAGAAAAGAGGAAAATCCCAGGATGCAAAAAACTCCCTTACCAGCCTCAGTAAGAAGCTGAGATCCCTCATAAAATCCTCAAAGCTAGTTACGAAAATAAAATTGCCAAAGATTACAGACAACCACAAGGCATTCTATAACTATGTCACAAATCTAAATGACAATGCTCAGATCTGCTCGGAGCTACAATAGAATGGCATTAAATGTACTGATCCCAAGGATATTGCCAATATCCTGGCAGATCAATTCAGTGCCAACTTCACCTCCCTCTCACCCCCTAAACTGCCCATCTCAATACCGAAAGATTACCAAATTCCGGTAATAACGGCCAGACAGGTAAAAAACACACTCTCCAAAGCTAAGAATACAGCATCCATGGGACTAGATGACATCCCGGGCTGTGTACTACATGAACTACAAAATGAACTGGCACCTCACTAGTGTCATGTTTAATCACAGCCTCACCTCAGGCTTCATTGCCCACTGAGTGGCACACAGCTACAGTTATCCCACTCCACAAGGGGGGATCCACCTTGGATCCTGGGAAATACTGCCCCATCAGTCTGACGAGCCTAATCTGCAAGACCATGGAACTTATAAACAAAGACATTGGCAACCTTCAAACATTGGACCCCACCCAGTTTGGGTTTGTGAAGGGCCGATCTCGTCTCCTGAACCTGACTGACTTCTTCGAATCAGTCTCCAGGGCCGTGGACAGGGGTAAGATGGTCCACACAGCCTATCTGGACCTTGACAAGCCCTTTGATACCATCCCCCATGCTGGAATCATAGCTAGACTTACTAAGTTGGGCATTAATCCCTATGTCATTCGATGGGTTGCCAACTGGCTTACTGACAGAAACCACACTGTAAAAGTAGCAGACTCCAAATCCAGCAACAGAGAAGTGTCAAGTAGAGTACTTCAGGATTCAGTCCTGGGACCGCTCTTGTTTGGCATCTACTTCTCTGAAGTACAGGCCAACACTAAAGGACTCTGGATAACAAAGTCTGCAGACGATTGCAAACTGGGAGCCATTATTGAATTCCCAAATGATGTGGATACTCTACAAAAGGGCCTTACAAAAAAGATGCTTGGTGCCAGAGCCACAGGCTCAAGCTCAATGCCAAGAAATGTATAGGTATCCCCTTTGGAAAAAAACATGTACCCGCGAATTACCACATAAGTGGCAGTACGTTTAACACCGAAAGTGTGATAACAGACTTGAGGATACAGGTGGATGTTGGTCTCACCTTTGATAACCACATCGCCACAACATTCAAGAAATCCTTCTGTGTGGCACACAAATCACCAAGGGCTTTTCATCCTGAAAAAAGGAGATCATTGTCCCACTGTACTCATCCCTCATTAGACCCATTATAGAATACAATGCCCGTTTGGTATGTACCTCTCAAGACAACTGGAAAGGCCGCAGAAATACCTCACTAAAAGAATCACAGGCCTAAAGCAGATGTCCTACACTGACCGCCTTAAAAACTCCAGCTATACTCTGTGGCATACCTTCTACTCAGAGGCGATCTCTGCTTAACATACAAGGCCATGTCAAACCCAGAGCTGTTGGACATGCTACACTTAATGAAATCCCAATCCCTCAGAGCCACAATCTCCAGGGATTTAAAACTTGTCATCACAATAAACAAAACTTGCTGGACGGATAGGTTCCTGACCCAGAGACTCCCCAGATTCTGGAAGACTGCCCATACAGGTCAAGCAGAGCGCCTCTTTGGCCCTCTTCAAAAGGAACCTTGACAATTGAATGGGAGAAAGGAAATTCTCCCTGGGGATCACGTCAGTTGCCCTGTTAGACAGGGGTCCAGGGAAGTAAATAGTGTGGGAAGAAATGGCCAGGGAATTCTTATGGCTAGGCTTGCATAGGCCTTAGGGCCGATAGCCTAGTACCAACCTATGACTTGAGTTTCTTACCAATGTAAGCAACAGGAGTAAACAGAAAATGAAGTATTCGGTGATAATTTCTGAAACTTCAGTGGCAAGTAATTTAAAATCCTTATTGCTCAACTGCTAATGTGCCACAAGTGAGTAAGATGGAAGAGAAACTTATCTTCATTATCCACAACATCCACGGAAGGGAGGAGGGTCAGGCAATGGCATGCAGTAGTAGGTGATCACAAGATGAAGATCAAACATTCCAAGGTTCAACTGTTATGTGGTAGGAGATAGCATACATGGGCTTACCACAACAGCTTACTTATTTGTGGGAGGACCTTCCCCCCAGTAAGGGTCTACAACTGGGATCATCCTCTCTTCTATTCCAGTTCCACATTTTCTCTCAGAACCTCCTGTCTGACAAAGCAGGTAGTCATTACAATGGCAAACAGGGTGATATCATCAGCTGCCTGAAGTCATCATTCCTAACATGGTGATGTCATCAGCTGGTTGAAGACAGCACTCCTAACTAGTGCTCTAAAAGACTGCCCCAACCATTACAATGCACACTTCCTGCAACTCAGGAAAGTATCTTGGCACCAACAACTAACAAATAATCTACAAGTATTATTTAAATGTTTTCCATGACATTCCAACAGCTGTTGCTGTATGGAGGAACAGCAGCACATAGAAATTAAGTTGCTTGGAACTCACCAAAATTAATCCCTCAAAGATTAACCGAGGATGTCAAGTTCGAATATCAGAGACCTTTTTTGCTACATTGATGTCACATCATAAGCAAGCAGTAAATTTTAGCACAGAATAAGGGTCTGGAAAACAACAAAAACGCAAAAGAATCATAAGCCTGAGTCCAGAAGTACAAGTACCGAAGGAAGACAAACTCCTGCATTCAAGGTTAACAATGTCCTGTGAAACTGTCAGAGGTCTCCATGGCATAGATTTCTAGTGGAGAAGATAGTGCAGAATCCTGTGATATAGAAGAGGCCTGAATGGCCAAATACTTGTACAATGACACCAACTAACAGAATGCTGTATGTCAGAGTTCCAAATGGTCATATATATATGGGATCACTGTTTTGTCAAACGTTTGTTACACTGAATGTTTTATTAGTTTTTTTTTTTTAATGTAAATGTTAGTTTATCAAAAAATGCTGGCATTTCGATATATTGGGGGGGGGGCTTCTGGATAGTGGGGAGTATGATTCTGCCCTTTTCACACTGCTACCCTATCTTGGAGTTGGTATATAAAATTAGTAGGGGTGTGGAGGATGCAAGAGTGCTTGCCCCCCCCCATGCATGAAACACTTTCAATTTTGTCAATTTAAAACATTTGTTCATAGGTTGGTACTAGGCTATCGGCCCTAGGGCCTATGCAAGCCTAGCCATAACAATTCCCTAGATATTTCTTCCCACAATATTGACTTCTCTGGGCCCCTGTCTAGCAGGGCGACTGACATGATCCCCAGGGTGAATTTCCCATCTCCCATCCAATCAAGGTTCCTTTTGAAGAGGGCCAATGAGGCGCTCTGCTTGACATGTATGGGCAGTCTATTCCAGAGTATGGGGAGTCTCTGGGTCAGGAACCTATCCCTCCAGCATGTTTTGTTGATTGTGATAAGGTTTAGATCCCTGGAGCGTGGGGCTCTGAGGGATTGGGATTTCAATTTAAAGTAGGGTGATGATGTTGGTCAGCAATGTAGTTAAATATAAATTTATACATATGAAATAAAAGACAAAGGGTCATACATGCAAACTGTTCAGTAAAAATGGCAAGATGTTGTACATTATACACAGAAAACATAACCTAGTGTTAATGTGAGGAATAGCAAGTAGCTTAAGTGTTCTAATCTTTACCAATTCATAATCTCTTCTCCCACCCCTTTCACGAAGAAAGCACTTTGGTTTTCGACTTAAACTGGTCACTCATATTTAATGTTGCATTAAAGAACAAATTCTGCAAGGCAAAACACAGATGAAAGGGAATCCTCGCCCAGTCAGTACCACATCAGTGCACTTTGCTCTCCGACCACGTTCAGAATTTGACTATGGGATGGTCTTATCTTTTCAGTACACAAGAAATTTAAAGAAGAAAGGTTGTTTAGCCTTCTATAACAAGGAAAACACTGCTAAGTAAACTTATGAAAGGCCCTGGACATCTGGAGGACTGAAGCACACAGTTCCTACACATCTAAGTTTATTGGTATCCTCTTTCTCAAAATGTCAGCTTGGGTAGAGGTAGCTGCCTCACCAATATCCAATCCTTCCACATCTCAACCACAGCTGCTGGAAATATGTATAAAAAAAACATCTGGGTAGTATCCAGAACAAGACTATGCATCTGTCTCCTGTTCCATCCCAAACACCTGAGGACAAACATCGGGGTAAGATATTTACTCAAATATCTACAAACTTTCACCGTTACAAACCTTTCTTTCAACATTATTTATATGTATGTATAAATGCAATTTGTTTCATTTCACAGAAAACTGGAAAACTGTGTGTGGGTGCACACACACAGGGTGGGTACACATTCTGTGATGGCCTGTATCCTCATGCAGACCGATTGCTTTCTTGGCTGGAACCATTACTATTAGTTTCCCACAATTCTGTAGTGATTAAGCAGGTAAGAGAATGAGTGAACATTACGTCTTTACAACTTTTAAAACTAGAACTTTAATAATCCCTGCTTATAAGACAAGAACTGTTGACAAATGTACAGCATACCAGCGTATGAAGCTAAATGCCATTAAACTGCATGCAAAAGTAACATGCATTCATCCATTCAATGAAAGACCTGCTGATTCATTAACATACAAAGTGCTCATTGTTAAATAAATTCAAAGAACTAAACACAGGACAGTAAATTACTACCATCCAGTTTCAAATCCACAACTAGTTTCAGGACGACAAAAGTTCAGCACCTCCAACACACACTTCGCAGATACTACAATTACCGCAAATACACTATTAATTTACCAGACCCCCCCCAACCAATGAACCTTGACCACTAGCCACTATGTACAACCACTTGTTCCCTGGGGGTGACAGCCCTACAGCCCAATCATTTCCCTGGGGAAAAAAGTTGAGTGAACCACTAGTGTCAGCAATCAACCTCATGCTACACATCAAGGGTTTAAGCCTCAATTCCTCCCTGTAAGCAAAGTCCTACTTACCTGTAACAGTAGATGCTCAAGTTCCTCACTGCCTCAGTGGTATTTTGGGTTATCTGCACTGGAAACCCAGAAACAGCCTACTTTCAGAAGCTCAGACTCCCCATCCTCTCTCTTATTGACAGCTAATTGACTGAGCAAATCCTGAGGGGGATGCCTTCAACTGTCACAGGAAGTGTGTGTTCAGTCTTTTTTTCTTCTACAAAAGGAGGAGAGAAGTAATCCATACCATATGAAAACCAAATATAGCAAAAACAATTGAATCAGAGAGGTTGAAACCCACCTCAACTATGCACAATATGGGGATGTTTGAGGAAGGGTGCTGTCACTGTGGCAGTGAGGAATTCTAATAGCTACAATAACAGGTAAGAAGGACTTGCACAACTGTACTTCATTCTCACTGCCTCAATGGTATTTTGGGTAAATTCCCAAAGCTTACCTTACTTGGGAGGTGGAGGAATAAGGATCTAGGAACCCCTGGAGAACAGTTCTAGAAAAACCTGCTCCGTACCTTGAAAAGGAATACAGTTTATTGTGCTCCGTGAAGCTTTGAGCAGAGGACTAGGGTGCTGCCCCTAGAATGCTTGTAGAGTCCAACCTTTTCTAATAGGCAAATAAGGTCTTAGTCGAGTGAGCCTTAACCTTGCCTGGATGAGACTTACCATGGAAGGAACAACAGAAAACAAAATCCGAAGACAACTACTGTGCAATAGTTTGCTTACAGACAAGGTGACTTTTCTTACCCTGAATAGCAGACAAACAGCTGTTCAGCATTTCTAAAAGGCTTTGTTTTGTCGAGTTCTACCCGAGCTACCTGTACGAATCAAAGGTACAAACAATCTTTTCTCCCTTGCTTTTTTTGATCAGGCTAGAATAGTGGAGATTGATGACTTGATTATATGTAAATTCAGAAACAACTTTAAGCATGAATAAACCCTGCCCTTGTGAAATATTGGGTACATTTGGCTTACCACGAGAGTCAGCAGCTCACTGCCTTGCAGATGTCAGACCAAGGAGTAAAAATCTTTCAAGTAATGAACCATAAATCAGCCTGACAGGCATGTACTAAAGTAGGCAAGATCAATTTTTTACTAACCAGGCTGGGATACCAAGGAGGAGGAATTTACTTTTATAGCGGTATCACATGCAACATCCCTTTCAGAAATTGTTTGACCAAAAAGAGAGAGAAAACAGAAGGATCCATAGACACAAGTGAGATGGCAGTAAAATGCACCTTGATAGAGATGGTTTATCAAATGATACTAAGTAGCTCACACAAACATTCAAAACAAAGGAGGGGTCTAAACCCTTTTGGAGCTCTATTGGCTAGGCACCACCTTGAAAACCTCTGCCTCTTGTAAATGTAAGATTTTCTAGTTGCAGGTTTTCTTGCCTCCTTAAAAACCTGCTGCACATCCTCATGGAACAAGTGCCTAAAAGGTATCAAAACAGAATCTAGGCTGTCAGTTGCAACTGTTGAAAGTAGGGGTGTACCATTTGCCCCTGATGCTGTGTGAGCAGATGCAGTCTGTGAGAAAGCTTGTGGTAACTGCCACTGGCCAAGTCCCATTAAGGGTGAACCAACTCTGCCTAGGCTAAAAGAGGATTAATACAATGATTTTTGTTAATTCTTTCTGAATTTTCTAAAGTACCTTGGGAATCATTAGAAAGGGTGGAAATGCATATAGAAACATTCCCAACCATGGGAATGACTGAGTGTCTGCCTTCCAAGCATGCTGCAAAGACGTCTTGAAAACATTCAGTTGTCTGTTTTGAAAGGAGATGAACAGAACTACTTGAGGTGTACCCCATATCTGGGTCAAGTCCTGGAAGACCTCTACATAAGGCTTCCACTTGTGAGGATCCGTCCTGAATCTGATTAATCTGTCTGCCACTGTGTTTTGCTCTTAATGAATGGATGAGGCTTGAAGATCTAGGGAATGCTGTAGAGCCAGCTCCAAGACCATCAGTGTCAACTGGCAAATATATGACCTAGTATCCATTTGGTTTGTTCAGGTACCAACATCATGGTTGTGCTGCCTATGATCACAAGACAGAACTGGACTCATAGTCCCTAAGTGGTAAATCGCTGCCACCATCTCTTTTACATTTATGTGCTATGGTATGTCCTGAGGACCCCACAAGCCTTGGACTTTATCTCCCATAGCCACTGCTCCCCATGCAAAATATGAATATTCCAACTAGACGGACTGGACTAAAGTCAGGGTCTGGAGAAAAATGTCCTGGATTCATAAACAGTTGACTGTTCCAGCACTGTTTTTGATTCACAAATCCCTGTACAGTACAGGAAAATTCAAGGGATGAAAGTACTGCGTCCAACAATTCAAGTACCACTGAATTTTCCTGAGTTGTAATCTGGCTAGTGATGTCATCAGGGTCATTGATGCCACGAGGCATAGAACTCTGAAGAATTCTCTTGCTGAGGCCATATCTAGAAAACAGAAATGCAAGAAAATGTCCTGATAATGGTAAAGTTATGTACTGACTATAACATTACATCTGTGTTGTCCATTTTTATTCTTCAACTGATGGGTTTCAGATTAGACTCAGCCACTTCATCCAAATCCGCTGATCCAAACTCGCAAGCTCCTCCCTTTACCGATAATACCTTCCAGCCTAACCTACCTCAGATCAAGTTTGCTGCCCACAGGAGTCAACAAATATCTTGAGAGATGCCAAGAAGGTACAGAATAAGAAAAAGTGCTGAGTTCAAACAAGGAACAACAGGTCACAAAGTGATATCCTCAGGTCTCTCCAGCAGTAAAGGGAAGGGGGTTAGGAGGGCAGAAGTTGAGGAAAAATGAAAATGGACAACAAAGATGTAACATTATGGTGAGTACACAAGTTTTTTATCTGATGATGTCATTTCCATTTATTCTTCAACTGATGGGCCACAGTCCTCAGCTACTCAAACCTTGGGTGGTCCTCATGGAAGGATATTTCAGAGGACTGTGGAGTCAAAAAACAGCTCTATTCCTACAAATCAACTCCAATTTGTAATGAGCAATAAGGGTATGAGCACTGGACCTAGTGGCAGTTGCACAAATGTCATCTATGGAAGCGTTTGACCAAAAGGCTGAAGATACAGCCACAGACCTCACTGAATGAGCTCTAGTATGCTTAGGCAAGCACAACTGTCTTACTGCAGACAAAAGAAATACAATAGGTTAAACATTTGGCCAGTGTAACATTAGCATCTGACTTGCCCAATCTGTTAGGTAAGAAAGATACAAAACTGGTCTGTCTTCCGAAATCTGTGGTTTGGTGGCAATACAATCCAGGTTGTCTATGTACATTCAAAAGATTGGAGCATGTACTCTCCTCGGTTTGAAAATTCTAGAATGCAACCCAGGACGTTAATGACCTGGTTGGGTCAGAGCTTGCAACAAAACAGTTAACACCCAAAGAGGAGTAGGATCCTTTACTGGAGTTTCAAGTAAAAAAGTTCAAGATACCTTCTTCTAAATTATGCAAAACATAATGAATCATTTTCACCTACAAAAAAGTTTGAAATGACAGCCAACTGCACCTTAACAGTAGAAACGCTAGCACCCTTCATAGAAAATTTAAGATAAAAAAAAAAAAATTAAGTACAGCTGGTATAAGGGCAGAAAACATGTCCAAGATCTCTCAACTGCCCAGAACACAAATCTCTTCCATTTGTTTTTGTAAATCTTTCTAGAAGAAGCTTTGTGAAAAGATAAAATATGATAGACTGGAGTGGAGAGCTTGGGCTGTCTAGCAATCACTGGAACTGGAGGAAGCATGCAGTCAGTGTGAGGCCTAGTATGTCCAGATGAGTCACACCTGTCAGATGAGAAAGGTCAGGATTGGGATCCAGTATCCATGGCAGATGAAGATGAAGCCAGAGGGAAGGTATCAAATTTGATGAAGCCAAAATGATGCAACGAAGAGAGCTCACCAACCTGTATGCTCCGGTTCTCCTGTTTAATATACGAGACCACAGACATACTGTCCATCTAAACAGCAATCATTCCAGAAGGGAGAACATCTTGAAAGGCCTGCAATGCTAGCTGGTCTGCTCTCATTTCCAGAACGCTGATGTGCATCTTGGCAACTTCTGGGGACAGTGTTCTTCCCAAGTGCTCCCCCCAACCCCAGTTAAGAAGCGCCAATAGTCAGCATGGCAACTGGCAGGGAAACAAAAGAATTACTTTGAGAAACTTCATTGGAGCTAAGCCAGCAAAGAAGAAATTTTGGCAAGGCAGTGATCTTGACAGGGGCATATAAATGCTGTTGTAGAACAGACCACTGTACCAAAAGAATCCACGGCAGAACCTGTATGTGAAACCTTGCTAAAGGAACTAGGGTGATGGCTGCTGCCATGCACGCTAAGCCCTGTAAGACTAGACATGCTGGCAGAGATGTGCACGATAACTTTTGTGACCTGGGATCTGAATTCACGTAGGTAGAACAGAGGCTGTGCCACTGTGTTTAGACGACCATCTATGAACTCCAATCTCTGTGTGGGTGTGAGATGAGACTTGCTATAATTGACTGTGATATCTAGATGAAGATGCAACTGGAGAAAGAAGTACCTTGCCTATAGAAGTAGATGCCTGGATAGGGACGTTAGTAGCCAGTCGTCTAGGTACAGAAACACTCTATCCTTGCAGTCTCACGCGAGTGGCTATCACCAGCAAACATATGGTGAACATCCTGGGGACTGCGGTGAGGCCAAAGGGCAGTGCTACACACTGGCAATGACTGGCTCCCAGCCAGAAGCTCAGATATCTCCTGCAGTGTCCATTCACTCACATTATGAAAGTAAGCATCCTGAAGATACCTCAAGCACATCCAACTGCCCTTTTCACAGAAGAAACAAAATGGACTGAACCGTAACCATCAGGAACCTTTTATATGTGACATATTGGTTTAACTGGCTGAGATCCAGCATGGGTCTCAAGTCCCCTGTCATCGTTTGCACAGACAAGAACCATGATTAAATTCTGGATCCTGTCTGTTTTAGGGGCACCGTCTGGATGACTTTCTGAGCAGCTTTTACTATTTCTAATGTTGCCATCTTCCTCTGACTGGGTAGAACATGAGGACTCTTCATTCTGGCAAGAGAATTTTGGAAAATGGTACGATATAACCTCAGGATGCAATTCTCTTCAACCAAGAGTCTTTTGTGATAGACAGCCAAGCTTTTTAGTGCACAGACAAATGCCACCCCCAGCCCCCATCACGTCAGCCTCCAGAGAGCAAATGTCAGGCTGCCTTTCAGAAGCACTGAAGCACTCGGAGGGTTTGTCTGAAAAGGAATCCCAGAAACTCTGATTATGCATGTTACTTCTGCCACATTGATGGCATCATCTATTAAAGTTCAGTGGCCCTGACAGAATCAATAACCATACGCGGAGATATATTTTTATTTTGTTTCTTATTTTTAGATTTAGATTTGATGTGGAGCACAAGAGAAGGATCAAGTCAGGGGAGAGAACACCAGCCAGAATAATAAATTGACAGCACTGGATAAAAGTATTACATTAAACAATAACATTTCTAGTAATAAGTATGAAAGCTGGCCAATTCTTGGTTACCTTGGTAAATAACTCAAAATGCCACAGAGGCAGTGGGAATGATAATCATCTGAGAATGCTTCTCACACAGGCCAGATATATTCCAAACAACACATACCAGCTCCCTGGAAATATGGCACACCTCTGTATAACTGAGAGTCACTATTAGCCATACAGCAGCAAGCAACTACACACTTGCCCGGATGTCAGCCAGGAAACAAGCAAGACTGCCTTCACCCCCAGCCTGGCTCTTTTAGGGCTTGTCCTGCTATAACAAAACAAGTTATGTTATGGGCTACTGTTAAGAAATGGGTTTAACTCCTCAATGCAATGAGAACAAAGATATTTAAACAAAGCTTACCTCATACAAGGCCAAATTTTTATCACAAAGCTCATTCCCTTTTGCATCAGAAACATTGTTCAAGAAAGGATGGTTTTCGTCACCATGACCTAAAAAAGAAAAATATTAACCTTAATCATAATAAAATTATAAAATAGTATAATTAGAAGTTATGTACCTACCATAACGTTCCATGTTAGTTGTCTTCTTCTCGCCTTCTTTCTTGCTGGATGGGGTCGGAACCGATCCTCGGCTCCGACTCGGCCACTCTAAAAGCTCGAGAGCTAGTTCCACCGGCTCGAGGCTCCCCTATATCCCACAATGCTAGGCGGCAACTCCTCAGATCACGTTTGAAAGCTAAGCCCAGCAAGTAAATTCCATAAAAGGAACAAAAGAAAACTCCTCTAGGTCTGTCCTGGCTAGGGGGAAGGAGGGTGGGATGCAAGAAAGAAGGCGAGAAGAAGACAACTAACATGGAACGTTATGGTAGGTACATAACTTCTAAATGTTAAGTTGTCTATCTCGCCTTCATTCTTGCTGGATGGGACCGTGTCCCTAGCACCTTGTCCCGGGTGGCCTATCGGAACAGACTCTTGAGTACAGTGGAACCAAAGTTGGCTCGGTCTCTAGAGGCCAAGTCCAACTTGTAATGAGAAATGAAGGTATGGGGAGAAGCCCAAGTAGCTGCAGAACAAATCGAATCAATAGGCAGCCTATCTTGGAAAGCTATAGAAGTGGCTAAAGCTCTAGTTGAATGAGCCCTGGGTTTGGATGGCAACTGTTGATGTCTGATCTCATACACAAGGGTAATCAATGAAGTAAGCCATCTAGAGAGAGATACCTTAAAAACTGAAAGGCCCATTCTACCTTCTGCATAAGAAACAAAAAGTTGATCAGACTTCCTGAATTGTTTGGTCCTGTCTAAATAGTACCTAAGTTGGCGATGAACATCTAAACAGTGTAACTTTTGTTCTGACCTATTAGAATAATTAGGGAAGAAGACAGGAAGCTCAATGGTTTGATTCAAATTTGCCAGTGAAGCTACCTTGGGCAAAAAGGACGGGATAGTACGTAAGGACACCCTATCCTTATGAAACACCAGATAAGGGGGTTGACTACACAGAGCATGGAGTTCAGAGACTCTTCTAGCTGAAGTGATAGCTACTAAAAGGAGTGTTTTCCAAGATAGTAATTTTATTGAACATGAAGCCGCAGGTTCAAAGGGGGGAAGAATTAAGGACGCCAGAACCAAGTTGAGATCCCATTGAGGAGGATCATCCCTGATTGGTGGTTTGAGGAGAAAAACTCCCTTTAAAAAGGCTTTGCAGAGTTTGAGAGACATAATGGAGGACTCAGACTCCAACACGAAAGTTCGATATTGCTGCCAATTGAACTCTGATGGTAGACGGAGAAGAACCTGAGTGGAAAAGTTCGGCTAGAAAGTCTAGAACTGATTGAATGGAAGCAGCAAACTGGTGCCAAAGCCACAGCCTAAAGTTAAACGCTAAAAAATGCATAGTCATACCCTTTGGGAAAAACAAGGTTACCCCTAGCTACCATATAGGTGGCAATCCACTAAGCAGAGAAGAAGTTATCAGGGACCTGGGGACTCAGGTGGATAGTGACCTTTCATTTGACACCCACGAAGCCAAAGTAGTTAGAAAGACCTTCTACATTGCCCACCTGATCATGAAGGGTTTCACATCTAGGTCAAGGGAAGTCATCATCCCCCTGTACTCATCACTCATCAGACCGATGATTGAGTAGAACGCCCCATTTGGAATGCATCTGACCCGACACCTGCAGCAACTGGAAAGGCCCCAAAAGTTCCTCACCAAAAGGATAAAGGGTCTCAAAAATATGTCCTATGCTGCCCGACTGAAGAAGCTCCAGCTCTACTCAGTCGCTTATCGCCTGCTCAGAGGTGACCTGTGCCTGACTTACAAGGCCATGTCCAACCCGGAATTAATGAACATGCTTCACCTCAAAAAAATCTAAGTCCATCAGATCCACAAGAGCACGAGACTTAAACCTTGACACGGCCATAAATAGGACGTGCTGGAGGGACAGATTCATCACCCAGAGGCTCCCTATGCTGTGGAACAAAATCCCGGTACATGTGAGGCGAAGCACCTCGCTGGTCTTGTTCAAGAGAAATCTTGACCAATGGATGGGGACCGCAGGTATACCCCAGGGATTACATCAGTGTCACTGCTTGACAAAGGCACAGCAAAATAATGGGCATAATATCCTTCAATCTAATGGGGTGGCGCAAGCCAAAAAAATCTGGGCTAGGCTTATAAATGCCCTAGGGCAGATAGCCTACTATGAACCTATGAATGTATATTCTTTGACTGCGCCCAATAGGAAAAACGTTTCCACTTGTTATGATAAATCTTCCGAGTGGAAGATTTATGGGAGGCTATCAAAATATCTCTGAGCGAGATATCAGAGGAAGCCTGGCTAGAGTTGGAATTGGAGGAACCATGCTGTGAGGTTCAGAGAAGGAAGGGAGTGGTGCAACTGACCCGACTGATGGGTCAAGAGGTCTGGAACTGGGTCCAGATGCCAAGGTTGCTCCAACAGATAACGGTGGAGAAACAGGAACCAAACCTGTCGAGGCCAGTAAGGGGCAATAAGGATCATGGAAGCTTTCTGAGCGATGGCTTTCTGTATTAGCTGAGATATCAGTGGGAAGGGAGGAAAAGCATACAGAAGTCCCCGGGGCCAATCGTGTACTAGAGCGTCTCTGCTGGGGTGGCCTGGTTGGGGAAAGAGGGAGAAAAAATCGTCACACTTGCTGTTTTGGGGAGTAGCAAAAACGTCGCAGCAAGGCCGGCCCCACTTTCGAAAAACTTTATCCAACACTGAATTCTTCAGAGACCACTCATGAGGCATGAGAATAGCTCTGCTCAATTTGTCTGCAATCACATTGGACTTCCCGGGAATGCGCGCGTTGCTAACAGAAACCGCTGAGAAGAAATCGCCCATTGCCACAGTCTGAGTGCCTCTCGACATAGGGGGTAAGATCTGGTTCCGCCTTGTTTGTTGATGTACCACACTACAGACATGTTGTCTGTCTGAATTGCTATAGTTCCCTTGGGAAGAGAGTCTTGTAAGGCTTGCAACACTAGAAGCACTGCTCTCCTCTCTAGGACATTTATGTGCAAGTGGCACTCGAAAGGTTGCCACATGCCTTGGACTGTCCTGCCCTGGTAATGCCCCCCCCACCCGATCAGGGAGGCGTCCGTTGTCACTGTAGCAACCGGAGGGGAAGGGACGAAAGGTCTCCCTAGGTGGAGCTGAGGAGATGTGATCCACCAAGAGAGATGAATCTTGCACGATTGAGTTATCCGAATAGGATGGGACACTGGAAGTCGTTGGAAAGACCATTGTGTGAAGAGCATCCATTGTAAAATTCTCATATGGAAGCGAGCTAATGGTAGAAGAGGGATGGCCGCCGCCATAATCCCTAAGACTTTCAGGATCAATCTGGCTTTGACTTTGTTGCTCTGCAAGACAAGAGAGACCTGTCTGTGTATGTCTGCTATTCTCTGCTATGTGAGTCTGGCTGACATGTTGACTGTGTCTAGATTTGCGCCTATAAAGGTAATAACACGACAAGGCGACAAGACAGACATTTCGTAATTTATTGAAACGCCTAGTGCCTGACATTTGCGAAAGGTGTAGTCTCTGGCGAGAAGTAAAAGATGCTTGGTGGGGGCTGTAAGGAGCCAGTCGTCTAAATAAGGAAACACCTGGAATCCTTGTCGTCTCAGATGAGAGGCTACCACTGCCATGCATTAGGTAAACACTCGGGGGACTGTAGTGAGAGCAAAGGGCAGGGCTCTGAATTGGAAAGGACTGGTTCCCAGCCTGAAGCGGAGGAATCTCCTGGAGCGTCGACTCATTCTGATGTGATAGTACGCGTCCTGGAGATCTATCGAGCACATCCAGTTGTCCTGCCCCAAAAGGGGTAGAATGGACTGCAGCATGACCATCCGGAATTTTGTTTTCTTGACAAACCTGTTCAAGTTGCTGAGATCCAAAATGGGTCTCCAGTCCACTGTTTTCTTTGGAACTAAAAAGAATTTGGAGTAGATTCCGGATCCTGTTTGGTCTGCTGGAACTGGTTGAATGGCTCTTTTTGCAAGCAGCTTTGAAATTTCTAATGCTGCTTGCTCCCTTTGACTGGGTGGAACGTCTGAAAGGGATTTTTTGGATTGCTTCGGAATGAAAAGGAATGGGATTCTGTTGCCTTCGGAAATAACAGACTGTACCCACTTGTCTTGAGTTAGGGATAGCCAGGCTTCTGGGTACAGCGATAATCTTCCCTCGACTGCCTCCGAAGGTGGACAGTCGGGCAACACCTCAGGGATGCTGAAAGGGCTGGTCGGAAAGGGATTCTCGACTGCCCTGAATCTGCGGGCCCCCTCTGCCTCTAGGATGGCGTCTACCATTATTGTTCCCCCCTCTGCCTCTAGAGGGGAATCGACTCTGTGCATCAGGCAAATCTCCCTGAGATTGTTTGCGGAACCACATCTTTCCCCCTTTCTGGCCTTTGGGGTAAGGCCTAGGAGGAGTAGAAAAATGGACTCAGACGGCAGAGAGAGTTTTGCCATCAGTCTCGCACCTAGTCAGGGTTTCCTTCACTTGAGGACCAAAGAGGGATGATCCATCAAAGGGGGAATTAGTGAAGGACGCCTTGAAAGGGTCCGCAAAGTTACATAGCCACATCCAGGCGTGCAGACGCAAGGCTACACCTGTACCTGCCGCTCTACTTGCTCCATCAGCCGCATATGAAAGGAGGCGCATGGAGGAGTTAGTTATAGAATTAAGGGTTGCCAGTTGAGAGTTCATTCAATCCTGAAAACCCGCAGCTGTTGGGTCCTTTAACATTTCGCTCGCTTCCTTGAGCAAATCCCTCTGAAGAAGAGTGAAATGACACCGGTAATTCAACGATCGCATGGTAAAGGTCACTGACGAGAACATCCGCTTCCCGTACCTGTCCATCGACCTAGACTCCTTGTTAGGAGGATGAACAGGCACTGAAGGATCAGCTAACTCCTTCTTGGTGGCCGCAGCCACCACCATAGCAGAGACGCCTTTGGTTAAAAATTCTTTGT
>NC_056742.1:444128081-444230581 GCF_019279795.1 Protopterus annectens
ATCTATCTGCCCATATGTCCACTTTGGAAAGATTTCTGGAGGACCTGGTAGATTATGTGGTTTACTGGGGCCTAGAGTGCTTCTTTGGCATTTGCATATAAGGGAAATGGAGCCTAGGGGAGACTGGATCCAAAAGAAACTCGGGTGGTCTGTAACCTGAGCTGTAGGGCTTGCTGATAATTGGATCCAAATTTTAGGATCCAAAGATTTTGAATCTGGAGTTAATGTACTTGAAATTTTAGGAGGCAGTTCCGAAGAATTTCTGGATGACTTTGGTGGTGAACACTTCCTATGCTCCTAAGGAGCTTTAGAGGTTTCACTGGGGGTTTGAGCCACTGAAGATGATGTAATTGAGGGAGGAAGTAGACCCTTAAGGATAAGTTTACTTTATCTGTCAGCAAAACTTTAGTGTTGAAAGCTGCACAAATTGAGTTGTTGGTGTTCAGATAAGCATCTTCTAGACAATATATGCACTCCTTGTGGGCATCCAAGTTAGGGACTGTGTGTCCACAAAACACACACTTTTTAAAACCTGTCGGCTTCTCAGCCATAACGGTACAAGGAAAGGATGATACAGAAATACAAAACAAGACTTTGGGGGGATTACAGAAAGAAAAATTGCCAACAATGGTAATTAAGAGTTACAATGTAAAAAGTGTAAGAGGTACAGAAAAAAAAAATCAACTAAGTTAAGAAAGTACTATAAAGATACAGTACAGACTCTCCTGATGCAGAGAAAACCGGAAACTAAGAGAAAAGTCATAATAAACAATGATGGAAATTTTTGATAAGAAAGCTAAACTAACTTCCAAATATGGTAAAAAAAACTCGAGAAAATGTTGCAGAAGGACCCTATGTCTGGAGCACAATGGCGGTAAACGAGATGTGAGGTATTGCATATGGACTACAGCATTATGGGTAGTGGGAGGACCTAGAGAGTTGTATCCAAGGTCTGTAGAATGCGTCGGTCTCGGATCTGTAACCCATTCGTTGAGGAAGAATGAAAGGGGCAACATCAGATCTAAAGCTATAGCTGCTGGGTCAGGTTTGGGAATGGATAAAAACTTAAAAGACTGAGGAACTATATTTATACATCCTGCCTTTTTAGGGGTAGCCGGCTGACTGTCAGGAAAATTACTGGCAGTAACATATATCCTCTGGGGCAGGTTCTGAAAATTCCTTATGCAACAATTCAGACTCCCACTAAAAACAGTGGCACATTATAGAAATAGTCTTAGAGAAACAGAACCCCCCTACAGGGAGATGATGAGCTCTCCTCAGAGTCTGAATCAGCAATCTGGGGAGAGAACCCTGTATGTGTCCCCCTTCATCTTCTTGTCTAGATTCAAAATTTAGAACCTCTTTAGGAAAGAATTGCTCATACAACTTACTTACAGAAAGGATCAACAGCTTGAATTAAACCTGGAGCAAGACCCAGTAAACCACTACTGTACAAGGAAATATGAGGAAGAATACATATGTGCTTAGTTTTCTGCTTCTGACAGGAAAAATGGGGCAAACAGTGTTATTAGTGGCAACTTCCTTATGGATGGGCACAACTTTGACAAAACAGGGAAGACCTCCCTGTTCCTTCTCCCAGGACCAAGAGTGTCTCTCCCTTACCCTCTGAGGGGGCCACAACAGGCGCAGAGGACATGGCTAACCCCCTGTCCATACTGGCTCTAGATGTTACGCCAGAGGGATTCGGAATAAAAGATTAATGTTCTGCGATATAATAAACAGACACAGTAAAGTCACCCACCCGAGGCTGAGGCAAATTGCTACCCTGCTATGGTATTTGCTCAACTTGTTTCTCTTTATGGCTGGCAGGACAGACCATGGGACTGACTATTTCACTGTCGAAAATGGTGTCATTTTCTCAGAGTAAACAAGCAACAAATGCTGGTAAAAATAAAGTGTCTCTAAAAACTCACTTTCCCCTGGTAAACAGTCAAAATCACTTTCTCCACAGAAAATGTGTTAAAATGACAAAAAAGAGCACTTCTGTTTAAATGTATAGTCTCATGATAGTCCATTAAAACACAAACTCCTACCTTTGCAATAACTTTCCTGAGGAGGAAAGTATAAATAAGCAAAATTATTGCATGAAAGGTTCTTCTCCCAAAGGGACTATCTGCCCAGCAAGGAAACAGCACAAGCTATCGATCATCAAAAGCCTCAGAGGAGCTCACTATTCAGCATCAACAAAGCTCTCAAGTGCTTGGTGCCCAAACTTGTCCTTTAGTCAGCTTTACTTGAGCTGCCTGCCAGTACAGCCATGTGAAAAACACCCTGAAGCTTTGTAAGCTGCCCAGCCATTATAGGCTTGGCAGGATATAAGCCAAGATGACTGCAGCAGTGATCAATATAACGATCATCCAATGATTCCTGTTTTCCCTTTAACCCTCTGCAGTTGCTCCTCTTGTTCTGCCAGATTCTCCATATTCTGCAGTACATTAGCCTTCCTCAGCCCCTCCAAATAATTCCTATTACTTTCTCACACCCCTTTCCATTTTATTTTTCCCATATTTTAAAAGTTCCATTTTCATTGTATTCCACTCACTAGCTATTCTTAAGAAATTTCTGGTTTCCCTAATAACTCATATAATTCTCACTACCCATTCCAACACCACCTCTCTCTCCAAAAATCTTTATTAAATTTACACATATGACAAAGGCAATCTTACATTTATATAAATAAAAAAACATACAAAATGATATCACTTTAGTTGCAAACAGTTTACATCACAGACACTACTGAAACAACTGTAGTTGTAAACATTATACATCATTTATAAATCATCCAGTCAGTTTAGCATTATATGGCTCATTCAAACCCTGCGTCTTAAACCTCGTTCCTGCTCTGCATATTTTGTTCCCACAATTCTCATTTTTTCCTACATAGTTTGCTCCTTCCCTTTTCTAAAGATCCCAATTCCAGTTGTTTTATCTGTTACTATATTTACTCCTCCTCCTAAAGCTGGTCTAGACTTTGATTTCCATTTTCTAGTAATTGCTTTTTTGGCAGCCCCCATAATTAAACTCAGCAAGGCTTTACTATGTTTAGGCAATTCTAATTAACACCACTTCTCTTTTTAGCAAGAAGGAAATTACACTTGACTATTTTCAGGTTCAAGCCAGGAGACGAGAATTACTTTTGGACAAAAAAAAAAAAAGGACTAACAAGAGTTACACCATCTCATAGCCACCAAAAAACTCTCTAGCTCCCTTCCATGGCCATAATGCACCAACCCCTAAAATCTCTCCGATCTTGTTTGCTGCTTGACAGTACGAGTTATGCTATGCCATATCTGGAGCTCAACTCAAAGGACAGTAGAGCCCTTGAAGCCTCTCATTCCCCCATAAGTCAAGTCATTAAAAATGGTGGGGGTTGGTGGGTGGGGAGCTGAGGAAGAATGAAAATGGACAATACAGATAGAACATTATGGTGAGTACATAACTATCTGCTGTTGTCAATTTTCTTTCATTCCTCAACTAATGGGGCAGAGTCCCCCTGCTACCTAAAATCCTGGGTGGACTCTAAGGATATTCCCGAGTACAGTTGACACAAAGGCTGCTCTTCCCCTCAAGATCAGATCCACTTTGTAATGAGTGATAAAGATATGAGGATATGATCAAGTTGGAGCCACACCGTCTATGGAAGCTCTAGACTGGAACACAGAAATAGTCACCATGGATATGGTTGAATGACCTTTTAAAAATTTTGATAAGGGGAGGTTCATGTTACAGACAAAAAAAAATATGATCCATCAATCATCTAGCTAGAGTTACCTTTTAACTGATTCTCATAATTTAGTATGTGCAAAGGAGATAAACTGGTGATCTGTCTAATTTCTTTTGTTCTGTGTAAGTAAAAACATAACTATTTATGCACATTCAATAAGCTCAGCATATGGGCGGCCACAGTGGTGCAGCAGTTAGTGCTGCCGCCTCACAACAAAAGGTTCTCCGGTTCGCTCCTTGGCTGGGGTGCCTTCTGTGGAGTCTGCATGTCCTCCCTGTGGTTGTGTGGGTTTTCACCAGGTGCTTTGGTTTCCTCCCACATCCCAAAGACATGCTGTAGGTGGACTGGACACTCTAAATTGGCCTTAGGTATGAGTGTGCATGTGTGTGCCTTCCATGAAAGGTTGGGTGCTGGGCTAGCAATTCGACCCTGTAAAAAAAAAACTCTACTGCCAATCATGAGCGGATACGTGATCCACTGTGGCGACCCCTAACCGGGAAAAGCTGAAAGAAGAAGCTGAGCATATATCCACCTTTATTTGCAAATTTTGGAAAGAACACTGGTAAGTTAATGGATTAGTTGATGTTTGATTCTGACACCACTTTAGGAAGCATTGGTACATAACACGACTCTATCCTTATGAAAAATCAAATATGTAGACTTACAACATAATGCTTGAAGTTCTGAACTACTTCTAGCTGATGTAATTGCAACTAGAAATTTAGTATTCCAGGTAAGGAATTTAAGATCACATTTAGCTGCAGGTTCAAAGGAAGAATGAATTAAGGCTTGCAGTAACAAACTTAAATCCCAAGGTGGAGAGGGGTCTTAGCAGATGTCTCTCTCTCAAGGCAACTTTGAACAGCATACAGGAAAGCCAGTGAAGAATTTTGAAATCCAACATGAAAATTAGAGATTGCTGTCAGTTGGACAGTTGATGACCTAGCACCTTCATTAAACAGACTCAAAAATTCCATAAGAGACTGAATTGCAGCTGAGAAGGGATCAATCTGAATTTCCTCAGCTTAAACAAACCTTTTCCATTTTCTCCTGTAGAGTTTCCTAGCAGAAGGTTTATGGGAAGATAAAAGTATGGGACAGACAGTGGAAGAGAGTATTGGTTATCTGCACATTAAAGGAATTGAAGAAATCATATTCCCATGCAGAGAGGGACTTTGTTTTTCTTCATACCTGAACAGCATGTCCTTCACTGTGGGGCCAAAACAGTAAGTGCCATCAAAAGAAGCACTGATGAATGAGGAATTGAAGGGCTCCGCAAAATCATACAGGCACACCCAGGCATGTCTCCTGATGGAAATACCTGAACCTGCAGCCCTCGAGGCGCCTTCTGCAGCATGCAAGACAAGTCTCATGGGCAAATCAGATATAGCTTTTAGGGTAGCCAACTGAGTGTCTACTGAATATTGAGCCTCAGCAGTTTCAGTTCCAGAAAGATTCCGATAACTCTTTAATCAAATCTCTTTGAAGTCTCATAAAATGTGCCAGATAGTTCAGCGTTCTGACTGCAAAAGTCAGTGAAGTATAAACATGCTTCCTAAATCTAGTGAAGTATAAACATGCTTCCTAAATCTGCCAACTGCCCTAGACTCTCTAAGAAGATGGACAGTGGAATTCTGTTCAGCAAGTTCATTTTTTGTAGCTGCCGCCTTGACCATGGTATCTACTGGCACCCCTTTCACCACAAAATGCCCTTCCTACTGGTGGAGCCAGAATTTGGCCTGGTCTCTTGGGGATTGGCTCAACCAAATCAGGTTCCTTCCACTCCTGCCTAGAGACCAAATCAATGAGCTCATCAGTGGGCAGAATATCCCAGGAAGTAGACAGGTCAGCTCCAAAGGCCTCCAGGAAAAACTGATTCCTACGGAGAAGGGTCTTGAAAAGACCAGCCACCCTTCTGCTTAGGGATCTTAAGAAACTCTCCAAATGAGACATCAGGTGGTGATTCTGTGCCCTCCCTTTATCGAAATCAGTATCTTAAGTGACTGACGCTTGAGAGTCCAAGTGCCTCCTTTTGGACTTTCTCTTCCTAGGGACTTATTCAGTGGGATGGTCCAGTAAAGTATACGTGGCAATGAAAATACCCTGCTGGGTAGCCTGGAAGCTTTGAGCTGGCAATCTCTGTGGGGTAGAACACTGAGGCTCAAGACACAAAGGCATCTGAGAAGTAGAGGGTGGATTCGAGGGGGGAGGATCCATCTGACCTGCCAGAGCAGAGAATAGTCTCTTCACAATCTCAAAAGCAGATTTCTCCATCTGAGACAAAAGTTGGAGACGAGCTGTCCAATGCTGAGGCTCCAAGAGGAAGAAATGGCTCTAGCAACCTCTGAGTTGACTCCAACCTCCCAGATCACACATGGATGCTTCGGCTCAGAGTCATCCGTCTGAGGATGTCAGAGCCAGTGCTCTCACAGCAACATTCGGATGTGAAGTGTTTTCTTCAGATCCAAACTACATGGACCTGGAAGCTAAAGCAACAGGCTGGATTAGAGATGGAGCTGTAATGGGTGGAGTAGTAGATGATCGGGCTTCCTGACCCAAAGGGATAGGAGCCTACGAATTCCCACCTGAACTTGTGGCGTGAGGAATTCTCACTGTTCTCCACATCTGCTTTGGCGAGACCCGAAGGAATGAGAAGATACTAGGGATGGATATTTGGAGCACCTTTCTAGAAAGGGAGAATCCACTCAGGAAGGGACTGGATACAGATAAGGAAAATAAGTAGTCCTTGGTAGAGGCTTTGGATCCAAGGACATAAGCTCCAATACCAGTTTGGTCAGATCCAACGAAGGTTGAACTGTAACCAATTTCAGATCCAATCTCTCTCTTTTTAGGTTCTGAGAAGGAAAACGCTGAATATTCAGACGGTCTAGACCTTTTTGAAGGGTCTCTAGTCTTGTGTTTGGGGGACTGAAGCCCAGTAATGGCCTTGGAGAATGAAACTGGCAGCAAGTGTCTGAAAATCAATTTCTTCTGTCAGCCAGAACTCGGGGATTAAACCTGTGGCAGATTTTGCATTCTTGTTGCAAGTGTTCTGGACCCTAGCAGTACACATGAAGATTACAAGAATCACAAAAAGGCAATCTGCATTCACACTTTTTAAATCCTGCTGATCCTTTTTAAACATCCTAAGAAAGAGGATACCACCACCGCCACAACAAAAAAACTTTTTTTTAAACTAGAAAAGAGAGAAAGGCTAAATACCAACAATGGTAATTTGAAGGCATACAAATACTTGTAAAAGGAGAAAGAAATATACAAACTATGGTATTAAAGAGATGCACGTCTAAACGGTTAGGGAAGGATGGGCTAGGCCTACCAACAGTAGAAAAAAAAAGTACACTCTAAGGTGCATGTAAAGTAAAGGTTAACAGTGATACCGAAATAAATTTAAATCTTAAGATTAAACAGTTTCTAAAAGTTAATATGTAAAAAAGACTTCTCTCCCACTCAAAGCTAGAGCTGAAAGCGACAGTGTCAAGACGCTAAAGTGGCAAATGAGATCAGAGAGCTGTTAGGGGGTTTTGCATTATGGGTAAGGAAGGAACTTTTAGAGTTTTTTGTGGCCATGAGCTAGTGTAATGGCAGAGTCAGATCAGATTCAAAATAATTTTCATTCATTCATCAACTAATGAACATCAGATCACAAGTAAATAGGATACATTACTGTACAGCTAAAAAAAAAGTCTTACCCACAAAAACACGGAGTAGTAAGGGAAAGG
Organism: Protopterus annectens; assembly: GCF_019279795.1. Taxonomy (NCBI): domain Eukaryota; kingdom Metazoa; phylum Chordata; order Ceratodontiformes; family Protopteridae; genus Protopterus; species Protopterus annectens. The sequence goes on from NC_056742.1 coordinate 444,135,567, forward strand.
AAGGGGAGAAATTGAATGCCATAATGGAATTATTGAATAGAGTAAACTATAAAGCAATGAAGACAACTGGCACTGCTAGAAGAGTATAGAAGAGGGAGCAATACTCAAAGATGGACATGATTAAAGCAATGTGCAGTATCAGAACAGATCAGGATCTATTGTGCACCATCACATATAATAAACTAAAAATATTAGCACAGGCAGAAAAACTGGAGGAAACTAGGTACCCGGAGAAAACCCACACGAATGCAGGGAGGACATGCAGACTCCGCACAGAAGGCATGCCAGCCGAGAATTGAACTGGAGAACGTCTTGCTCTGAGGCGACAATGTTACCGCTGCACCACTGTGCCGCCATACATAAATTCTTTATCTGAGGTTGTCAATTTTCAATCATTTCTCAACTAGAACAGATTCCCCAGCTACCTAAATCCTGGGAAGACTAAGGAAGGATGTCCCTCAGCACTGTTGAGTTGAAGGCTGCTCTTCCTCTCGAGACCAGATCCAATTTGTAATGGGTGATAAAGGTATTAGGGTCAGCCCAAGTCACAGCAGCACAGATATCATCCATGGAATAATGGGATAAAAATACTGATGAAGCTGCCATGGACCTGGTTGAATGGGCTCTCAAAGGTTTGGAAAAAGACCAACTCAATTTTTTTATAGATCAGTTAACCATTTGGCTAAGGTTACTTTTGTAACTGGCTTGCTCAATTTCAGTTCTGCAAAAGAAACATATTGATCTGTTTTTCTGAAATTCTTTGTTCTATGCAAATAACTGAACATCCAACAAATGTGACATCTATTCTTTGTGTAATCTGTAAAGAAAACTGGAAGATTAACAGATTGATTGAGGTTAGATTCAGACACCACCTTAAGGATGGGTGGGTTAGTAATGCTACCCTATCTCTATGGGAAATTAAATAAGGAGGTTTAGAAGGCAAGACTTGAAGTTCAGAGATTCTTCGAGCAGAGGTTACAGCTACCAAAAAGATAGTTTTTCAGGTTAAAAATTTTAGTTCACACTTTGCTGATGGTTCAAATAGAGGTTGAGCCAAAGCTTGTAAAAGTAAATTTAAATCCCACGGCAGAGTTGGATCTTTAAAGAGGAGTCTCAGATGATTGGTACCACTTATAAAAGCCTCACAAGGTTTTGAAGTAGTTAAAGTAAAACTATTAACTCCTACATTAAAATTAGAAATGGCAGTTAATTGTACTTTAATAGTAGAGGAGCTAGCCCCCTCATTAAAAATTGTAGCCAAAACTTAAGAATTTCATAAACTGGTGCTGAGAAAGGGTCAATGTCTTTCTATTGTGCCCAAAAAACAAATCTTTTCCATTTACTTCTGTAAATCTTCCAAGTGGAAGCTTTATGGGAAAATAGAATGTGACAGACAGGGTAGGAGCGCCTGAGTTGTCTAGCTATCAATGGAAGTGGAGAAACCATGTGGTCTGCTTAAGCCCGAAGTGTCCAGGTTTATCTTGTCTGTCGAGTTAGACACTAGGTTTGGAATTAGATCCAGAATCCATGGAGGGTGAACTAGATGAGGTGAAAAAGGGGAACCAAATCTGACGAAGCCAATAATGGGCAAAGAGGATGACTGCTCTCCAAATAGAGATGCTTTCTGGAGAAATTTTGGGATTAGAGGGATTGGAAGGTAAGCACAGAGGAGACCAGGGGGGTAATCATGGAGGACAGCATCTCAGAAATCGATTGGATGAGATCACCTATTGCCATACTCAGATCTTCTCAACACAAGGGATAAGATCTGGTTCCTTCTCATTTGTTGATGTACCTTTCCAGTGACATACTATACTGTCCATCTGTATCCTAATAGTCACGGACGGGGGGGAGGAGAGTCTTGAAAGACTGCTATAGTCACGGACGGGGGGGAGAATCTTGAGACTGCTAGGAGTACTCCTCTCATTTCTAAGATACTGACATGCATGCCAGTCTCTTCAGGAGACCACGTGCCTCGGACTGTCTTTCACAAGAAGTGCCCCCCCCACTCAATTAGGGAAGGATCTGTGGTCACTATGGCTTTGGGCTGAGGAAGAATGAAGGGACAGCCTTGTAATATCTGATCTGACAGAATCTACCACAACAGATACTTTTTGCATGCTTCAGTTATGCAGATCTGGGTGGACATAGGTTGGTTTAACATGGACCACTTGTGTTTCTAGGGTCCATCGAAGAATTCTCATATGGCATCTTGCTAACAGAACCAGAACCATCACAATGGACAATGATCCAAAGGCTTGTAGAAACAATCGAGCTGAGTGAAGAATTTTGGATTATCCTTTTGACTTGAAATCAAATAGTTTGCACCCTTGGTAAGGGAAAGGAGGCAGTCACTGATAGCTTATTGAACAAGGCCCTTATGAACTCTGTCTGAGATGGTTCTAGCTGAGATTTGTTGTGATTGATGGTAATTCCCAGACGAGAGCAAAATTGGAGTAAATACTCTTGTGCATTTATCAGACCTGGTCGGAGCAGTTCTGACCCAGTCGTCTAAATAGGGAAACAACTGGAATCCCCACAATCTCAAGTGAGCTGCTACTACTGCTATGCATTTGGTGAACACCTTGGGGGCTGTGGTGAGGCCAAAGGACAGAGCTCTGAACTGATAATGACCAGCTCCCAACAGGAACAGTAGGTATCTTCTGGATCATCTATTCCTTTTTATGTGGTAGTACGCATCCTGAAGATCTACTGAGCACACCCTGTTTTCCTTGTGCAGGAAGGGCAAAATGGAATGAACCGTGAACATCTGGTACTTTGTATATTGAGTTGATTTGTTCAAACTGCTGAGATCCAAAATTGGTCTCCAGTCCCCCCCCCCCCCATCTTCTTTGGGCTACAAAGAACCTTGTGTAAGTTCCAGACTATTTCTGGTCTGGGGAGACCTCTTGGATGACTCTCTAGCAGCTTTTTTATTTCTACAGCTGCTGCTTTCCTCTGCCTGGGTGGAATATTGGAAATTTTGTTTACTTTTAAAGGGGGTAGGGAAAAGGGTACTATATAACCTCTAAAAATACAAAAGATACATGGGTGCAAAAGATTACAGTCTAGCCAAGCTCTCTGGTGCAGGGATAGATAACCTCCGACTGCCTACAAAGAGGTAGGGTCAAGTCAGAGAAATGATCTGTGGACCCCTGGTTCTGCAGCCAACTGCTGTTGTCTGGGTTGCATCTTCCATTAATTACCCTGGGGGGGGGACTATCTCCACATAGATCATGGAAAGGACCCTGGGACACAGCCACATTTTTAGACCTCCCTATTGATTCCTAGAGAAGGCTCTTTGAGGAGTTGAAAAACATATGCCCACTGCAGACAGAGTCTTGCCATCTTGCTCACAATTGGAGTAGGCTTCTTTCACTTTAGGACCAAACAAAGAACTTCCAAAGGGAACACTGATGAAGACTTGAAGGACTCCCCATCACACAGGCATGTCTCCTAATGGAAATGCCTTAACCCACTACACTACAGGTACCTTCAGCTGCATGTGAAATCAGCCTTGTGGACAAATTTGAGATGGATTTTAGGGCAGCTAACAGAGCTTTGTGCCTCAGGAGTAATGGTCCCAGAGAGAGATTTGGAAAGTTCTTTACCATACCTCAGAAAGATTTGATTCAAGTGTGCAAAATAATTCACTAACCTGAGTGCAAAGGTTGCTGAAGCATATACACACTTCCCAAATCTGTGCAATGGCCTGGACTCCCATGTTCGGTAGATGGACAGATGAACTCTGCTCCACAAGTTCTTTCTTTGTGGCCACTGCTATGGCTGTGGCACCTACTGGTACTCCTTTGCTCAAATTATCTTCCTTTTGGTGGTGCCAGGATCCTGCCTGGTCTCTTGGGGATCATCTCAATAGCACTGGGTTCCTCCCATGCACACCTAGAGATCAAATCAATGATCTCATCACCGGGCAGTCAACCAAGTGGTAGACAGATGAGCCAGACCCATAGGCTTTCAGGAATACCAATTCCTCTTGAGAAGGGTTATTGGTAGACCAACCATCCCTTTATTTGAGGATCTCCAGGACATCTCCAAATAAGATGTCGTCAGGTAGTGATCTTGGTGACCCTTTCCCCTTATTGAAATTGGTATGTTCTGTGAACGACTCTTGAGAAGAGTCTAAGTGCTTCCTCTTGTGCACTCTCTTCTTACGGACGTCTTCTGTGGGATGATCTGGAGAAGCATCAGAAGACAGAAGTATACCCTGCTGGGTAGCCTGGAGATTTTGGGATGGCTGTCCCTGTAGAATAAAGTGGTGAGGCTCAAGGCACAAAAACATACGGGATTCAGAAGGAAGCTATGAGGGGGATGAAACAGTCTCGTCTTCTAGAAGCAGAGAACTCCTCTCCACCACGGCACAACGTTCCACGCAGAAGGCGGCTGACAGAGCCGAGAAGACATATTTCTGGACCATCAGCTCCCTCTGAACCAAAGGCAGCCCCCCCACCTGAGGCAGAGATTGGAGCAGAGGTAATGACGAGTCTCTGATAAGCAGAGATGGCTTAGATACCTTCAGAGTTGACTATAACTCCTAAGATCCGACAACTACACTACAGCTCAGAGAGCCACCCTGCTCCAACACAATCTGAGCTGGTGCACTCGGACAATGTAATAGCGCTGAAGATACAATCTTCAGATCAGATACAGACAGTCCCAGAAGACTCAGATCCAGGGGCTCCCAAAGCCAGGGGTAGATCAAAGGAGGAGGCAAGATGGGTGGAGTAGCATTGGTAAAGGTCTCCAGATCTAAAGGGGTAAGAGCCAGAAGTACTCCCATCTGAGTCGGTGCCAACAGAAACGTCCTAATCATTCCATTTACATCTGCTTCCGTCAGGCTCCTGGAAGAATGAGAAGAGGAGGGCACTGAAGGGGAACTATTACAGCGGCATCTCTCTAAAAAAGCTGATGGCAGTCTGGAAGAGACAGGGTCCAGGAAGCATATTAGGTCTGAGGGCTTGATTCCACATCCAATGCTATCATCTGATGAAACAGACTGGGCATTCTCAGGCAGACGGATCCGAAGATTTAGTTTTCGGATTCCACCATTTCAATACTTACAGGCTGGCTCTGTGGTAGGATCAGAAGACAGAACAGAGGATCCAGAAGGGTCTGGCAGCTGATTTGTGGGCTCCTTTTTGTCAAATTTGGAGGCTTGAGCTCCAAATAATGCTTCTGAAAAGGTTGAAGGCAGAAAAACTTTCTGAATAAATTTGTTTTTACGGTCTACTAAGGCTCATGGGCTAAAAACTTTACAAATGTCACACAATACCTTTAAATAAGCAAGGCCTAAACAATATACAGAGGGATCTTATGCTCACAGGCCTTGCACTTTTTAAAACCTGAAGGCTTTTCAGCCATCCTGAGAAAATATAGCACTAAGAATAACAAAAACACTTTTTTTGGGGGGGGGGGGGGTTCAGAAGAAAGGGTAAGAACAATTACCAAAGATGGTAAGAGAGGTTACTGTAAGGGTTTCTTAAAAAAAGGAAAATGAATTACCAACAATGGTAAGCTAAAATTACACTGATTAAATATTCCTCCCTTATCCTACACTAAGTATACAGAGGAAAAAGGCGAGAATAGATGCATAAATATAATTAGCTTACTTAACTGACAAAAAAGCACACTAAAGTTTGACAGCTAGCAGCAACCATGTCTGTATGCAAAGGCAGCAAACAAGACTGGAGGTATGGCAGGGGACTACAGCATTATGGATAAGGAGCTTGAGAGTTTTCAGTATCCACGAGCTGTAAAAAGCAGAAGAGTCTGATAAGAGTCCAACGGACGGATCCGAACCCAACTGTTGAGGCATGAATGAAAATTGATAATAGTGATGCAGTGTATTGCTGCAATGAGAATAACTGGGATCATACCACAGAAACTATGAGGGGACCCATGCATGGAATAAAGCATTTAGGAATGCTCTATTAGGATTACAGGGGGCAGTGCTGGGGTCAATTTGATTCCCACTCATAGATCCAAGTTGGCATGATGGTTAAGGTCTTTGCCTGCCTCTACAAGCTACGAAGTTAGATTTTGATCTCTGTCCAATGCTTGTTTAGTGTTTGCATGTTCTCTCTGCGTCTGAGGGGTTCCTCCCACTTTCAAAAAACATGCTGTTTTTCCATCTCAAACCCAAGAAGGGAGCTGTGGGCAGCAGCACAGAATCTACATAGCACCCTATGGGAGGAACAGTTGTACAGACCAACCGCTTTGGACATGCAGTGTAGTGAGCACTACCTTCAAGATAGCAGACCATGGATCACAGACTGTGAGCCGTGGCAGGGTTAGCCACTCAAGTGTGTAAAATATGTATCTAGGTGAATCAGTCTTGTTAACTAATGTTGCTTAAATAAGCACATATATTTGACTGTGATAAGTGGGTTGAGGACCTGGTTTTCTCCAACCTACTCCAGGCACCCATGCTAATGGTATGAGGGGTGCATGTGCCCCTATTAGCCAGTGTGTACCCGCCATAGAGCCCAGCAGCCCTGGATCAATAAGCTACTAGGCGGCTGGTATCCAGCTGCTCAGCTTGTGCTACCTGGGATAGCCCCATTGAGCAAAAGCTGGGCATAAAATCAAATAACATTGGTTTTACGTCCAGCTTTCGCTCAACCTGCCAAACATGAACTGAACTGTTACACTCAGTGTAGGCTCACTCAAGATGAAGTCTGGAAGTGAATGACATGATGGTATGGAGGAGGGTATACACCATCCTATGTATCCCAACAGACAAGATGGAAGGGCAATGCAGTGAAGCCACTTCGCTTGCATCCAGAGTCTATTGACAACAGGCTGGAAATGGTGTGGGAATTGTGATGAGGGTGAGGCTTCAGAAAGTAGTGAAGGATGTCATCATAATTAGTGAGATTCATGGCAATCAGACTCCAGACTAATGTTAGGGCAGTACTCAATCTTAGCCTATGCCCCATAGCAGGGTTGGAATAGTGAGGCAGAGTGCATTGAGACAGCAGTTATACAACCTACTAGATAAAGTAGGACAACATGAATTGGTATTCATAATAGGTGACTTGAATGCACATACTGGGATAGACAGAACAAAATACGAGGACTTTCTAGGGCCACATGGGTGGGACAAAAGGAATAAAGGAGGACAGGCCATTCTAGACTTCTCCCTGGCAAAAGGGTTTGATAGTAGCCAACCAATGGTTCCAAAACACAGTCACATGATCACATACAAAAGTGGCCAAAATGCAACTCAGGTAGACTTCCTCCTAGTAATGAAAGGGCAATGGGGTAGAATCAGTGATTGCAAAATTATCCAAAGTGAAAGTCATCCCAAAGCATAAACCACTGATCGTCACAATTAGCTACAAGTAGTGGTCAAAGAAGGCTCTAAGCTTAACAGAGACCAGGCTGAATGAAGACCTGGAAATTGATTAGAGAGAAAGAACAGATCAATGGATGACTCAGGGCTCTAGTACCTCAACAGGAGGAGGAAGTGGAGTTGAAAAATGGTAGCACTTCAAAACAGCATGTGTGAGGACTACAGAGCAGATATGCAGCCAAGCCAGGTATGGAAATAAGGTACATAAGGAAAGCTGGTGGTGGAATGCAGACGTCCAGAAGTCATCAAAAGACAGGGAGAGTGCAGGAAGTGGGAAACAGAAAAGATGGATGAGGCTAGGAAGGAATACTGGTTGGCTAACAAAGAGGCTATGAAAGGAGTTGCAATAGCAAAGAACAAGACCTCACAGGCACTATACCAGTTTCTGGAAAGTGACTCAAGTAGATGGCACTAAAACTATCTGGTTGCAGGGCAATGACAAAAAAGATAAAGATAGACAGACTTCCTTCATAAAAGATGCCAGCAACAACCTGCTCATGAGTCCACAGGCCATCAAACTCAGAAGGAGTACTTCCTGCAGCTTCTGAATGAAGAAAGCCCCAAAGAGGCTGTAATGTCCCAGCCACAGCCTATGGTGACAGAAGGGTTGGAGCCATTCATAGAAGTAAGAATAGCACTAAGGAAAATGAAGTCAGGGTAAGCAGCAGGCTGAGATGAGGTCATAACACATATGATAAAGATGCTTGATAAAATAGGAGAGAAATGGCTATTGAGGGTACACATAGCAGTGTGGAGAGAAAGGTGTTTCCCAGATGACTAGATACTAGTTCCTGTGTTCAGGAACAAAGGGGATATTCACAACTGCAGGCAGTAGAGGGGCATCGAACTCTGTCACACTGCATGAAAGTAATGGAAAGGGTGACAGATAAATGGATACGCAAGGTAGTAGAAAGTAAGATGGGAGAGTCCAGATTCAGATTATTCAGCACAACTGACCCTATGTTTGCAGCAAGACAGATGGCTGAGCAGAAGCTAGAGATGATTAGAGTCCAACTGGGCATTTCCAGACATGGAGAAAGCATATAACAAGGTCCCAAGAAAGATAATTCGGGCAGTTCTTCAGTGGTTCAAAGTCCCAGAAATATTAGTAAAATCAGTGCAAGCTATGTACAAAGACCTAATGACTCAAGCACAAACAGTGTTCGGTCTCATAGAGGGCTACCAAGTGGTAGTAGATGTGCATCAGGGTTCAGCACTAAGTACACTGCTGTTCATACTGATCGACTACATTAGCAAACAGGTCAGAGGAGACCGATCAAAACAGTTACTGTATGCAGACAAATTGTCATTACAGTCAGACTCCAAGCAAGAACCTTAGCAAAGAATAGGGGGATGGAATGCAAAACTGAAGGCACATGGGATAAAACTGCATTCAGGTAAGACAGTTGTAATAGCAGCAAACAGAACAGATCAGAAGATGAAAACTGAGATAGAACAGAAATAGTGCAACAGGTTAACAGCTTCAAGAACCTGGGAGGGGTGGCTGGGGAGGAGGAGGGAAGTCTGAATGAGGTCAAAGCCAGAATCAGAGGGTCTGCAGCCAACTGGCAGAGACTGTCATGTGTAGTCTATGACAGAAGAATGCCAAAAGAAAAGAAAAGTGTACAAAACAGTGGTGCATCCAGTACTAGTGTATGGAACAGAAACCTAGGCAGCCAAGGCAGATCAGTTGTGGAAGCTACAGACAATAGAAATGAAGTGCATGAGATGGATGGAAGGATGCACACTGTAGGACAGAAGAAAAAATGAGAACATCAGAGCAGAAGTAAAGTAGCTCCAATTGTAGAAAAGGTCAAACATAACAGATTACAGTGGTTTGGGCACATGTGCAGATAAAAAAAAGACAACATGGTGAAGATGATTTGGGACAGACAGGAAGGTGGCAAAATGAAACAAAGGCACCCAGCAAAGAGGTGGACAGACTGCATGAGAGAACACCTGTGACAGTCAGGCATAAGTGTTGCAGTCAGCACAGTGGAATTGAACAGAAAAACGTGGCGACAGCTGACACTACACCCCAACACCAGGTAGAAAGTAAGGGGGGGTTCGAGGATGATCCGTACGTAATTGCACTTCGACGTGGCCATGGATTTTTTTTTTTTTTTTTTAATATGTGGATAGGGAGTCTGTTCTATAGCAGCAGTACACTCTAGAAGATATATCTGTCCCTACAAACCATTCTGTTGATGTTGCAGAAGTGGTTCAGATCCCTAGACAGAGTACTTTTGATATGTCACTTGCTGATGTGAAGTAAATCCATAAGTACTGTCAGAGGCTGCCTTGTATGCCAAACACAGGTCATGCCTTGGCAGTCTGCAGGATACCAAGTATAGTGACAGAGCTTTGAGATGGACTATGTAGGACATGTTGTTTAGACCTTGTATCCTTTAGTAAGGTATGTATGTTGGTGTTGCAGTTGTTTCATGCATCTGGGCATATACATTTCAACGGGGACATTATGCTCAATGACTGGCCGAATAAGGGCTGAGTAAAGGGGGGCAATGACAACACTACATCTGGAAACAATCCCTTTGTTTATAAAATGCAAAGTATAGAAGGGCTTTCTTATGACAGTGGACATATGTTGGTGAAAATGTAGGTCACTCTCCACAAGTTCCCAAATCCTGAACTGCATCAACTCTTAGGGAAGTATTATTTCTCTTGAGTAGAGGACTTCACAAAGGATACAATGCATTTTCTGAAATTTAGTTTCAGTCCATAATTCTGTTAATGAGCAAAAGCTGTCCACCAAAATGTTCTGGGGCTATATGTAACAAAATGCTCAAAAACAAAACAACTATTACAACTTATTTGCTCCACACAGTCATCCTAACACTAAATCACAAAACTCTCCTGGATGAGAACATGCAGTGTCCTTAAGGGTTTTGTGTTCCACAGGGTGAAAGGCTTTCTCTGCTGCAAATATTCATCTGCACTTTTCTATGTGGTCATCAGACTGCAATCCTGACTGATCCCGATTAGTCCATAAGTAAGAAAGCTTAATGAATTTTAGGAGGTGAGTCTGCTACGATAAAGAACTCTCTTCAGCAGGTGCAGGTACCAACTAATGACTGAATGCTGTTAAGTGGCAGATAAGACCTTTGCTGGATGCAGCCGGAGTATGTCAAACTCACAGACATCAATAACAGTATGACAAACTCACAGATGTTGCTTCAGCTGTGCATCTGAACAACTGTAACCTGTATCCAAGTCCTACACATCTATATTGTTTCAGTTTGCCAGGACTGTTTTTCTGTACAGTCTGATCATCTTCAAGAACCAAGATTTTTCCCATCCTCTTTAAAGGGGAGGCACCTTACACTGATTTTTCAAAGCAGCATCCTTGTATTTGACTAATGGAGAATTTTCACAGTCTCTACCCTTATTCTTTACTAGTAAGGTTACTGAGGAGGTGGTATACACAGCTGTATTCTCATATGATGTCCCATAATTTATTAGCTTTAAGTCATTATGGCTTTAGATCTTGGCACACTACAGAAAGTATACTTATCAACATGGTAAATGACCTACTAGTGGCAAATGGTCGAAGAAAACATTCGACTTTGGTCCTTCATGATATTGCTAACACATGAATGTGGATGAGGTGATCCTACATTAATCCCTGTATGTGTACCGTGATCTCTGGTAAGCTCTTTGCACAGTTTGGGTGTTATTTAACTGTGGCTGCACAGCCTCAGTCAAATAAGACCCAAACAGGTTTACCGCCTTTTCTCTTGAAAATGTGACCAAGCTTTCACCTGTGACAGACAAAAAAAACAGTAAGCTGCATTTTAAACCAGCTTCAGCTAGTACAGCCTTGCAAAGTTAAAGTCAACATTCCTGAACAACGGACTAACATTTCCATTTGTTGACTGGGATAGTCTGTCCAGGCACAAATCTCCTTTTCAGTTGAGGCACAAAGAGAAAAGCCCCACAAAAAGTGAGATAAAAACATGTTACAGAGGAGCAAATAACCACATATACAGATACTTGTAACATAAAAAATGGACAATGCATCGACATGGTGAAACAAAGACATTAACATCTCGTGTGGAATTTTATACACTAAAAGTAATACTGCCAGGGAACAGGATTATGATAACACTGGAAAAAATATTTCCAAGTCTTTTGGAAAGGAGTTATGATGCAGCTCGGCTGAAGAGCCATGAAAGAAAAGAGAAAGGTCCACAGAAACAAACATACTTTAAGTCAATTTCCATTACGAATTCAGATACTATGCATTTTAGTTACTGCTGTAGGAAATTTTCACAAATGTTGGAAGGCATGCTTAAAAAAAACTGGAAGACTGTTAACAGCAGATGAGACTGGAATCTGTTTATCAAGTTAAGTTAGGTTTTCATAAGCATACTCCAAAAAAAAGCATAAAATTTAACATCCAACAGCAGCTTTGAAAAAGAGGAAAACAGGCAACCAGCTTAGGAATGTTTAACTGCAAAATTACTGGCATTGAAATTAATTTGCCACTTGTATTCAGAATAATCTATATATTCACCACTGCCTCCTCCTTGACATCAATTCTAGCATGATCCAAACCTCCACTTAAAAAGCTGTGGAAATCAATGCACACAGTGGGATTTTTATACAAGGCATTCATGCTGTCCTTATAGCATCCTAGTCCTTAAACATCTGTTAGTTTTTCCTATTAAAGTGTTCACATGCTAGGCACACTGCAATGTGATTATATATTCCAACAACTAAAATAACCTGAAAGTATTAGTTTAAAGGTGTGCACACACTTGTGCAACGAGCTTATTGTACATTTTACTGTTTTATATTTTTCCCAAACAGATTTGTTTTTAAATTATATTGTACATGTTATAGGTCACATTAGAGGTGGGAAAAGTTTTGAAATGATTTATTGTGGTCTCATTTTTTTATACCACAAATACCTGGCATTTTAACAGAGTTGTGTACACTTTTTATATCCACTGCATGTCCCCTCTTAAATGAATTGTGGTGTCTCTCCAGATATTTGAAATACTGCCAAACTTCCAGTAAGAATCTTCCAACTTGCCTTTATTTAAATTTATTTCTTCTGAAAGTATATTTTATGCCCATTGCAGTTTGCCACTCTGCTTATGCCCATTGCAGTTTGCCACTCTGCAGTATTATTCGTTTTTGATTGATTTTTCTCACAAGGATACCCCTTAAAGAGCTTTTCTTTAACTGTTCAATTTTTAATCTTCTTTGACAAAACTTACTTTTAATAACACTGCTTTTTTGATAGAAGGGTTGTATACTTCCAAAATGTAGCAAATAACTATACGCAGTCCTCTTATAACCTATACTGATATTCAGATTGTTGCCCTCTTATAACCTATACTGATTCAGACTGTTGTGCTCTTATAACCTATACTCAGATTGTGTTCCTCTTATAACCTATACTGATATTCAGATTGTTGTGCTCTTATAACCTATACTGATATTCAGATTGTTGCCCTCTTATAACCTATACTGATTCAGACTGTTGTGCTCTTATAACCTATACTCAGATTGTGTTCCTCTTATAACCTATAGTGATATTCAGATTGTTGTGCTCTTATAACCTATACTGATATTCAGATTGTTGTGCTCTTATAACCTATACTGATTCAGACTGTTGTGCTCTTATAACCTATACTCAGATTGTGTTCCTCTTATAACCTATACTGATATTCAGATGGTTCTGCTCTTGTAACCTATACTGATATTCAGATGGTTGTGCTCTTGTAACCTATACTGATATTCAGATTGTTGTCCTCTTGTAACCTATACTGATATTCAGATTGTTGTCCTCTTGTAACTTGTACTGGTATTCAGATTGTTGCGCTCTTGTAACCTATACTGATATTCAGATGGTTCTGCTCTTATAACCTATACCGATAATCAGATGGTTCTGCTCTTATAACCTATACTGATATTCAGATAGTTGTGCTCTTATAACCTATACTGATATTCAGATAGTTGTGCTCTTATAACCTATACTGATATTCAGATAGTTGTGCTCTTATAACCTATACTGATATTCAGATTGTTGTGCTCTTATAACCTATACTGATATTCAGATAGTTGTGCTCTTATAACCTATACTGATATTCAGATTGTTGTGCTCTTATAACCTATACTCGTATCCGGATTGTTGTGCTCTTATAACCTATACTGATATTCAGATCGTTGTCCTCTTATAACCTATACTGATATTCAGATTGTGGTCCTCTTATAACCTATACTGATATTCAGATTGTTGTCCTCTTATAACCTATACTGATATTCAGATTGTGGTCTCCCTTTTCATAGGTTCGCAGGCAAGTACTAGGCTAGCTGCCTTTGTGGGACATTTTAAGCCTAGCCAATTTCTCTTCCAAAGGTGATAATCAAACACTATACTTGTACATGTGAAGTAAAATGTTAACCGTTATGCCAACCCCCACATATAAACACTAATATGTTAACACTGGAAAATTCTTAGAACAGTTCCTCTGCATTAAATAGGTTCATAGGTTCATACTAGGCTATCTGCCCTAGGGCATTTATAAGCCTAGCCAGAGTGTGTTTGGCTTTCGCCACCCATTTTAAATTAATTTTGCTATGCCCTTTTTCGAGGTTAGTATACTGTGCCTCTGTCTAACAGTGACACAGAAGTGATACCCGGGGTAAACCTACAATCTCCCATCCACTCATCAAGATTCCTCTTGAAGAGAGTCAATGAGGGACTCTGCCTAACCTGAACTGGGATTTTATTCCAGAGTGAAGGAAGCCTCTGGGTTATGAATCTGTCCCTCCAGAATGTCCTATTTATTTCAGTGCTGAGTTTCAAGTCTCTCGAGCGCGTAGCTCGATGGGATTTGGATTTTCTGAGGTGCAGCATGTCCATTAATTCCGGGTTGGACATGGCTTTATACGTCAGGCACCGATCGCCTCTGAGCAGGCGGTATGCCACTGAGTAGAGCTGGAGTTTCTTTAACCGGGCAGCATATGGCATCTGTTTGAGCCCTTTGATCCTCTTGGTGAGGTACTTTTGGGGTCTTTCCAGTTGCTGCAGGTGTCTGGTAAGGTACATCCCAAAAGGGGCATTGTACTCAATTATGGGCCTGATGAGGGATGTGTAAAGAGGCACGATGACCTCCCCTGATCTAGATGTGAATCTCTTCATGATTAGGTGGGCTATATAAAATGTTTTTCTAACCACTTTGGCCACGTGGTTGTCAAATGAGAAATTGCTATCAACTTGGGTCCCCAGGTCCCTAATTACTACTTCTGTACTTAATGGATTACCACTATGTGGTAATTTGTGGGCACTTTTTTGCCAAAGGGGATGACTATGCACTTTTTGGCGTTTAGCTTGAGGCCATGACTCTGGCACCAGTTGTCTGTTTCTATGAGGCCCTTTTGGAGGATGCTTGTGTCGGCTGGAGAATCGATTATGGTGCCCAGTTTACAGTCATGTGCAAACTTAGTCAGCCACAGTCCTTCCGTGTTGGCCTGTACCTCCGAGAAATACATACCGAACAAGAGAGGTCCCAGGACTGAGCCTTGGGGGACGCCACTTGTAACTGGTTTGGAGTCTGACATGGCTCCAGCAATTCTAACCATGTGGGTTCTGTCCCTGAGCCAGTGTGCAACCCATCTAGTGACACAGGGGTTTATATTTAAGCTGGTGAGCTTATCTATAATGCCCGAGTGGGGTATTGTATCGAAGGCTTTTGCGAGGTCCAGGTAGGCTGTGTGGACCACCTTCCCCTCGTCAATGGCCTTGGTGACTATTTCAAAGAAATCAACCAGGTTTAAGAGGCAGGATCTGCCCTTAAAGCCAAAATGGGTAGGATCCAGTGTCTGTAGGTCCCCAATATCTTTATTTATGAGGTCCATGATGATCCTTTCCATAGCTTTGCAGACCAAGCTAGTCAGGCTTATGGGGCGATATTTTCCAGGATCCGTTGAGGCACCAACCTTTGTGGAGAGGGACCACTGTTGCTGTACGCCACTCTTTGGGTACATATCCTGTAGTAAGGCTGAGAGTGAACAGTAGTTTTACGTTTGGGTCTAGCTCTTCTTGGAGTTCATGTAGGACCCAGCCCGGGACACAGTCTGGTCCCACTGATGCTGTTTTTTGCTTTGGAGAGGGCAGCTCTTACCTGAGCATCTGAGATGTCAGGGGCAGCACTCTGCTGGGATAAATATTTGCATTTTGGTGGGGGGGTTGCGCTGAACCTGTCAGCTAGGATGTTGGCAATGTCTGTGGGTTCAGTGTACTTTTTGTCATTTTGGACTAATTCTGAGCATATCTGGGAATTCCCACCCAGGTTCCTAACATAACTAAAGAAAGCCTTGTGATTATCCTTGGTGTCCTGTGCAATTTTTCTCTCGAAGCTGGCCTTAGATGATTTTATGAGTGCCCATAGTTTTTTGCTAATACTCATCAGAGATGCCTTCCCTTTTTGGGATTTTGCTCTATCATGTAGTAGCTTCCTCCTTCTATTGTATAGTTTGTTTATGGCTGGGGTCCACCAGACAGGACGTCTGCCTTTGGAGGACTGGGTCTTGGTTTTATGTGGGATTGCATGATCCATGCATTCCTGAAGATGTTCATAGAATATGTTTATAAAGGATTCTGCAGTCTGGGCCATATTTTTCACAGGCCCGGGGGCTTTGAAGGATTCCACCTTGGTTTTAAGTGTGAAATTTGCTTTGGAGAAGTTTTTCACTGTGGTTTTCAGGGCAGGGGGTGGAGTCGGGATGTGAATATCCAGTGAGAATAGTTTATGGTCTGAGCTTACCAACGAGGGATACACTTATGGTCTGGAGCATAGAGTCCCCATGTTGGTGATGATCAGGTCCAGTATGTTTTCCCCACTTGTGGGAGTGGTAACAAGTTGTTCCATAGCATTTGCATTTATAAATTCTAGGAACCTTTGGGATAGGGTGTTGGAGCTAGAGTAATGCTCCCAGTCTATGTTTGGGTAGTTGAAGTCACCCAATATAATGGTGTTTAGAGACCCCTTCATATTTTCCAGTGTTCTCAGGAAGGCAGAGTGGGGTTCCTGGGTTTGGGAGGGTGGTCTGTAGCAGGCTATAAACTGGAAGGCAGTTTTACCCACTGTTAGTTGCACATGGATAGTCTCTGATGCTTCGTGCTGTGCCACCAACCTGGAGGTGTGGGTATCTGACTAATATTGATACTCCCCCTCCTTTTGTAGTACGGTCCAAGTTTTGGGGCCGAAAAGCATGGTATGAGGTATAACCTGGTAGTGCTGGGGTGCTCTCGGGAGCCTTGAACCAGGTTTCTGTTACTGCACAGATATCGATGTTCTCCATGCTAAGGAGAGTTTCGAGTGCGTGCATCTTGAGGTTTAGACTTTTGGCATTGAGTAGCATTACTCAGTTTCTTATCCCTTGTGATATCTATGGAAGTGGGTTTGTCTCTTGAGCCTTGCCTAAAAAAGGCACTATGGGGGTAGCAAGAGCCTTTGCCAATATCCGAAAGCCCAGGGGTGACAGGTGCAAGCCGTCCCTAGCGAAGCATCTTGGCTTGTCGAGCATGTCATCCCAGGCTGACAGGCATTGGATCCCTTTTGAATGACACCAATACTTAAGCCAATTGTTGAAATTGATAATCTTGTCTTCATATTGTGGCATCATTCTTGGTGAAGGTAAGATGCTACTCAAGGTCAGGGTCATACCGGCCTGGGCTACATGCTCAGAGAGCTCCTCTATGTCTCTTTTCATGTAGTCCAGGGAGGTACATCTCAGGTCATTCACACCAGCATGGACAATGACTGAGTCATATTTGTACTTGCCTTGGAGTGACCTGAGTGCTTGTGTTACGTGGCGGATCCTAGCACCCGACAAGGCAGCTCACCGTGACCTTCTCCTTGTTCAGCCTGGTGAGTGGGACGTCAGTGTGCCTGACGATAGTCACCTATTACAAGTGTATCAGGTGTGTTGTTTAGCCTTAAGGGCTGTGACTGTTCGGCACACTGGCTTTGTGAACTATGTGCTGCACGAGTTTTGTTTTGGGGTAGCGGTTGCTTGGGTGTCTGCTTTGGAGGTCTCTGCTGCTTAGGCAGATTTTTATTTAGAGCCTCCGAGTATGTTTTTGTGTGTTTATGTGTTTGGTTTGCTGTCGTGGTAGGTCTATGTGAGATTGGAATTGTAGTGAGTGTGGTTTCCTTCTCCTCCTGACTGGTTTCGCTAGTACTGAGTTGAGAGAGCTTAGCCTCCAGTATGGCTATATGGTTGCATCTCTCACATGTGTTGGAATTTGTTGGAAGGAGGAGAGGGTTGTCAGTGTACATGAGGCAGTTGTAACATTGCCTCAAGATTCCGAGATTCACCAGCTGGACCGGAGAGGAGATTGACAACTGACCTGTGGACATGCTAGAATAGTATTGGGAATGCCTTTATAATTGAAAAAAAAGGGCCAATGGGGAACGAGGTACTCAAGGGGAGTTTGTGAGGGTGTAGTGCTTTTAATATTTTAGTGCTGACTTATATAATTGCTTTAGTGAGCAAGTGCCAGGTAACTTAAATGCAATGTGTTTCAGGTAACTTAAATGCAAAAACGACAAACAGTAACTTTTTCAAGTGAAACAAGGAAATAAGTACAGTAAGCAATGCAGATATCACTAGGGATCCACAGAAGCACTGAAAAGCCACATTTTAGGTGAAATTAGCGTTTCAGGGAAACAACAAGCAAACAAACAAGCAGCATACAAATAAAGCTAGATTCAGCAGGCCTGGATCTAGTCTATGCTACAGCAAACAAGGTGTATCAATTTCAGCAAGAAACAGTTCAAATATGCAGGCACTATAAGCCTTTAACCAGAAATTCCCAGCTCAGAAGGGCAGAGTCCAGCCTCTCCTCCCACAAGAGTGCAGACCACGAACCTTCTTAATGTAAAATAACTGGCCTGAAGCCCAAGTGCTTAAACCAGAACTAATACACTTTCAGAATAACAGACACTGAGCCCTCAATCAGCAGTTCCCAACTTAGAAGGATGTAAACTACCTGTTCTGCCACTACAGTGCAGACCACAAACCTTCTTAATGTAAAAACAACTGGCGTGAAGCCCAAGTGCTTAAAAAGGAATACACTTTTAGAATAACAGACACTGAGCCCTCAATCAGCAGTTCCCAACTTAGAAGGATGTAAGCTACCTGTCCTGCCACCACAGTGCAGGCCACAAACCTTCCTAATGTAAAACAACTGGTCTGAAGCCCAAGTGCTTAATCCAAAAGACTTAGAATGATAGCTACACTTTAATCAAGTTACTACCAAGCAGTAATAAATACAACTGAATACTTTAAAGAATGCCTGGATTAGTGCTCAGGTTATACAAACAAAGCTAGATTCAGCAGGCCTGGATCTAGTCTATGCTACAGCAAACAAGGTGTACCAATTTCAGTAAGAAGCAATTTAGATATGGAGGCACTATAAGCCTTTAACCAGAAATTCCCAGCTAGAAGGGCAGAGTCCAGCCTCTCCTCCCACAAGAGTGCAGACCATGAACCCTTTTAATGTAAAATAACTGGCCTGAAGCCCAAGTGCTTAAAACAGAATTAATACACTTAGAATAACAGACACTGAGCCCTCAATCAGCAGTTCCCAACTTAGAAGGATGTAAGCTACCTGTCTTGCCACCACAGTGCAGACCACAAACCTTCCTAATGTAAAACAACTGGTCTGAAGCCCAAGTGCTTAAACTAAAAGGCTTAGGATGAGTTACACCAAACAGTAATAAATACAATTGATTACTTTTAAGATGACGCAAAAGTAAAATAAAGTAGGAAGAAACAAATACAGTAAAAGCAGATTATTATTATTTTTTTTTTTTGTGAGCAAATGAGATGGGCCTAGGAGTTACAGGACAGAAACAAGTGCAAATGCAGGCCTTCAAATCAAAAAGTTGAGAGAGATGGAAGACCGCCCAAATGGCCAATAACTACAAATTCTGGGCCAGAACCACTCCTTATGTGGTAGACAGGTTACCTAGTACTTACCACTCCCACTGATAAGCTAGAAGGCTTCCCTCCAACAAAGAAAGGCTTGGGGGCTCAGAAGCTTACAAATAGTCCTGGATACAACAAATCTGTATCTGGAACACTAATTACAGGAAAGGTAGGAAACAGGCTTACAATTTTTTTTTTTTTTTCCAGAAAAGTAGCAAAAACAGTAGTAAAAACAATTTGCATGCAGTGCAAGCTGGCAGAGTATGTAGCAATATTAGTCCACACACAGTTTGAAACAATGTAATTAAATTAAAAAGGACTAAAAGCAAGTGCAGAAAGGGTTTATTGGTAGAATGCGGTAAAGAGATGGGACTGGGGGAGTGTCCTAGATCAAATCTACAGTGAGGCGCTCACTGCAAAAGCCACCAGATTTAAACTACTGCCAGAACAGGGAGAGGGGGTGGGGAAAAGTTTCAACAGAGATGTGAGGAATCAGAGTGCAAATTATAAAACCCAAAAAATATATACTGATCTCTGTATATTTGCAGAACACTAAGACAACAGATATCTAAGCAACAATTTAGCTCTATAATACAGAATAATGCAGAAAAATATACTCAGCTCTATATATCTGCAGAAAGTCTTGTAAGGCTGTTCCACTTTAAATGCAGACTGCTGCTATTAACAGTTCAAATTAAGGGAACCTTGAGTTAACACACAAGCAATAGAAACCACAATGAGGGGGGTGGGGAAGAAAGTTTCAACAGAGATGTGAGGAATCAGAGTGCAAATTATAAAACCCAAAATATGACCAAAAGTCATCCAACTCGCAAATGGAACCATCCCAAAAGAAGAAAAAACAATCAATGAACCTACAGTAAAATTTTACCTAGTGAAATTCCACCATAGAATATAAACACTCTCAATATGCCATAATCAAATTTGCAAAACTTTGGGGGCCCATAGTTGCCCTCTTTGCAAGTCCTCTGACTTGTAATAAAGGCCCTTACACATAACATAATTGCATCTTACTGAACTGCCAGTCCATTCTCCCAGAAATGTTATGTCACTAACTGCATATGTACTAGCATTAGTGTACTACAAAGCCTTTCGGTTCTAAATTCCTGGGGTATGACAGTTTACAATGATTTCACATGCAAAGATAAATATCACCACTTTGAACTTAGATTTTTTTTTGGATATCAGTTCCAACTTTGGCATTTGGCTGATACAACAGACCATAAATGTGGATGCATTTTAGTTTATGATTTTTAGGTACACAAAAATACTACCAATAATAACATCCTTAACCTAACAGAATAGTTGTGTAAAATCTTACCATAACCATAGATGTCCTTCTCTTCTATATGATGCAGTATTCATCACGTTGGGGAGTAGTCCGCCTCTGGCGGACTCTTACGTCCAGCCCGCATACTAACGTTTACATGCTACTGTGAGGAATGTGCAACAATGCACATCTCTCCACGTATGTCGGTCATAGAGACACGTTGAGTATAACGCAGACGTCAGCATGCACCAACCTCAAAACTGAATGCCGCCAATCACCAGCCTGAGCCTAGGTGAAAAACATATCACCATGAAAGAACAGGCAAGCATCAGGGAGAAGGCAGGGAGCCCGCAATACTGTAGCATATAGAAGAGAGGGACATCTATGGTTATGATACGATTTTGTACATCTACTCTGTCTTTGTATACATGCTGCAGTATTCATCACATTAGGGAGAATGCCAAAGCTCAAGCCTGGGAAGGATTAGTGTGAGGAGGAGCACAGGCTTTTTCTACAAAACCCTATAGAACAGCTCTGGCAAATTCCACCCTGGACCTGGAGATGCCATCAAGTTTAAAATGTTTATTGTTTAGTGAAGGTATGAACAGAAAACCAGGCAGCAGCCACCAAGATAGAACAAGTGTCTAAGCCTTTAAAGAAAGCCCCAGGAGGATACTGCCCTAGTGGAGTGTGTCCTCACTGGGGAAGAAAGGCTCTTACCATTAGCAGAATAACAAAGAGAATTTGAGAGATCCAGGAAGAAATAGTTTGCTTGGAAACCAGCTGACCCAGGGCCCTTGGGAGATGGGACATAGACGTTCAAATTCCCAGATTTGTTTTGTCAAGGCAATATCAGAGTTGCCTTTGCACACCCAAGGAGTGCAGAATCATGTCACTGGAAGACTGAGGGGAAGGGAAAAAGAGCAGGACATTTAATAGACTGATTAAGGGATAATTTGTTGACCTCCTTAGGCATAAAGTAAGGGTTAGTACTCAAGATATTCTCTCTGTGGAAGACAGTAAAGGGGGTTAGACATCAAAGCCTGCAGCTCAGAGACCCTTCTAGCAGAGGTAATGGCCACCAGGAGAACTGTTTTCCATGTGCAGTGCTGCAGGGAAGAGGAGTTTGCTGGCTTAAAGGGGGCCAATGTAGGCTTCTCTAGAAAAAAAAACGAGAAACCAAGGAGAAGGGACTGGTTTCCTTGGTGGTCTGAGAAGGATGCCTAAGAAACAGTTTAACCTCTAATCTAGAGGCTACGTTAGGAGACACAGGCAGACAAGCCAAAATGACTGAAAGATGGGCCTTCACTGAAGAACAGGCAAGGCCACCTTTCATCCGTTCACACAGGTAAGACAATACCACAGGAAAATCCACTGGTAGTGGTTGTAGGCCCTTCGTGTGACACCAGATGGAAAACCTTTTCCATTTGTAAACAGTATTTCCTAGTAGTGGGTTTTCTGGCTTCCTGCAGAACTTGAAGCACATCCGCTGAGAATAGGTGTCTAAACGTAATTAAAACCCCATCACCCACACAGTCAGGTTGAGAGCTGACAGTTGTGGATGTATTAGGTTTCCCTTGTCCTAGGTAAACAGATCTATCCTGTCGGGTTATTTGTAATGATTACCCCTGGCTAAGTGCAGGAGAAGGGAGGAAACCAATGCTGCCTTGGCCAAAAGGGAGTCACCAGCAAGATTTCTGGTTGGTCTTGTTGAATTTTCAGTAGGATCTTTTTTAAGAGGAGGCAAGGGGGAATGCATACAGAAACATCTCCTTCCATGAAAAGGATATAGTGTTCACTCTCCAGGCCAAGGGGTGTGGGGTCTTGGCACAGAATTGTATAAGTGGTCTGTTCATGGAGGAGGCAAAAAGATCTACTTGAGACATACCGCAACGATGGATCAGGTCCAAAAACACATCCCTGTGCAACATCCACTCGTGGGACTGGGTCATGGACCACCTCAGTGAGTCTGCCACCACTTTCTGAGCTGAAAGGACAAACTGCCTAGAGAGAGACTTGGCTTAGTAAAGCTAATTCCCAGGCATGAAGGGCTAGTCTGCATAAGAGGCAAGACTTAATTCCCCCCCTACTTGTGATCTACCAAAGGACAGTGGTGTTCTGTAAACCACCTCAATGCCCCTGGCATTAGTTTGGGTTTGAAGACCTGTAGGGCAAAAAATGAGGGCCCTCATCTTTTTGACATGGATATGCTCCTTTGAGAGTCCAAACATCCCTGACCCTCCAAGACTGTAGGATCGAACCCCATCCTGTGTCTGAGGCATCTGTGTACAACTCCTGAGTGGGCAGGGGTGGCTGAAGGGGGGGACTAGGATTTTTGGTCTCCTGTAGGATCCACCAATCCAGCTCCTTTCTTATGCACAGTAGAAGTGGAATCATGCAATACAGGGGGTGGGAATGCTGCATCCAAACTGTTTTTAGGAAACATTGAATCTTCATGTGTAACTAGACCCATGGCAGCACTGGGATCACAGATGCCATGAACCCCAAGATGCGTAGGGATTCCCTGTCAGACAGAGATTGAAGGGATAAAATGCTCTGGAAGCAAGTAGTCAAGAACAGCACCTTTTCTGTGGGTAGTGAAGCCAGCATTTTGTTTGGATCCTGTAATCCAGAAAAATGCGGTCTTGGGAAGGGATCAGTGAGGACTTTTTGATGGTTTATACTCAAATAAAAAAACTGATAGCTTAAGCCCAGGCTCTCCAGAAAAGAGACAGTGAAAGTAAGATCTTCCTAAAGTCGGTCTGAGGACAGAGCTTGGATTAGGAGGTCATCTAGGTAAGTGAAGATCTGAATTCCCTGCAGTCTGTAAAATGCTGACAGGAGCCAAGCATTTTGTGAAGACCCTTGGTGCCATAGATAGACCAAAGGGCAAAGCACAAAACTGAAAATGTAATGAAGCAACAGAAAAACACAAACATTTCCTGAACAAATGGTGAATGCGGATGTGAAGATAAGTGCCTTTGATGTCTAAGGGCACCATGAATGCTTGAGGGAGAGTCAATGGAAGAAGAGATGACAGAGTTAGCATCTGGAAAAAGGGGACTTTCAGGATGGCGTTCAGATGAGAAAGGTCTGGGATGGGTTTCCAAGGGCCATTCTTCCTGGGGACTAAACATGCTGGAATAGAGACCTTTCCCTTGTTGGGATGGAGGGACCTCTTAGATTGTCTCCTGAGATGGGTCTGAAATGACCTGAGGAATGAAACATTTATTCTCTAGGTGGAAGTGGAATGCCTCTGAAAGAAGAGTAATTTTTCCCACACCACAATGTATCCTCTCTGGATGATGGAGAAGACTCAAGAGTCCTGAGTGACCAGATTCCAAGTAGCAAGAGATTAAGATAGACAAAGGGACAGGGGGTGGATGGCCCTAGAGGCAGATAGTCACAGGCTACCAGGTTTAGAATGGGGCTGAAAAGGCTGTTTAAGGGCTGGAGTAGATGGAACATAACAAACTGAGGAAGATGATGCCCATTTCCTAGGGCCCCTCTCAGATTTTGAGAAGGCAGTTAAACAGGCTTCCTAACAAAGGCCATCTTTGCAGGATAGTTCCTCTGGGACATGGGGGCAGGGAAACAAGGATATGTTTGAGGTCCCTGAAGCTCCTTACCTTTTTCCTGTAAGGATTTGAGTAACTCTGTAGCCGAGCTACCAAAAATGCTTTATCTTGAGGGGTGTCCATCAATTTGGCCTTGAAGTCATCAGATAAGGACTGTAATCGCAGACAAGAATATCTCCTAGGAACTGAACCAGAGGCCGTCACCCTAGCTGAGGCATCTGCAGCATCGTAACTGCACTTAATCAAGTGACTAGTTACCCGAGCAGAGGAATTAAGGATAGCTGCCACTTTAGCCTTGGCAGGGAAGTCCTGGAGCTCTGAAAGGAGTTTCCCTGCATCTGAGAGGAAAGCCAAGGAGTATCTGGCCATGAGAGTCTGGTAACCAATTGCCTGGAAGGCCAGAGTGGCAAAGGTATAAACTTTTTTTCCCAGCCTCTCCACGATCTTGCTATCAGATGGAAGTAGGAAAGTGGAAGGTAACAATTTGAAAGCCTTCTCAGCTGAAACTAAAATGGTAGCTGGGTCTGCAGATGAAGCTTTGAACATGAACTTGGGAGTCCTCAGACACTTTGTAGAACCTGTGTGCTTGGAAGTTGGGAGTCTGGGCACTTGGATGCAGCAATAAAGGCATGCGGAACTGAAAGGATGAGAGAGTGATGAAGAATCCATTTGCAAGAGGTCATACCACATCTTTTGTATATCAGACATGTGAGCAGTCCCACTTGAAGAAATCCTTCATTTTTCTTAATAGTCTCACTAAAGGAAAGGTCCTCCCCAGGGGAATCTGTACCATTAGATTGCTTTTCTGGGGAGGCATACCCCAGGGGGAAGTATACTAAAGACTCTTGCCCTGAGGGATTCCTCTTCATCAGAAGAGGTATCCACAGGAACCCTTTTAAAAGCTGAGGAGGGAGAGAAAGCCTGCAGAGGAATAGAGGAAGGAGAGGGTTGGTGCAGAGCCATGAAAGCATTGAAAAGGCTTTGGGAAAAAGCCTACCAATCAGGAGCTTGCCATTGAGAAGTAGGGGTAAAAAGCTTCGTTTGAGTTTTTCTTCTTAGGGACTTCCATGTGATGGAAGATCGAAGGGCCTGACATCGGCCTACACTCTATGTCCATCATTACATCCTCATGCACCGTAATCTGGGTGACGCCATGTGGACCTTTGGATATCCCCAGCCACATTTCCCCCATTTCGTCTGAGTCAGATGCTTGCATTTCTCTCAGGGATGTGCTGGTGAACTCCCTTGGGGATTCCACAGTGGTACCCGCCAAAGGGATATCGACCACCTCTGGGAAGTTCAGAAGTGAGGGTGCAGCAGTAACATCAAGCCAAGGTTTCTTGGCCTTCTTTAACTTGGCTCATCCAAAGGACCCGATATCACCTCCATCTTCCATGTAAAGTGGTTAAGGTGCTGATTCTCTAATTAGTGCTTAAGCTTCTAAAAGTCTTGGGGAAGAACGATTTGCAGATAGCACAAATGGCCATGGTCTGAGCCTAGCCAAAAGAGGCAGAGGTCGTGGGCATCTTTATGTGGTATTTGCCTTCCACACCGACACTTGCCCTTCCTAGCTGACTTGAAATCACAACACACACAGTAGCACTAAGAATTAAGCAAGAAAAAAACCCAGTGGGGTACTTATCTGAATTAGGAATCACTATCGATCTGGCGACCTAACATCCGGAGCAGCTGATCGAACTGAGGCAGAGAGGTTCTGGGTTGGTGTGTGCTGATGTCCACTTTATACCCATCTCTTTATGACTGACGTACATGGAGAGAAGTGCGGCATCATACGTACCTAGCAGTACCATATAAACTTTTGTATGTGGGGCAAACTATCCCCTAATGTGCTGAATACTGCAGCATATGAATAGAAGGGCATATTCATGTACATATCAGAAATCCTTCCTTCGATAAACTTCTCATATAACCATCTAGAAAATAATTCAATTTTAACCTAGTTTAATGACACATCATGGCAGTCCCCAACTTTCGGGGACTAACCATTCACTCAGACCCTGCGAGACTGGGAAGGGTGTGTCCACCTACATCCATGAAAGTCTTTAGACCACTAAACAGAATGCATCCCTTGCAACCAAGAATACTGATTGCCATAGATTAAATTTGCCATTCTCTACTTATGACACTTAAGAAAACAAAATTACTTTTCTAACCAAAACTACTGGGTATCAAAAATAATTCAAACACTATATGCAACTTCGATTACCCTGCAAACAACAAATATACTTCAAACAAACAAGTACAACTTTAACTTTATAAATGTCTTAACAAATGGTCACAGATGCCCTGGCTCACTGTTGAGTGTATAAACAATCTCACAAAAGTTGTTCACACTTCTTTTGGCTTTTTCCCGGTTAGGGATCGCCAAAGCGGATCACCTGTCTGCCCATGATTGGCAGTGGAGTACTACAGTGTCGAGTTGCAGGCCCAGCACCCAACCTTCCACAGAAGGCACATACACGCACTCATGCCTACGGCCAATTTAGAGTGTCCAATCCACCTACAGCATTGTCTTTGGGATGTGGGAGGAAACTGAAGCACCCGGAAGAAACCCACGAGACTACAGGGAGGACATGCAGACTCCACACAAGAGGCACCCCTGCCGAGGATCGAACTGGAGAACCTCTTGCTGTGAGAATTTTAAACAGACTCTGAAGCTGGATTAAAACATATATACAGCCTGCTGGAAAGACAAAAATTTTTAGAAAGTAGGTGGTTATATGACACATGGCTATGTGACCATATCAGCTGTATGGAATTTAAGATGCAGTGATGCTGGGCTCAAGCACCTCTCCCCCTTCCAGATCATCACTGGTGACATTAAGCAAGGCTCCAAAGGGTCAGGAGACCCAGTTATTTAGGCTTGAGAAGCAAGAGTGCAAGGTCACAAAGAAGCGCCTTAAGTAAGGATCTTCCCTATATTGTAACTGTTTATGTACTGCCTGGATTAGTGCACATAAATTTCAGTGTTTTTGATATCTCCTACCTTAGAATGAACTACCCCCTTGCACCTTGTTTTAGGATTACTGAGGTATGTCAGGAATACTCTGCATACCAGGTTCCCTTCCTTCCCGAACTACTGCTGTGTCATAGCCACTCCCTTATTTGTCTCCAGTTAAAGGCAGAGGGAGTTACTATAATTTTTGGCTGCTGCCTGTCCCTTGTGTGCTACATATGTCTCACTCCCAACTCCCGGTTTACTTCCCCCAGTCTTGGCTTGGTAGTTGGCTCTCCTTTAGTATCCTCATACTGCTATTTGATACACTGTTCGTTTCTATCTCCTGCTGATTACTGCTATTTGATACACTGTTCGTTTCTATCTCCTGCTGATATCTTCCCTGGTTTAAGTTAAAAACAGCAAAAAGTTGAAGTATTAATATTGTCACTGCTATTGCGGTGTCCTAGTATATCAAGATATTGTTTATTTACCTTTTGTTAATCCCTGATTGCTTTCCTACAGGACTCAGTGTGATCCCTCCGCTTCACCTCACTATACTATGCTTCGCTTTATTCCCCGCCCAATCCCCAATTCCCACCCAGCCCTGACATCACTTCCTTTATACTTACCTACCCCTCTCTATCAAAATTCCAACCCCATCACAGGACCCTTAACTCCTCCCACTTTAAGCCAACATAGCCATCTCGCAAATAACCACTCAAGCTCTCACTCCTAACCACAGAAACTCCATCTGTTCTTCATACAATTACATGCATGTAAATGTCATTACAGTGTCCTTAGTTACATTCTGCCCCTTATACCTCAGACTGATTTCCATCACCACATCAATATCCCCATTTCCTTCATTACATAATTAGAAATGAGACAAATCTCCACTTACCTCCCTTCATTCACTCCACTCCACCTTTTCATCTTCTCTAGAACATCTGAAATTTCAATTTTTTCCAGGCATCCTGTCTCATTCTGCTGCTACCAGCATTCTATCACTGTGCACTTTTACCTCTATACACCTCTCCTATGACAGTTTACTCAGCACACTATGACTATGAAATCAGGAGTAGTTGCACCAATATATTTCCTTGTCTTTTTAATAGGGTTTACCTTTAAATCGTCGATCTCAATATGGGTGAAACGGCTTCTGCAACTACCGAAGTGTGATAGTCTCTAACGTCGAATTCCGCAAAAGCAAACTGCAAAACCTCGCCCCTTTTTGACCTATGGTAGCACTGGTGTGGCGCGGCCGGGAATGTCGAAATTGGACACATTTTCAATATTAAAATTTTTCGCAGTTTCGGTCCGCGTAAATGAGTCGATTAAGTGGCTGGTCAATTGTGTGATAGACTATATAAAGGTAAACCTTTTAATAGCTCACCTTGTCTATTTTAAACAACTTCTCAAAACACACACTTGATTTAATAATGCAAACAGTAAAGGTGCACTTCCAAAATGGATACTGGTCTCTGGCCCTAGTAAACTTAGAATCTCTGGAACCTATTCAAACCTTGCTTAACCACCACCTTCCAGCTTATACCCGTAGAAATACCACCCACCAACCTAACACGAACGCAAACTTAAAAACTTTCTAAATTCAAAACAGAGTCTTTTGTCAATACCCTGAAAGCCTTTAAATGGTGTGTCCTAAACATTCTTCCAGTCAACACTTTGAATAGCTTATTTAAGAATAAGATATTCAAACAGCCATGCCCCACACTCCACACACAAAAAAAAAAAGACAGTGAAAATTAACCACTCGCATAGCTCACTACCCAAACAAAAACTACAATGAATAACAGAGACAAAAGCTTGACAAGAATGGCTTAAACTTGAAACTACCTATAACCGGCAACTTTATAGAGAATTGTACAATCTGAGTAAAACTACAATTTAACCTAAAAAAACAAAATAAAAAAAAAAACAACCACACTTACAGGCATCTTCAATTTCAACAGAAAAATGACACAAAAAACATTCTGGACATCAATATGTAACCTGTTACATCCGGGCTCAAACAAGGAATCCAACCCTTCTAATAACAGCTCTCCACTAGAAATTGCAACCATATTCAATACTCACTTAATTGAAAGCATTACTTCTCTATCTAAAAACTCATCACCCCCATACAGTGCTTCTACCACCTCCTCAATTAATACACAATCGTATTAATTCAGCAAACAGGTTCTACCAAAATCAAATTCTCCATACACACTGCCACTTCCTTCGCACCCCCTCCAACATTCCCAACCTAATTTACCTTTTATATCAATTTCCAGCAACTTCCACTTACAACCAGTCTCCACATCATGGATAAAAAGCTCCTCCTTACACACAAACCTTGCTCAACTGCAGCTGACAACCTTCCACCTGAATACTTAGACAGCTGCTGATACCATAGCACACCCTGCCTCTATTTTTAGCATTAGATCAATATCGAAATCCTATGTACCCTCACTTAAGAAAAAATTCATAAAGGTGGTATCACAGCTGACATCACTACCTTTTGGCCTACTATAACATTATAACCTCTCTCAACAATTCATAAGGAACTCCTACATTACTGCTTCTAAAATTATGGCTCTTAGCCACCCAACACACAGTCCCAACTACTGACCCCCCCTTCATTAATGGATAAACAAATATAGGGACTTAGGTAAACTTGGTTCCTCCTTATTCCTTGACCTGTCATAAGCTTGCGATACAGTTTATCACCCTAAACTCTGTATAAACTGACTCAAACTTGGAGTATCCCCTTCAATACTGTGGTTCAATAGCTATAACAGACAGGCTTTGGTGTTACCCAAAGCTCTATTCCTGGTCCCCTCCTTTTTGATATCTTTATCAACGACTCCATACCTCCACAGTTCCAGTCTCTCTCATACAATATGCTGATGATTCTACCCTTACATGTGCAACTCCTCCTTAACATGCAATACGTTTTTTTCCTCTGTTGAGAAATGGCTCCATAATACCCAACTACTCAACCATAAAAACAGTAACTGTTATTTTTCCTCAAATCACACATCTGACAAAGTGAATTTCAAAATCTTTTCACTAAAAATGGAAATTGTGGTCTCCCATACAAATGAGTGATTATAGATGATGACCTTAAGTTTGATCTGCATGTTCAAAATAAATTGGGAATACTCTACGGATATAAAAACATCTTAACACCCCCAGAACCACTCTTGCAACTACATATCTTTTCCCATCACTCTCATCTGGTGCACCCATCCCAACCAAACTTCTGGCTAAAAAAAAAAAAAAAAAAAAAAAACTGGATGCATGCTTTAATAAGGTTGCAAAATTTGCCGCCTACAAATACCACCAAAGCAACCAATGTACCCTTAAGACTTTGAAGTGGCTTAAACTGCCTAACTACTTGCTATTAAGGACCCAAGTGAAGCACCCCTCTGGTGTGGCAGTTCTTTTGAGCTCTGCTGAGTTGAGTTCCCCTCCGCATGCTGAATGTCTCTTGTATACAGCAGCACTGACTTTCTAGACTCCAGCTCTCTGGGCTGAATATGTAGTGCTTTTGCTAGGTGACACCCATGTGATAAGCAAAAGAGCCTCTCTACTCAGGATAAGTAAAGCAAGCATTCCCCCACCAGCTATTACAGGAACCCATGCAACTATTCTAACTTGGGTATTATTCAGCCAATCACACAACACATCTAATTTTCATGGCCATTAAGCAAAACTCACACTTTTCAGAGCAGTTTAACGAGAAGCAGTGGGAGGGCCAATATATGCAAAAAAGGCAAACAAATTAAAATGCTCATTATCAAAAGCAGAATATGCAACAAATTTACCAGTCTGAGGATACACCATCTTTGGATTGAACTTGCTGGACAATTCCTTCACACTTTTAAAAGGGACCTTGAAGGACACATGGGTGCCTATAAATTTAAACAAAGGACCACAGCTGTCAAGTTTCTAGGAAGCTAAGCAGCTTGCTACTAGACCTACTCAACCTAAATAAAGACCTACTCAACCTAAATAAAGCCAGTGAGGCAATACCGGCCATCCACACCCTTGCAAAAACACTTGGTGTGTGTGTGTGTGTGTGTGTGTGTGTGTGTGTGTGGTTCCAATGTTATGTACATTCAAAGTTATTTCATGATAATATGTCGAGAACATACATCAAATGTTTTTCTTTCAAACACTGTTCCTATAAAACATAGCACTCTGACGCACATCCTTGCCTTCCCAAAGTCAGGAAAATTAAGTGTGTCCCACAGATGGATTCTCTGCACAACATCAAGGCTCACTTAGTTGAAACTGGATCTCCAGGTGGCATATGGCCAAAACCACACTGTCATTTTTACCTAATGAGGCATATCTTTTTTTTCCCCTTAATTCCAAATGCCATTGTTCTGTATTTTTTTATCTTCTTTATTAAGTTCATCCTTGTTACCTTCAGCTTTACTGCTGTCCACACCAACAGTACTTAAATTTGTAACCTCTTCCCTATTCACATCCTTTTACTATCCTCACTGCAGCCAATTTATTTTGGGTTGCCATTTCAATTTGACTGAGCCCCAAATACAGTCAGTTTACCTTTCCAATCCTATTAGAGTACATCACTGTTTACAATTTTCACCCCCTCCTTGAACATACACATCTTCCTCATTTTTGCCTCTATGGGCTATACTATTATCACATACTTCCCTGCTCTAATACCTACATTACTTCCTGCCTTTTGCTGGCCTACCAAATTCCAGTTTCACAGATAAGTGGTATCCCAGAGCAACGGTCTTACTAACTCCGCACAAAAATAATCCAAGAGACCTTTACTTACAATAACAACCGTATTTTATGGCTACTGCAAAGCACTTCAGGGGAAAAAAAAGTGAGTCAAACACACAAATTTAAATCTACAACTCCATGCAGCTACTTGGCAAAGGTAAGCAGCTTAAAATTATGAATATGAACCTCATAACAGTTGTGCATTCACTTAACATGCAATACAAATTTAAAATCTCAAATCATGGTACAATAAAAAAATGTACATTGAGCGGAAGCAATTGTAACATTTACAATTTATTTACGCAAGGGGTGCTAAGCTGCTCCAAGTACACCCTGTAATTTGAGGCAGTATGACTTCAGAGTTAATACATGGGGTCTAAATGCATGTCCGCCTGCAAAAGGGTTTAATGCTCTTTTTCTCTATTTACATTTTAGGATGTTGCTATGTTATGTCCTACAGTTATTCATCTGTCACTGTGAAATCATTACTGATCAGGCATATCCCTTACGGGCTGAATCAAGATAAGTTACAATTACAAAGAACCTCATATACACTAGCTACCGCAAACATATCTTCTATAAACAACCACAGCCTCATGGAAATTGCTCTGTGAAGCTTCATAAGGCAAAACATCTCACATCTTTCACATACAGCTAAAAACACACACCAGTGTGTGACCGCAGAAGCTACTGAGATACAGGCTTGACACCGGACAGCCTTATTCCTTACTCAGCTCCATCTTGCCACAATACATAACAAATGAACTATTACTACAGACACAACCGCTATGTATAAATACTGGTAATTCATTACATGTACTCTATACAATGCACCAACACTTGTTAGGTAGTTTACTCTGTACCCTAAATAACCATCAGCTTCAGTGTAAGTGCATTTCAATGTGTTCATTTACAATATACTTCCCAGGCAGTACACTTCAACACAACTAAATTGTTTTTGCCTCATGGGCTTAGGTTATGCAGGGCTGGGCGAGCTCACCTACCCAGAGAAAGAAACCAACTGGTACCTACTTCCACTTAGCTCATTGCTACAGAGTTTTTATAGCAGCGATTTTTAAGCAAATGACAAGTTATCCAATGATGTACCACAGAAATTACTTGTGTTGTAATAAACCTTGGTTCCATGGTGCAAAGGAATGGGGCCTTGATAGCAACCCAAACAACTGGGGTTCAATAAAATTAAAGGAAATATCCCTTATGGTCAGCCCATGGCTAGGCTCCGCCCCTCATGCTAAGCTGTATATGCCCATGGACATTATGGCAAAAATATGTAAAAACACAAATCACCTCTGATGGCCATCTTAATGAAGGTAACTCAAAGTTGCCGCTTGCCCTGGTAATGGAGGAAGAATGGGCCATTTAGCTGGATGGAGGCGGATAGTCTGCGGGCAGCAAAGAAAGTGTAGCCAAAAAGCTTCTGTTGGTTATATGCCTCCATACTACATTGCAGGTTCACAGTTTTATACTCATTATCTAAAGAAACCTCTGTGCTTTTACATCTAACTTTATAATTAACATTTGCTTAAAAAAACATTGCATTTATATCATTCACCATTGAGTAGAGGAGAAAAAAATCTATTTTTTTCCAAATTGCAACAATTCTTTTATTTTGTAGCATATCCAAGGAAGAAAGATACTTACAACAGAGCCCACAGGTATGCAGAAAAAATATTAAGTACCAGGTACTTAAACTCCTCTTTCACTGTCACCATACAAGCATAACAGCAAACAGCAGACTCTTGTTAAAAGTTACTTAGGATGCAAACAGGTTGATTCTATGACAATTTTCCCATTAACTGTGACAAAACTGCATAGTTGCTAGCTGGATGACAATTCCAGACCAAAAAAGCATATTTTTTCCAAAGTTATTTTTCAAAAAAAATGGATCAAAGTAAGTATTCTTTAATGGGTTTATACTCTATGCAGCATGCGTGTGTCTGTGTGTAGATTATATTTAAATACACATAGGGCAGCTGACTGAACTAACCATGCTGACATGCAAAATATCACCATAATGTCTAAACAACAAATGTCAACACATTCCACACATGCTCTGGGGACTGCCCTGTAGTGGAGTAAACTAAATACAAGTGGTTTTGAGGGTGCAAACCTCCATGCACCCTTCCCATGCTGGAAGGCTGCTTGGCTCCACACCCCCTAATAATTATATATACTAACTCAGAGATCATAAAACCCCTGGGGAAAGGTATGCACACCTGTTAAATGTTTGCATCGACCAAAATGTTTTGACCAAATAGATAACGTAGCTAGTCATTCGACCAACTGCCCTCAAGCCACTGAAAAAAACATGTGAACCATTATATCAACAGTGCAAAACATCGACACTTGGTACATCAATAAAAGAAAATTTTCCTTTTCCAATATACTACCTATAATTTGGCCACATTCAGATCAAATTTGTCTGAACTGCAGTAGTGACAGTGTTATGGGAAGGGCTTTCTGCAGGTATGCATGTTAGGACAGACGTGGGGGGGGGCTTTCGACCTTAATGCATACTAAGCCTGCCAATAACTCTCAACAGTCCTTCTCATAACAGTATCACTACACAAGACAGGTCACACACACACACACACACACACACACAAGCACACTACACTGATCCCATAACTTAACCCTAATCTCTCAATCTCACACACACAAACTGCCCACTTACCTAACCCTTACCCTAACACAAACACACACACTAGCACACAAAATGCCAGCTTCACCAGTTACTTTTGTTAACCAGCCAAGTCACTCAAGCATTTGACTAAATGTCCTCTCATTCAAAATTTACAGTTCAGTTGTGTCATTGTCTACCAACTATACAACTTTTTACATACATCTACATTTTATATGTGTGTGTATGTGTGTGTGGATATATACATGCAAAGTCATTTAGTCAGTTATTTAAGAGCTTACTTCACTGGAAAAAAAAAAGGGACATCAATTGCCCTTCCACTGAAATACTATGGTACTGCACACTGAGAAAACATAATAACGGGGATGAACTCCAATGCTTGGACTCATTTTCCAGTATTGGCACTAATGCAGCATAACAGAGTGCTGTACTTTTGACTACTCCATCCTTCTAACTGCATGTTAAATAGAGGCCCCATCTGCAGGAGCTGGTGACTCGTGGGTGTAAAAGATCATATGATACTTACTCAAAAGAGCAGTAGCCAAATTCTCCGTAGACAGTATGACTACCACTTTAGGTATCTCCTGAAGGAGCACCAACCTAATCGAACTAGCCCAGTCACCAAAAGGTAATTTTCTCTCTCTGATTAGCTATCCACTGGTAAAACATTTCAAAGCGACTCTTCCACAGTATGTTAGCACATTCAGCCACAGCACAAATTACAAATTCAAAACTCAAGAAAAAAATTTTAAACAGCTCTAAAAACCATCAGTTTTTAACAGTAACACAAAATTACTTTTATGCACAGACTGCATTCCAACGGTCACACTGACTAACAAAAGTAGAATATGACAAAGCAGTAATGAAACATTTTATGAAAAATGAGCAACAAGGAAAGTGACATTTCATGGTTTTAATGCAAATACTGCAGACAGTATACTACACATCTGCTCCAAAATCCAGCAAAAAAACAAAAACATGGCACTTACGGACACACTTCAGAAGTACTGCACCATTCTCAGGTAACTGGTTTCCAGTTTGTTTTTCATCTCCTTCACTAAACATTCAAAATATAGTGCTTGTTCAATAATAAACCATAAGGACAAATGAAAGGTGATTAGTTAAGCAGGTACTTAGCAGAATTAAGCTCATCTGTGCAAACTGCAGCACTACATACAACTGATCTGGCCTGAGAAGGACCAATCAGGTTTACCTGCCTAGGCAGAGTTGGAGAAAGTCCCAAAAGAAATGTACACACAGACACTGCAAGCTGCTTTGTCATTTTATTAGAGTACGAGTCATGGGAGCCCTGCAGCGCAACATTTAGAAAATCTAGGAACAATGATTTTATAAGTGCATCACTAAATATAGCTGCTTAAACAGACTAAGATGCTTCTCTACATATTTTTTGCCTTTTTTGGGTGGGGTCTCTCAAACCTAAAGAGACAGAATAAGAAAAATATGATGTCAAAAACAAATTAAGAAAGCCAAGAGCCAACATACGGATATCACTTCTATACAGTAGTAAAGCTCAAAAGTATGCAAGCCACTATGTCCAAAATACATCTGTACCACAGTGTCCATGCAAGGACAGTTAAGTCCCATCTTCAAAAGCAGCATGACTGCTAGAAACTATACAAGCAACACAGAAAAGGCAAATCACATCAGTCATGAAATGAGAATTTTTGGACAAGATGACCTACAAACAGAAATTTATATTTAGTGCTTACAATACACTAACAGGTTTATACTAAAAATATGTATACTGGGCAAATAAACAATAACACTAACATAACTACTTACAGTTGATGTTAAATTGAATAGAAAGCTTTACTACATTACAGTTTATGTTGCAAATGAAAAGTAGTCGGGCGGGTGGGAAGGGTAATTGGTGTGACAGCTGGATGAAGTAATCTAAAAACACAGCCAAACTCCCTGATTAAAAAAAAATGTTTCAACAAATCTTCTGTAGGCCTTTGTCCCAGCATTGTGACGTACAGGAATATAGCCCTATGACCCAAGTGCAGATTAGCTGCGCATGGCTAGAAGTAGTGGATGGAAGAGGGTGTCAGTGAGTGTTACATGACAGCTTACCCATAATGAGTGGAGGGAATTATTGCCAACAGTGACAGAGTTTTATGTGGATGGAGGAATATCCTCAGAGATATACACGTGCCTCCAAATTGTTCTGTTGACATTGCAGAAGAGGTTTAGATTCCGTAGACCATATATTTCTGATGCCATTTGACTTGCTGACGCACAGTAAGTCCATCAGTAATGGGTCGGAGAATGAAATGCATGCCAGACACAGGTCACCTCTTAGCAGTCTGTAGGATACACAGCATAGTGACAAGGTTTTGAGTTGATCCATGTAGGACATGTTGTTTAGGCCTTGTATCCTTTTAGTAAGGCATCTCTGGGACATTCCAGCTATAGCACGTGCTTGCACAATTACATGCCAAAAGGGGCAATATATTAAATGACTGACATAGTAAAAGCTGCCTAATGTGGGACAATGACAAAACTAGATCTAGACACAATCCTTTGTTTATAAGTTGTGCAGTACAAAAGAACTTTTACAACAGTGGATACAATGGTCAAAAATTAGGTCACTGTTTAAATAAGTTCCCAAATTCCAAACTGGGCCAAGTCTTAGGGGTATATTATCAATGTTGTAGATCCCTGGGGTACAGAACTTCCCATTTTATTTAATTTTGTATTATTCAGGCACAGAAACAGCTGATACGAATGGAGTCAGTTACTGTAATCCATATTTAAAGTACATCACCATCTACAGCAGACATCATTACTGTTGCAGTTCACGTAAAGGACAGTTTCTGGCCTGCTTATATTCACTGTACAGCCCTGTCAAGTATCTCAGTAAGAAGGGTAGCTACTTGGAACTCTTCAGCAGTAATCAAACCCTGCCACAATCTTAAAGTTAGGTTAAAAAGTTCTGTAAACTACATCTCTAAATACTAGTAAAGAAAAGGACAAATACATACATCAAAATCTGTAATTAGAACGAAGTCCTGGAAGGTGTAAACAGCCAAGCAGCAGAAATAGGTCTATTTCATTAAAAGTTATGTGAAGTCCAAAGAAAGGTAGTGTACATTCCTAAAAGGAAAGCATGAATGGACTATCAGGCGGAAGACAGGTAACTGTATTATCTGAAAAACGGATTATGAAGACATATGACCTCCATGACAGGACACAGTACGCATCTCTAATACAGACATATATCATGGAAATACGGGTCAATATTATATATTCGCAGCATCAAAATTTCAAACCCAATATGTTCGATAACATATGAGCGAAACTTGAAACCTCGAATACATATTAAAAAAAAAAAAACTTACCTTAACACTGAGCAGAGCCCCCCTGCACACACACACACCCTACTTAAATATACCAACTCCGAGACCACACACCAGTGCAGAAAAGGGAAATTATCCCATTCTGCACGTACGAAGCCATTGCCTTTCACCTTTGAACTTTTCAAAGTTCGATCATATGGTGCCGACCATATGACATTCTAACTTTGAAACGTTCGGCAATTTAATAAGGACCCTGGAAATACAATATTCTTTAAATTAATGACGGTAGCACAGTGAGGCAGTGGCTGGATCTGCCACCTCAGCATTTGATATTTGACACCAATAGCCCGGGTTAACAATGACCGCCAGCAGTACTGTTAGCTAACAGGCTGCTGGCGGAAATTGGGCTACTGTTGGCTGAAGGACAAGAGGCAGAAGGCATGGTCGAAGGCAGGAAGAGAGGAGAAAGGCTAGGACTGTGGTAGTGAGGGTCGGAACTTTGAATGTTGGCAGTATGACTGGTATAGGGAGAGAGCTAGCTGATATGATGGATAAAAGGAAAGTTGGTATATTGTGTATGCAAGAGACCAGATGGAAATGGAGGCTAGGTGTATCGGAGGTGGGTTCAAATTGTTTTATCATGGTGTGGATGGGAGGAGAAATGGCATAGGAGTTATTCTGAAGGAACAGTATGTGAAGTGTGTTTTTGGAGGTGAAAAGAGTGTCGGATAGAGTGATGTTTACGAAGCTGGAAATTGATGGTGTACTGATGAATGTTGTTAGTGCATATGCTCCGCAATTTGGGTGTGCAATGGATGCGAAAGAAAAATTTTGGAGTAAATTGGATGAAGTGGTGATGACTGTACCCAAGGGTGAGAGAGTGGTGATTGGAGCATATTTCAATGGACACGTTGGTGAAGGGAACAGGGGGATGAGGAAGTGATGGATAGATATGGTGTTAAAGGAATGCAAAAGGTCAGATGGTAGTGGATTTTGCGAAAAGGATAGACATGGCTGTGGTGAATACGTATTTTAACAAGAGGGAGAAGCATAGGGTGACATACAAGAGTGGAAGAAGATGCACTCAGGTGGATTATATCTTGTGTAGGAGGGCCAGTTTGAAGGCGACTGGAGACTGTAAAGTGGTGTCCGGAGAAAGTGCAGTTAGGCAGCATAGGATGGTGGTTTGACGTTGGTGATCAAGAAGAGGAGTGTGAGGGCAGCACCAAGGATCAAATGGTGGAAACTGAAAAAGGGTAATTGTGAGGTGGAGTTCAGGGATGAATTAAGACAGGCACTGGGTGGCAGTGAAGAGTTACCAAACAGCTGGGTAACTACAGCACAGCTAGTAAGGGAGACGGCTAGAAAGATGCTTGGTATCACATAGGGATGGAGGAAGGATGACAAGGAGACATGGTGGTGGAATGAGGAAGTACAGAAGAGAACACAGGCAAAGAAGAAGTGGGATTGTCAGAGAGATGAAGAAAGTAGACAGGAGTATAAAGGAGATAAAGTGCATGGCAGAGAGGTGGCGAAGGCTAAGGATAAGGCATATGAAGAGTTGTATGAAAGGTTGGACACTAAGGAGGGAGAAAAGGACCTGTACCGATTGGCTAGACAGAGGGACCGAGCTAGGAAAGATGTGCAGCAGGTAAAGGTGATAAAGGATAATGAGGGAAACATACTCACAAGCGAGGAATGTGTTGAGACGATGGTAAGAGTACTTTGAGGGGTTGATGAATGAAGAGAATGAGAGAGAGAGAAGGTTGGATGACGTAGGGATAGGGAATCATTAAGTACAATGGATTAGCAAGGAGGAAGTAAGGATGGCTATGAAGAGAATGAAGAATGGAAAGGCTGTTGGCCCAGATGACATACCTGTGGAAGCACGGAGGTGTTGGTGAAATGGCAGTAGAGTTTTTAACCAGATTGTTTAATGAAATCTTAGAAAGTGACAGGATGCCTGAGGAATGGAGAAAAAGTGTTTTGGTACCGATTTTTAAGAATAAGGGTGATGTGCAGAGCTGTAGTAACTACAGAGGGATTAAACTGATCAGTCACAGCATGATGTTATGGGAAAGTAGTGGAAGCTAGGTTAAGAAGGGACGTGGATGATTAGTGAAAAGCAGTATGGTTTCATGCCGAGAAAGAGCACTACAGTTGCGATGTTTGCTCAGAGGGTGTTGATGGAGAAGTACAGAGAATTTCAGGAGTTGCACTGTGTTTTTGTAGACTTTAGGGAAAGCATGTGACAGGGTGCCTAGAGAGGAGTTGTGGTAGTGTATGAGGAAGTCAGGAGTGTCAGAGAAGTATGCAAGAGTGGTACAGGATATGTACAAGGGTAGTGTGACAGCGGTGAGGTCTGCAGTGGGAGTGACGGATGCGTTTAAGGTGGAGGTGGGGTTACATCAAGATTCAGTTCTGAGCCCTTTCTCATTTGCAATGGTGATGGACAGGTTGACAGACAAAATCAGACATGAGTCCCCATGGACTATGATGTTTGCAGATGACATTATGATCTGTAGTGAGAGTAGGGAACAGGTAGAGGAGACCCTGGAGAGATGGAGATATGTTCTAGAGAGAAGAGGAATGAAGGTCAGCAGGACTAAGACAGAATATATGTGTGTGAATGAGAGGGAGGATAGAAGAATGGTGAGGATGCAAGGAGTAGAGGTGGCGAAGGTGGATGAGTTTAAATACTTGGGGTCAATAGTTCAGAGTAATGGTGAGTGTGGAAGAGAGGTGAAGGAGAGTACAGGCAGGGTGGAGAAGAGTGTCAGGAGTGATTTGTGACAGACGAGTACCTGTAAGAGTGAATGGGAAGGTCTACAAGAGGGTAGTGAGACCAGCCAAGTTACATGGGCTGGAGAAAGTGGCATTGACAAAAAGGCAGGAGTTTTAGCTAGATGTGGCAGAGTTAAAGATGTTAAGATTTTGCACTGGGTGTGACGAGGGTGGACAGGATTAGGAATGCGTGTATTAAAGGGTCAGCCCAGGTTGGAAAGTTTGAAGACAAAGCCAGAGAGGCAAGATTACGTTGGTTTGGACATGAGCTGAGGAGGGATGCTGAGTATATTGGGAAAAAAATGCTAAGGATGAAGCTACCAGTTAAAAGGAAAATAGGAAGGCCAAAGATAAGGTTTATGGATGTAGTGAGAGAGGACATGCAGGTGGTTGGTGTGACAGAGCAAGATGCAAAATACAGGAAGAAATGGAAACAGGTGATCCGCTGTGGCGACCCCTAACTGGAACAGCCAAAAGAAGATGATGATGACTGTTCAAAAGTAATTAAAATAATGCCTGGCTCCAAGGTGAAAAGAGATGGAGCCTTGATTGCAGCTCAGATGACCACATCTTGACTACCTCCCCCAACAATGGAGAAGCCAGGAAGGATGGGAAAACAGTTAACCAACATGGACCACTTGCTTCTCTTACAGGGTGAGGTTGGGGGTGGGGAGATTGTTGCAGGCACTCGAGCAGTGCACCGGCATGATGAGACGTCTCTGGAGGTGACTAGAGAAACCACCTCCTGTGCGTTATTGGCAGGACTGCTTGTTGGCAACATTCCTTGCAGAAGCAAGTCATGTTCAGAGGTCAGCCCATTGCAAGCATGTGGGACAGAGTTGCTTAGGAAAACTTCACACTACTCCTGATGGCTGCCTTAATGATGGCTTCTCTTGGCCTACTTGTACTCTACACAAAGAAAATCGGTCAGTTGGCCATGTGAGGACTGAACACTAGCAGGCAGCAAAACTCGTGTAATAGGTTTCAGAAGAACATGAATTGACTGTACAAAGTGCTCCTTCTCTGCTTTCTGCTCTGACAGAAGGGTAGGAAGAATGGAGCAACATAGGTGGATAAAGCCATGTTTATGACTCAGATGACATGGTTGCAATCAACAGGCCAACAACTGGAAAAGAGAGGGAAGGGAATGAGAAGGCAATGTCTGCTCACTTCTCCAAGAAAGGAAGGTAAGGGCACAGTTACTAAGTTATAATACCCATTGAAGATCAAAGACCGCACACAAGAGGGTGGGGGCAATGCTTTCCTAAGTGATGTGCCTGTCAAGAAAGTGGATACAAAGGCCACATAAATGCCTCAAAACGGCTGAAGAAAACACCTTCTTGGCTAATCTGTTCAGTGTCTCGATTTTTTTTTCATCAAGTGGTAACAAAAAAGGTGTTATGGTGTCCAAAATGACAGATTACACAGGAATCAGCCCTATGTTGGGGGAACAGATCTTACTCCATTCTACTAGGGGTTTAGAGAAAGTAAGGACAAAGCAGTTTAAATAAATTTCCGGCAGCAAAAGTGGTGTCCTTGACCAGAGGCTCTGTGAAGAGGCATGCAGAAGTATAATCTCAGGTTGTTCTTCCTCCTTCACTCGATATTCTATGATGTGCCCCTAGAAGGGAAGGTTAATGGACCATAGGTCAACCCATGGTAGACTTCATGGGCTAGCCCAGAGTGGGGGGTAGTAAAAAAAAAAAAAAAGCAAGGGCTTGCCATCTCAAATATCAGTGACTCCAAGTGTCCTAACTCCCCTTCTAAAAGCACAAAAGGAGACAGACCCACCCTTATCCATAGCACCTGAACAGGAGGGTCCACACACAACTGACATGCACGGGGTTGAGCATGTCATGGGCAAGTATTAAGACTGGGTGATGGAGACTTGAGAATCTTCTGCAAGGATTATGGCATCAGTCCATATTTCCTAATGGTATTGTACAGTAAGGAAAGGTCCTACCACATCAAACTGTCTAATGTCACAGGCCGGGCCTCTGAAATGCCGTATCTGGAGTGACCACCCCATTGGGGTGGATTCTGAGGAGGAGAAGTCCTCAGGACCCAATTGCAATGACTGAGTGCAAGCCACTCAAGTAAACTCTGAAGCTTCCGTCACTTGCTCGGAAATGAGGGAATAGAGCTAACAATCCCAGCAGGCACTTGCCATCATAGCTGCTAAAAGTGCAGAATGACTTTAATAAAGGTGTAAGCAAGGTTTGCCCTCAGCACCCTTAGCCATCAATCTATGCTCTTGCAACCTAGTCTGCTATAACAAGGCAGAACTCAGTCTGTTTACCAGGAAAGTCTGACTGGTTAATACCCATTTTCAGCGGAGGCCCGGGGAGAAAAGCTCCATCTGCTTACACTGCATTATAACTCTTGTCAATTCTAGCACTGAGTGCACACAACCTGACCCACTATGCAAGAAGGACAGGCAGTGTGCAAAGCTCCTCCTTGTTTTGTCAGGTAGATATGATTAACTGTTGGCACTTAGCAATGCTCTCGATAATGCACCTCCAAGAGGCAATGCAGTGCAAGTCTTTGCTCATCAGCTGGTGACCACGCAAATGCTCAACATTTTTTTAAGCATCAAAAGCGAAAACATTTCCATAATGAAAGTCAGAATTAAGTTTTGAGCTCCACAACTAGCAGAAAAGTACTGAAACTGGCAGGTGCATAGGTTAGGTATACTTTTCCAACCAAGTACATGTCACAGCATGATCCAGCTAGAGAACAAAATCCAAGTGCAGGAGCAGATGAAACAGTAGGCAATCTGGGGACTGTAGGAGGGGAAATCCCAAGTGGCAATATCTCAGAGTCCACTGACAATGGAACATTCCAAAGTGACTGTCCCAATAACTCATAGGGCCGGCACCATATGAGCGAACGTTTGAATGGCCGACAAATGATAGCAGAGATCCCGCTACAGTGTGGGACTGGGAGATTTCCCTTTCCTGCACTGTAGTGCAATCTTGGAGTGAGACTATTTAAACAGCAGAGGGTGTGGGGGGTGGAGGGTGCTTGCCCCCCTGCATAACACTGTTTTACTGTGTTTGCAGGTAGGCAAATGGTGCTATTCTTTCGGAATGTCGATCATATGGTGTTGGCCATATGAAAGTCAGCATTCTGAACAGTCGACATTCTGAA
This sequence comes from Protopterus annectens, assembly GCF_019279795.1. Lineage (NCBI taxonomy): Eukaryota > Metazoa > Chordata > Ceratodontiformes > Protopteridae > Protopterus > Protopterus annectens. Next base: position 444,179,414 of record NC_056742.1, read on the forward strand.
GTAGACCCATATTATATATATATATATATATATATATATATATATATATATATATATATATATATATATACACACAGATATATATATCTTGGAGAGGGGTAGAGAAGTACTCTGCTTGACATGGAGAGGGAGTCTATTCCACAGATGGGGGAGCCTTTGGGACACAAATCTCTCCTGCCAGCAAGTTCTATTAATGTCAGAGATCAGGTTAAGGCCTTGCATGCAGGTTGCGCGAGTGGAGTTTGACTTATGGATATGCAGCAACTCCACCAAGGCTGGGTCTGAGATGGCCTTGTGTGACAGACACAGGGTCACCACTGAGCAGTCTGTACAAGACTGAGTAGATGAACAGGGCTTTTAGCCAGATGACTGCAAATTGGAGCCATAGTCAAGTCCCCAAATGATGTGGATATCCTACAGAAGGGCCTCACTGAGACAGATGCCTGGTGTCAGAGCCATGGCCTCAAGCTCAATGCCAAAAAGTGCAGTGTCATCCCCCTATGGTAAAAACTCTGTACCCATGAACTACTACATAGGCAGCAATCTACTTAACTCTGAATGTGTGATAAGAGACCTTGGGACCCAGGTGGACGTAGTCTCTCCTTGGATAGTCACATCGCCACAGTAGTCAGGAAGTCCTTCTACGTGGCACACCTCATCATAAAAGGGTTCTCATCCAGGAAAAAAAAAAGAGGTCATTGTTCCCCACTACTCATCACTCAGACCCATTATAGAGTACAACGCCCCTTTTGGAATGTACCTCACAAGACATCTGCAGCAGCTGGAAAGGCCACAGAAGTACCTCATGAAGAGGATTACTGGCCTCAAACAAATACCCTACACTGACCGCCTCAAAAAACACTAGCTTTACTCCGTAGCATATCGCCTACTCCGAGGTGATCTCAGCCTAACATATAAAGCTATGTCAAATCCAGAGCTGCTGGACATGCTACACCTAAAGAAATCCCAATCCCTCCGAGCTACACGCTCTAGGGACCTAAACCTTGTCACCACAATAAACAGGACACGCTGGAGGGATAGATTCCTGTCCCATAGACTTCCTATACTCTGGAACAAGCTACCCATCTATGTCAAGCAAAGTTCTTCATTAGCACTCCAAGAAAAATCTTGATGAGTGGATGGGAAATAGGAAATACACCCCAGGGATCACTTATGTCTCTCTGCTGGGCAGTGGCACAGTAAAATAACTTCCTTGGGTGGCGTAAGCTATGGTACCTTGCTGGCTACACTTTCGCAGACCCTTGGGCCTAGTACCCACCTATGAATCTGTATAGGTTAGGTGTTGAGACACTGGATTTTCCTTGTTGGGAACCTCTGTGGTCTATCCAGTTGCTGCATGTGCTTCGCAAGGTGCATGCCGGGGGGGGGCATTGTGCTAGATAATGGGTCTGATAAGGGTGGGGTACAGGGATGTTGTGACCTCCTTGTTCCTTGATGAAATATCTTTATTTATGAGGTGGGCCATGTAGAAAGCCTCCCGTACAACAGAGGCAATGTGATGGTCAAAAGTCAGGTTGCTATCAATCTGGGTGACCAAGTCCCTCACAACTGACTGCATGCTTAGTAGATTATTAATGTGATAATTAGTGGGGATGCTTTATTTCCCCCCAGAGGAGAATAGGGATGTATTTCTTGGAATTCAGTTTGAGGCCATGCTTCTGGCACCAGTCATTGGTCAAACTTGGTGAGCCTCAGACCACTGGTTTTGGCTTACACCTTGGAGAGGTATATCCCAAACAGTACAGGCCCCAAGACCTATCCTTGGGGTACACCACTTGTTATGGGTCTATTACTAGAGGTAGCTTCCCCTACTTCGACTGAGTGGGTTCTATCAGTGAGACAGTTAGCTACCCATCTGGCAACATACAGGTTTGATGCCTAGCTGGGAGAGTTTATTATGCCACATGAGGAATAGTGTCGAAGGCCTTGGCTAGGTCAAGGTAGGCGGTGTGCACCACCTTCCCCTCATCACTGGCTTTGGTGACTGTTTCAAAGAAGTTGATCAAGTTTAACAGGCATTATCTCCCTTTGACAAAACCAAACTGTGTGGGGTTAAGCATTTGGAGGTTGCCAGTGTCCTTGTTTGTGGAGTCCATGATGGTGCATTCCATGGCCTTGCAGGTCAGGCTGGTTAGGTTCATGGTTCTATAATTGTCTGGGTCAGTGGACGCTCCACCTCTGTGTAGAGGGATGATGGTGGCTGTCCTCCATTCAGCTGTGATGAAGCTGGTGCTCAGGCTTTGGTTGAATAGGTTGCCAAATGGAGCTGGCAGCTAGCCTGTGAATTATAGGGTCCCATGCAGGCAGGTTTTTTTTTTTACCTTTGAGAGGGCATTAAAGGCCTGCTCCCTGGTGATGTTCTGATTTACTGATGGTGGAACGAGGGGGGTGAAGTTTTCACTAAACCAGTCTGCCAGCAGGTTGGCTATATCTCTGGTGTTTGTGTATGTGGTGTTCTTGACCACCAGTTCAGAGCAGATTTGGGTGTTACTTTTGAGATTGTGGACATATGTGAAGAAGGCCTTGTGATTGTTCTTAGTAGATGTGGCCAATTTGGACTATGTTAGCCTTAGAGGATTTCACCAGTGAACGTATTTGCTTGTTCAGACAAAGGAGAGATTGCTTCCAACTTGGCACCTGCTCCTTCTTGGTCCTGGACAGCATTTTTTTTCCTTTTATTATAGAGTTTTATTGCTGTTGTCCACTAGACAGGTTAACTCTTCCTTGAATATGATTTGGTCCTGTCAGGTATTGCAGACTCCATACAGCTATGTAGGTGCTGATCTAGTTTGCTGGTGTAGGCTTGGACATTAGTGCTAGTTCCAAATGAAGGGACAGTGGCTGTGAAGCTACTTAAAAAGCTTTTCCAAAGCTGACTACAATCTCCTCAGATCAGGTTTGTTTGACCCTGACAAAGGAGTAGTCAGGGGAGATAGCTTTATGGGTGGATCTTACCAAGGAGGATGACACTGTAGGGGTGATGTTGGTTAGGACCAGGTCCAGGATATTTTCACCGCTCGAAAGGGTGTTGTCCAGCTGATCCAATCCATTGGCACTGATGAAGTTGAGGAATCTCTGGCCATTCATGTTTGGGCTAGAAGAGGTTCTCCACTCTCTGGTTGGGTAGTTAAAGTAACATTTTTTAACTGGCCCTAAACAAGAACCCTTAAAACTCCAACATAACAGAAAATTTAAAACAAATGTAATGCTAGTACATACAAAATAAAAGTGATCAAACCTCAAATAAAGAGCTTCAAATCAAATTTAAATGCAGTCCGAGATGAGCGATATTCAGAGCAATGCAAACCACACAAACACTTCAGCTAACCACAGAAGAAATGGCAAAGGCATTCCAGAACGAACATTTGAATCACCCAAAATCAAGGACAGTCCAACAAATCTGAATGACTCTTCAAGAGACCTGCTGGTGTGAATGACTTGAGACGTACCTCTCTGGACTACATGAAGAGAGACATGATTGAGCTCGCTGAAAGCGTGTCCCATGCAGGTATGTCCCTAGCCTTAAGCAGCATCCTACCATCACCCAGAATGATGCCTCAATAGAAACAGAAAATGACTAACAATTGGCTTACTTTCTGGTGTCATTCCAAGGGGATCCAGTACCTTACAGCCTGGGAAGACATGATTGACAGACTATGATGCTTTGCCAGAGATGGCCTTCATCTGTCTCCCTTGGGATTCAGGCTTCTGGCAAAGGCTCTTGCCTCCCTCATAGTGAATTTTTAGGCAAAGTCATGAGCACAAAATTACCAACATGAAAAATTCTTTTAAATGAAATTTAAAAGTCATGCTGCTAAATGTTAGGAGTCTTGGCATGGAACTGCACTCATTGCAAACGTTCCTTGCCCTGGAGACTGCTTACATTTGTGCAGTCACTGAAACCTGGTTCAAAGCTGTGGAGAGCACCCCAGCCTTACCAGGTTACTTAGCCTACCATACTTTCAGACGCCAAACAGAGGGCGCCAAAGAGGTAGGGATTCAATATTTATTGAAAGACCTACACACCTTTAGGCTGGTCAAATGGTATGAGACACAGGAGACACTCCAAGTGCAGTTAACACCCCCAAGCATGACTCAGGATGCCCACTCCACCTATCTGGACTTACTTGAATCCATCAAGATTCAACCCTCTATCCTGATCCTGGATGCTAAAGACCATCCTTAGCAACTAGTTCTGGATCTATCGTTGCTAAACCTGTTTGTAATAGTGCCCAAATTCTAAGTGTCACTTTGCAACCTGTTCCCCCTCTTCCTAGTTTCCTTGTAACACTAGACTTAAAGGATGCTTATCATTACAACCCTAATCATCTGTACTTCAGACATTTCTCAAGGTTGTGTGTGTCTGGATCACATGATCATTTCTCTGCCTTACCGTTTGGACTAGTCACTGCACCAAGAATGTTTACAAAGTGTCTAGCTCCAGTGATAGCTCATTGCAAGCTACTGGGCATCTGCATTTGCATTTTTCCATATCTGGATGACATGCTTATTTTTGCAGAGTCTTTTTCAGTGTGTCAAGAACCTTTCTGTTGGGTGAGAGATTGCTTACACAAGCATGGATGATTCCAGGAGAACATTCACGTCTTTCTGGACTCCTTCACACAGAATTGTTCTCCTGAGACGTCCCTTAGATACCTCAGTTCAAAGAGCTTTTCTTCAACAGCCAATGATAAAACTACTTCTAAGGTTTTGCACTGAAACTTTAGTCACTATGACAGAATACCTCAGGATTTTGAGTCTCTGTTTCTGTTGTCACTACTTCTGGCAAGACTCCACATGAGAAAGATTCACTCATTCCCTCCAGTACATCTCTTTTGAGTGTGTACCTTTAACTCCCAGAGGGCGTGGCTTGAACCTTTAAAAAATGTAAGTTCTCACCTTGCAGTTCTAACAAATACTCATTGACATAGGTCAAATATCAATACAGCTGTGTTTAACATCATGTATGCTTCAAAATAAAATATTCTGATACCTTGTACGTAGCATGGTTTTGGAAGTATTAATGCAAATATGAATAAGGAATATTTGATGCCTAGAGGTGCAGTAGGAGGTAACTGCAGATGCACCTGGAGGCGTCACTTGGATGTAATGAGTTAAGTCTGTCTGGTCCACCGCCAACACTCTAATTTCAAATCCCACTGCGGGGTTTGTCAGAAGAGAATCATTTGGTGGAAACTGATACCTTTAAATCCAATTCTCTCCTTCTCCCTCCCTGTTCCAAAGCTGTCCGTCACCACATACACCTCAGATTTTGCTTGGGGAGCAGTTTCAGGAGGGATAAAAGTGAAGGGAGTGTGGGACACTGATGGCAGACTAACACAAATATTTGAGATGCTTGCCCAGATCAAGGTACTCAACTCACTGAATCATATTTGGTCCCCAGGACTACTGCATGTTGTTACAGATAGTAGCACAGTAATGTGTGGTACATCAACATGCAGTGGGTACTATGTCATACCTCTTTGCAGACTAGCCATGTTCTACTGGGATAAAGCTTCACAGTACAGTCTCACTCTATAAACGTAAACTACAGAAAAAGCAGAACCAGTGTCTTCAAAGAGCACACAACAAACTAAAATGAAGCACTTTTCATCTTAAAATCAATGCCAGACCTCATCAGATAAAACCTGGCCTACAAAAATGCAGAAGGTTTTTATATAAAAGTCATGCCCCCACCTCATAATGACATCATCTTAAAGGCATAAAAACAATAACTAAACCATGTCAAAAAAATGTATTTAAATACTTATTAAAACCTTTTTAAAATAATTCTTTTAACAATACACAGACGGCCTGCATCTGTCACCCCTGTGATTCAGAGTACTGACCAAGGCTCTTGCCATCCCTATAGTGCCTTTTTTAGGCAGTGTTCCAAAGACCAAAATTCCACCCTAACAGCTACAAACAAAAGCAATCTGAGGGTCGTGCTGCTCAATGCTAGAAGTCTAAAATCTCAAGATGCACTCGCTCGAAACTCTCCTCAAAATGGAGAATGTCAACATCTGTGCTGTAACGGAGACCTGGTTTAAAGAGGTAGAAAGCAACCCTGCGCTCCCAGGCTACAACACATTCCATACCTTTCAGCCTCAGAATACGGCCGAAAGCTCCAAAGGCAGTGGTGTCTCCATATTCTTAAAGGGTACACACACCTCTAGACTAGTAGCCCAGCACAATGCATCCAAGATACTTCAGGTACAACTAACACTGGGTAAGACGGCGATACAAGTCATAACCTGCTACAGAACCCCAAACATGTCCCTAGACTCTCACTCAAAGTTCCTAAACATCTTGGAATCTATCAAGGTCCAACCCAATACTCACATACTGGGCGACTTCAACTACCCCTCCAACTGTGAAAACTATGCAAGTACCAATGTACAGGCCCAACACTTTCTGGGAATTTATCAATGCCAATGCCCTGGACCAGCTCATTCTGACCACCACTAGAGGAAGCAACATCCTTGACCTGGTTATCAACATGGAAGACCATTGTTCCATACCTATAGTCAATTCCTTCCTGGTTAAATCTGACCACAAACTGATCACGATGGAAATCTCCATCTCACCTACACCCCCCCGATAAGGTGACCACCCTGAAAACTTCTCTAAAGCTGACTCTGGGCTCCTAACAACAGAGGTGGCCAACTTCTCAGCACTCATGCCAATGGAAAATAGCTGCATGACTGCCAAATCACACAGCAATGCACTACGAGCATGTACACAAATGCATGGACCTTGCCATACCAAATAGAACCAAGACACACTTTTCCAAAAAAGGAAGCCAATCTGGTGGTCCCTTGGCATCAAACTCTACAACAGAAGAAAGAAACTGTTGCAGAAAAAAAATGAAGTCAAGACTGGAAAACGTCCCTTATCAGTCTCATCAAAAAGCTGAGATCCCTTATCAAATCCTCTAAAGCCAGCTATGAAGGCAGAATTGCAACTGACACCAAAACTACAAAGCCTTCTATAGTTATATCAAAAACCTCAAAGGCAATACCCAGATTTGCTCTGAGTTATTCCACAATGGCAACTCCTATACTGAGCCAACAGATCTAGCCAACATACTGACTGACAGATTCAATACCAACTTTACACCCCCAAGGACCCTATCACAATTCCAGAAGAAAGCCTGATACACACCATTTCTGCGGCACAGGTAAAAACTGCATTGTCCAAAGCCAAAAATATAGCGTCCATGGGACCTGATAATATCCCTGGCTGTGTCCTAAATGAGCTACAAAATGAACTGGCACCACATCTGTGTGCCCTGTTCAATCACAGCCTTACCTCAGGCTATGTCCCTAAATGAATGGCGCACTGCTACAGTCATCCCACTCATTAAAGGGGGAGCAACTACAGACCCTGGGAACTATTTCCCCATTAGCCTGACGAGTCTGGTATGCAAAACTATGGAGCGCATCATCATGGACTTGCTTAACAAAGATACAGGCAATCTCCAAACTCTTGACCCCACACAGTTTGGCTTTGTCAAGGGGAGATTCTGCCTGCTGAACCTGGTTGACTTCTTTGAGGCAGTCACCAAGGCTGCAGATGAGGGTAAGGCAGTGCATACAGACTTCGACATGGCCAAAGCCTTTGATACCATTCCCCACTCAGGTATCATTGATAAACTCACCAAACTAGGCATCAATCCTTACATCTCTAAGTGGGTTGCAAATTGGCTCACAGACAGGACTCTGAGTGAAAGTTGCGGATTCCAAGTCAGACTGTTTACCAGTCCACAAGTGGAGTACCACAAGACTCGGTCCTGGGCCCTCTCCTGTTTGGCATCTACTTCTCAGAAGTCCAAGCCAACACAGAAGGACTTTGGCTGACCAAGTTCACGGATGACTGCAAGCTAAGAGTCATTATCAACTCCCCAAGTGATGCAGACATCCTACAAAAGGACATCTCCGAGACCAATGACTGGTGTCATAACAATGGCCTGAAGCTTGACGCCAAAAAATGCGTTATCCCCTTTGGAAACTACTCATTTTCCACAAATTACCACGTTGATGGGAGCCCACTGAACACTGAAAGGGTGATAAGAGATCTGGGCACCCAGGTCAACAGCCACCTCGCCTTCGACCATCACATTGCCACTGTGGTCAGAAAGTCCTACATGGCTCATGTTATAACCAAAGGTTTTGCATCCAGGAAGAGAGAGGTCATCATCCCTCATTACACCAATCATAAAATATAACGCCCCATTTGGCATCTACCTGACCAGGCACCTACAACAGCTGGAGACACCACAAAAGTACCTCAGAAAAAGGATCCTAGGCCTTACACATGTCCTACATGGACAGACTCAAGAAACTTCAACTGTTCTCAGGTCTCATCACCTACTTAGAGGTGACCTCTGCTAGACTTACAACCATGTCCAACCCAGTCCTACTCAAAATGCTACACCTAAAGAAATCCCAATTCCCCCGTGGCACACTCCAGACATCACAACCTCATTACCACACTTAACAGAACATGCTGGAGGGACTGGTTCATCTCCCAGATACTACCCATACTCTGGAATAAGCTTCCCATTCATGTCAAACAGAGCACCTCTCTGGCCCTCCAAGAGAAATCTTGACGAGTGGATGGGTAACAGAAATTTCACTCCAGGGATCATTCCAGTTGCCCTATTGGACAGGGGCACTGTGAACTGACATCGGGTGGCACGGTGCCTGGGCAATTTTTTTGGGTGAGGTAGCGAAAAATGACAAAAAATCCATTGGCATGCATCAAATTTCCAACAAATCAATGAAAAGCCAACGTCCTGAAGGGGATCACTACAAAGGGAGAGCTCTCCTTATTTCTGCTGTGCACTGACCCCCCCTCCCCCCAAGTTGATTATATTAAGACAGGGAAGCAGCACCCCAACCAACAGTTTTCCATTTTCAGTTAACAATGGAATAAAGTCATCTGATGGCCCAAGTCCACCTGCCTGCAAGACTTTTGAAACAGATGGAAAGGTTCCTTGTGATGGTAGCTGTACATTGAAATATTGTATATACCCTTAATGCATTAAACAGAAAAGTCAGTTTCAGAAACTGTCAGGGGAATTTAGGCTACTACTTAAGGACCTGCAGTATTAGACAGGGAAGTTTCAAGTGTAGCAGTCCTTTATTTTTAGGGAGCACACTGCAGTGCTTCTCTGCCAATCACCAATCACCACCGGCAGATTCAAAGGCTTTCAGACTTTAGAGTCCATAGTTTTTGGATTATACTGCAGTCCCCCACAGGCCCAGCCAACCTACTACTATTGTTATACATGGTCACTAGCTGGCACTACACATTTGCAAATGAGTCAATGATGCCTCCCAGCATGACCATTATGACTTACCAACGACTCATCCCTGATCATAGCTGGCGACAACCTAGATGAAGTAAAGACGACCCCAAATCTCCTTTTTCCAGCTTGTAATCACTCCTCTAGCGTCACCCTAAACTTGCCTTCAAACTCTGCAAACTGAAAAAGGTGATGCGCCAACATCTGTACTGACCATTAACTACAGTTAGGCAACCACTATTCCTCTGACATCAAAAAGACCTAAACTTGCTAAACCCCTCAGACTGAAATACTGTTCTGCTGCTAAAACAGCTCTGATACAAACTTTCCTTTCTGCATGAACATTTAATTGGCTCATCTTAATCACAAGTACCTTAAAATACATTCATACGCACTTACTAGGCTACTGATCAGTGACGATCTTTAGAAGCCTAGACACTCAGTCCCATAAAATATTTAGCTCTTATATTATATGCACATAACACAGACATGAGTAGAACATTTACATGGGGCTCTCTCTATCAATGAGGGACAAGGATACTAAAACTAGAGGTGAATTTGCAGTTGCCCATTGATTCGTCCACATTACATTTCAACAGTGCAATAAAAGTAAATTTCTTTATGTGGAGAGGAAGACTCTTGTAAAGAAGTAGAGTTCTCTGCAATACAAATCTACCCTCCAGCAAGTTCTATTTATGTTGCAAAGAGAAGGATCTCAGTGGGTGTTTATGGTAACACTGGACTTGTAAATGTGCAATAGGCTTGACAGGATAGGGTCTGCTGAAGCTCTGTATGCTCAGCAGAGATCACCCCTCAGTAGCCTGAGTAACAGAGAAAAGGAACAAGGCTTTGAGATGGTCCACACAGTTTTAAATAGACCCTTGATTTTCTTAGTAAGTGTTGTGGGCATTAAAGTTGTCTCACACGTTTTAACTGGCAATTGTCGAAGGGGGCATTATACTCAAATGATCAGCCTGATGAAGGTGCAATACAGAGGAATGATCAGAGTCTTGGACCTGGATGTCATACCTTTAGCAATAAGCTATTCAGTAAAATAAAGGCCTTTCTTACAAAAGCGGATACATGGTGATGGAAGGGCAGTTCGTTGTCTACATAGGTTCCTAGGCCCCTAACTACTGGATCAATTTTCAGTGAGTGCACTGTCATTTGCTGTGTCCTTGGCACTGCAAACCCACCAACGTTGCACCTTTTCTAAGGAAGGCTTTTCTTTCCAGCTCATTTAATGTTCACTTGGCTTAAGCTTCATTTTGGACCTGCAGCTCAACAGCCCTCACTTAATATAGCCAATTCCCTAGAAGGCTGTCAGACTGTCCAAATGTTATACTTGTCCCTTAATCACAACAAATACAGCGATGCATGCTTCCATTATGTAATCTCTAAAGTATAGTTCTCAACTTCGGTCTCTAAGGTATAGTTCTCAATTTCTTTGCTTAAGAATTTTGGACAAAGTCAAACATAATGGGGACAAATACCCAAAATCAGGAACAGTTTATAAATACTACTGCAATTCACTTTAAAAGTTGAAGTACAGCTGTGTAAAATCTTACATCAGTAGATGTCCTTTGCACTGTTGCAGTAGTCATCCCCTCTGGGATCTCCTGCCAAGAAAAGCCCAATATTCGGCCAGTATAACAGATCCTTTATTACCTGTGGAGCATCTTATATCAGACACATGCTGTGTGTGCAAGCATAGGGCATAAAAGTGATGTATATATATATATGCTCCCAACTCAAACAAGGTGTTCCAGGAATACTAGGACCCCCAGTAGAAAGGAGGACATGTCCATCCAGAAAAAGGAATGAAGGAAGAGGACAGGTACCTCTCAGCCAGTACTAAAACACCACCCATCCAAAAAGGAGACAAAAGGGGGCAGGATGGATGGAGTGAATACAACAACAGTGAAAAGGTGGCCATCTACTGTTATGGTAAGATTTTACACAACTGTACTATGCCCTTCCATATTACTGCTTCAGTATATATCACCTCAATGAAAAAGGCAGGAAGGTACCTAGAAGCCCTCCACAAATCCATACAGGATGGTCTTGGCAAAACTTGTCCTGGTTCTGGAAATGATGTCCAATTTGAAATGTTTAGTTAATGTGTGAACCAAAGACCAAGTAGCTGCTTTAAGGATGGAGTTGGTGTCTAAACCCTTGAAAAAAGGCCTCCGAGGAAGCCACTGCTCTAATACAATGAGCCCTCATGGAAGCAAACAATTGCTTACCATGAAAATAACAAAAAGAAATGGCTTTGGAAATCCAGGAGGAAATGGTTTGCTTACAAACTGCTATACCCAATGAACCGGTATGAAAAGAAAAAGCTGATAAGATTTGCTGAAGGCCTTGGCACTAATCTAGCCCATAATTGAGAATAACCCCCCACCCAGCATGTACTATACAAAGCACATGCAGCAACTGGAGAGATTCAGAGGTTTCTAACAAAGAAAATCAAAGGACTCCAGAACATGCCGTACACAGACTGACTAAAGTCCCTGTCACTATATTTTATATTGTAAAGACTTCTAAGGGGAGACTTAGGTCTGGCTTACAGAGCAATCACAGACCCAGACCCAATGAACTTGCTGCATATCTATAAATCAAATGGGACTAGGGTTGCCAGATTTCTTTGTGGCTAAAACCGGACTAAGGTCACGCCCCTTGCATCACCCATAACTCCACCCATTCCCACCCACTCTCCCATCAATGCCACGCCCATTGTTGTGACATCACCGTGACATCAGCTGATGGGAATGCCCTCTTTTTCTGCTCGGATGCTCAGCTTTAGCCGATTTACTATGCTTTTCTGTAAAAAAAAAGCATAGCAAATCAGCCAGTTGTAACCAGGGAAACCATATGACAGATGCAAGGTCACAACGATCCACCGTGACAGAATTGGGGAGCAAAAGCCACAAAAGAGGGCAAAAACAAGGCAACACAGTAATGGGAAGATGTTTGAAAGATTATCACAACTGCCTGGACTCTTACCCTGGTAGAGACACCTCTGCCAATAGAAACGTATAATATACACCAATTGTTAAGCCTACAATTGTTACAGAAAAATGTTACTTACCTGGTCAGCCTATATGCTACACCAGTTAGCACAGTGGGAGGAGCACCTTTACAGTTACCACTCAAGCAAATAGCAACTTCTGATGACAGCTCAACAGACCATTTAATAAGCAATGACTCTGATATTATAGTTCCCTACCTATATGCGATTAAGTGCATCAAAGCTTAGAGGCAATCACATTGGAAAGGTAGCAATGTACAAACAAGAAATGCTACAACTACTAAAGTCAAGACGAACAGCCAAAGTACAGAATTAGTCACCTGAAGGAGACAGCCCATTGGTAAAGGAATGTCTTTGTGTATGACAAGTGGTGCCAGGCTACTGACCTTTTGGGGGTCACCTAAGCAGGTAGACCATGGACAGAGGAATGCCTCTGTGCATGACAAAGGCGCTAAGTGAGTCAGCATGTGACACCAAATGTTCACCCTCAAACTTCTGTGTGTACTTAATATTCAACTGCAAGCATTTCAGATTAAACAGCACAAAAGAAACTGACTGTCAAATAGAAAAGTACAGTTTTGTACCTACCATAAATGTAGATGTTCGAGGATCCACATTGCTGCAGTCCTAACCATTGGGTAGTCCGCTGTCCCAGTCGGCCCGAATACCAAAGTATATGGCTGACGTCGGTCAAGGCGCATTAGTCTGACGTCAGGACGTCAGGGTACTAATGCGCATGACCGACATCATATCCTCAGTCTTTTCTTGCCCCAGATGTCAGAAGACCCTAAAAAGACAAGGCCAAAACCAAAAACACCAAACACTCCTGCACCAAAAATATGTACAATATATACAAAATTACAAGAGTACAACCTCACCCACACAACCACCCCTAAACACAGAGGGGAAGGAGGGAGGGTAAATTGGACTGCAGCAATGTGGATCCTCGAACATCTACATTTATGGTAGGTACAAAACTGTACTATGTTCTTCATTCCACATTGCTGCAGTCCTAACCATTGGGTAGAATCCCAAAGCAGAGGTAAGGGAGGCTGGCAAATCATAAAGAAGCAGGAGCTGTCAACATGCCTTGCAAAATAGCTGTGGCAAAACCAGCCCTAGATTTAGAGTAGAGAGGAAGGTGGTAATGCTTAGAGAAAGTATGCACTGAACTCCAAGTAGCTGCCTCCAAAATATCCTTAGTTGCCACCCGTCTTAGAAATGCTGTTGAAGTGGCAGTAGCCCTAGTGGAATGAGGCCTAATCCCAGCTGGAATCTCCTTGCCATGATGGGAATAACAAAATGCAATGCAAAACCCAATCCACTTAGAAATAGTTTATTTTGACACAGGCTTGCCCTGAGAACTCAAAGCAAAAGAAACAAACAACTGCTGAGACTGCCTAAAATCCTTGGTCCTGCTTAAATAATAACGCAACTGCCTGTGTACATCTAAAGTGTGCAAAATCTTTCCCCCTTATTTTGGGGATCTGCATAGAAAGTAGGCAAATGAATAGTTTGGTTTAAAGCCACACTAGAAACCACCTTAGGCATAAAAAGAAGGATTAGTACGTAATGATACCCTATCCTTATGGAAAATCAAAAAGGTTCTACCGCCATAAGGGCCTGCAATTCAGAAACCCTTCTTGCAGAAGTAATGGCCAACAAAAAGCAGTCTTCCATGACAAGTATTTCAATTCAGCAGTAGCCGCAGGCTCAAAAGGTTGTAGAGTAAGTTTCTCCAACACAAAATTGAGATCCCAAGCAGGAGTAGGAGCTCTACGTGGGGTCTTATATTCTTTGCCCTCTAAGAAATTGCTTGAACAAAGGATGCGAAAACAATGGTGGGTCACAATCATAGTGAGCTGAAATTGCTGCAGCATGAATCTTAATGGAAGAGAAAGACAAACCTTTGTCCAATAACTCAGTAAGATATTGAAGAGCCACACTCAAATTAGGCTCAGAAATCTCCAAATTCTTTGCTGCACTCCAAAATAAAAATCTCTTCCATTTTTCTGCATACACTTTCCTTGTACTAGGTCTTCTGGCTTCCATAATCACATTTAAAACTTGTTGAGGAAGTTGAGACCTGCTGTGTTTCAAAACAGAATATGCCAGGCTGTTAGATGAAGAGAGTGAAGCTTGACATTGAGCAGGTGACCGTCCCTCAGACAACAGGTGTGGAATCAAAGGTAAAGGCCATGGAGGCTTCCTTACCAGACTCCTCAGTAATGGGTACCAGTGTTGCCGAGGCCAATCTGGAGCTATTAAAATCATCCTTGGCTTGTCTTGTCTGACCTTTAGGAGCACCTTTGGGAGAAGAGGCAGAGGTGGAAAGGCATACACATGAAGATTTTTCCAACTGAAAGAAAGAGCATCCACTTTCCAAGCTGTGTGATGAAACCTCTTTGTGCAAAACTTTGGCAGCTGGTGGTTTAGTGGAGAAGCGAACAGATCTATGTCTGGAGTTCCCCATGACACTGTCAATTTCCGAAATACATGAAGATCCAGTTTCCACTCGTGGGGATCCATGATTTGTCTGCTTAACACATCTGCTAAGGAGTTCTGTGCTCCCGGCAGAAACCTTGCCTGAAGAGTTATATGCAAGCTGAGCGCAGTCTCCCATAAAATCATTGCTTGCCTGCACAACGGGTAAGAATGTGTTCCCCCTTGTTTGTTGATGTACCACATGACAGTTGTGTTGTCTGTTAGAATCAACACCTGCCCTGGAAGAAGTAACTCCTTGAAAGCCATTAATGCAAACTGGACTGCTAACATCTCCTTCATCTCCTTCATATTGATATGTAGATGCTGTAGTCTGGCAGGCCACTTGTCTTGTATCCACTTTCCATTTAGATGAGCTCCCCAAGCAATGTCTGAGGCATCTGTCGTTAGAATCTGACTCGCCTCTGGCCGGGTCACAGAGAGTCCCTTGTTTAGGTGACATTCCTGAGCCCACCACAAAAATTCCTTCTGAATGCAAGGTATTATTTGAATGACAGTGTCCAAATCCTGGCAGTGCTGTGTCCATACATTTTTGAGATACCATTGCAGCTTCCTCATATGCAGTTTGGCATTGGGAAGCACCAGAATACAAGATGCCATGAACCCTAAGGCTTGAAGGACTGTCCTTGCAGTCAGCCCGGACTGAAGAGATAGTTGATGGAAGTAAATGGAAAGATTCTTTGTTTGTCCGGGGTTAAAAGGCCATCTGGGCTGCTGTATTCAGTCTCACACCCAGAAAGCACATGTCTTGAGAGGGTACTAGACTGGACTTTATTTCGTTCACAGAATACCCTAGGCATCTTAGCACTGCTATCACATATTCCAAATGCTGTAAAGGTCTTCCTTTTCTTGAGCCAGAATCAGGCAGTCGTCCAAGTAAGGATAGATTTGAATTCCTTTTAGCCTGAAGTAAGCTATCACTGGAGCCAGAACCTTTGTGAATACTCTGGGCGCAGTAGATAAGCCAAAGGGCAATGCAGAGAACTGATAATGGGAATTTCCAGCTCGAAAACGCAGATACTTCCTGCAACTTAGTCTGATAGGCACATGAAGGTAAGCCTCCTTGAGATCTAAAGTTACCATCCAGTGATCTTTGCCCAGCAGAGGTAAAAGCTGTTGTAACGCCAACATTTTGAACTTGGGAATGTCCAGATAAGTGTTGAGGATAGATAAATCCAAAATTGGTCTCCATGTGTTCCCCTTCTTTGGTACTAGGAACAGGCGAGAATAAAATCCTAGGCCCCTTTCTGGCACAGGAACTGGCTGAATGGCCCCTATTCGGAGTAACAGAGAAATTTGCTTGTGAGCCTCTTTTCTTTGTAGAGGAGGAATGTCTGGCATGCCTTTGAAAGGAGGCAAGGTATGGAAATAAAACCTGTAACCGTGGTGAATGATATCCAAAACCCATCTGTCTTGGGTAATTAAATCCCAATTTTCTTTGAAAAGAGCCAACCTTCCTCCCAAAGGTGCTGCCAGACGCGAACGTACTGGCAGCTGAAAAGGCAGGTCATTGGGTCTGTTTACGAAAGGACTGACCCCTGCCCTCACCAGAAGTCTGAGCAGGTGAACTCCCTGTTCTAGGCCTAAAAGAACCTTGAGCTCTGCCCCTACCACGCCTAGACCTACCCCTAGACTGGGAATCATAAGCAGGATATGTCCATCCCTTAGTAGGCCAATTTCTACTAAACTTGGAGGCTGCACCTGCAAAAATCTTTAACAGTTTGCATAGACTTAGCCTTGTCCTCCATTTTCTTTAAAACTGCTTCCACAGGCGAACCAAACAACACGTCAGACTGTAAAGGAGCATCCAAAATCCTTGTCTTAACATGCTCAGCTAAATTCTGATCCCTCAACCAGGCGTGCCTCGAAGAACAGAACCAGTGGCAGCCACCCTCGAGGAGGCCTGCACAGCATCAAAACCACATTGCAAGGAATGCTTACCCACCTGTTCAGACACATGAACTAAATCCTGCAACTCTTTACACTCAATACCTTCCGCCAGAGCATCCATCTTAGACTTCAATTGTGAAAGGAGATAATTTTGATATTTTAACATGTGAAACTGGCAATTCAACGCCCTCATGGCTAAAGTGGAAGAAGTATACACTTCCTTTCCACATCTATCCAAAGCCCTTGCCTCTTTATCAGGAGGAACAGGATTTTTAACAACAGAAGCCTTAACCCCTTTAGGCCCCTGAGAGACAGTTTCGGGTCTGCCCTAGGACTCTTAAAAGATATTTATGAGCTTCAGGCACCCTATAGTACCTATCCGGTTTAACTGGGGCAGGAGGCAAAGAATCAGGGTTCAGGGAAGCCTCTGCAAAAACATCTTCCACCACATTCAGAACAGGAGGTATAGCTAAAGGCCTATGCTGGGGTAAAAACAAGAATTCCCTAAGCCTCTTCCTGGAATCAGAGAAATCTTGACCTTCCCATTTAAAATGCTCCCTCATGGAATGAAGAGTCTCTGAAAATGAAAAATCCTCAGGAGGAGAAGCTGAAGGAGTAGAGTCATCCACATCAGAATCAGAATAAGGAGGATACTCCTGCAAGTCTTCAGCCAAGACTCAGAAGCCTCGAACACTGCTCAAAACTCTCAAACTCAGGTTCCACCCTAGGCCTCTTATCAGGAGGGCATAGAACCTCTAATCATAGTAATCAAATCCTCTGCCATTTTAAGCATATGTTTCTTAGGCAAAGATCCTGAAGAGCTAGGAGAAACCCCCACTGAAGTTAAACCTGGCCTGCCTCTCAAAGAAGCCTTGGAAACAGAAGGGGAGGCTCTAACCACCTTAGGAAGAGAGGGAAGAACAGCCACCTGAGAAGCCCCTTCAGCCTGGCCTACCTCCTGAGAGGACACATCCTGTAACAGTAAAGTCTCTCCCTGAGACTCCAAAGAAACTCCTGGCAGAACCTCCGGCTCCACTGAGCCTTCTAAAGAACCGACGTCCGGGACTGAAGGTTCTTCCCCTCTAGGCTTTGCTGCTTTGTCCTTGCGCTTTTTGGACGAAGCGGGCGTCGGAGCATCCGACGGCATTTTATAATTACAACGCTTCCCAAAAACTAACCTGGCACAGTCTAACCTTCTCTTAATAGTGCGTTTGTTAAATCTAGCACAAGAGCGGCATCCAACAACGTCGTGCTCAGGCCCTAAACAAGGTATACACAAAGTATGGTAATCCCTATGAGGTATCTGTTTCCCACAAGAAATACAGTTATTCACTTTTCTGACATCCGGTTAAATACTGAGGCAAGAAAAAACCAAAATATTCCCCAACGGGGTACTTAGCCAACTTTGATTCGGTCTGAAACTCCGACTTCAGAAAATTTCAGAACGCCAACCTGCACTCGCAAAACTGCTTCTGCATCGGACCATGCGGCAAAAAAGACTGAGGATATGACGTCGGTCATGCGCATTAGTACCCTGACGTCCTGACGTCAGACTAATGCGCCTTGACCGACGTCAGCCATATACTTTGGTATTCGGGCCGACTGGGACAGCGGACTACCCAATGGTTAGGACTGCAGCAATGTGGAATGAAGAACATCATTTGTTTCATTCACCGCAACTACCATGCGATACTCTACATGTATTCCCACCACAAAATCAATTATCTCCACTGAAAAACTAAATATACGGTGAAAGACAGAAACCAAAACAAAAGAACCATGTCAACTACCAGTCACCCACTTTCTGCAATGTAAACAGCAGCTATGTATTCTGTTTACATGGATCTGGTGTTATTTAACAGTATATTTTATAACCACCTTAATCCCCCATTAAAAAGGGGGGGGGTTAAACACCATACAATAACTTCAGAGAATGCACTATATTGTACTTTTACCCTCCATTGAAAATGTACGGTGAAAATCTCTGCTCTAACGGCCCGCTGTAATGAAGCTTCTCTATTCTCCTGTTCTCTTGGAAGCCAGGATTTAGCAGCATTTCGTTTAACTGGTTAACTACATCACAACTTCTCTTGGAACTTGTAACTCTTTCACTGTGCTGTCTCACACTGGTATGGCGGCCCGGAAACAGGAACTATTCCAAAGACCATAGAGACTTGTTTTGCTACAACAGTGCCAAGTAGTTTGCGGAGGACTTTAATACACAATGAGCAATGTTGCTATATTCATGAGCTACAGTTTGCAGTTGATGCACACAAGTTTTTAAAGTACGCAGCATTCTACTTTTCGATTCAAAGTCACCCTAAATAGGACGTGGTTTAGCCTTAATAAAAGTGCCTAAGACTGAATATGGCGTCTGGCTGCTTAGCGCTGTGCGTGTAAATCTGGTTTTCCGATTGGAAACAGAAGCTCGGTAGTTTGTTTTCATAAGCTGAAAGTTGAAACATCCACAATGTCAGATTCTGAAGAGGAGAACCTTGAGCGACAGATGAAATTTGTAATTTTAGGGGATGGTGAGTCTGGGAAGGTAATTTAAATATCCATTGGTCAGCAGCATAGAAGATTTAAATGCTTAGTACAGTGAGCAATGCGTTTTGCTAATATGATAGGACAGTAGATAGCTAGGTGAAGCCATTTAGCTATAGTTGCAGCTTAATTGTAGGTGTATGTATTGCAGATCGCTAAATATATCTCAGTTTCAGAATAAGGCTTTACTGGTGAACAGTTTGCCTTCAGACTTCAGCAGGTATCCGAGTTTAATGTATACAGTGCATTTTGCCCTCTTTGCATCGTCTCGTTTGTGCAGGTTACTTAATGGATTTTAGTTTTATCCATTTCTCGGAATATTTGTCTGGCCTGAGTTCCTTCTAATCATTGCACTGCCATACCACTACGTTTATTCCTTTGCCTTGTGGGGTGCCTTTCTGAAATAGGTGTTATTGTTGCACTTTCCACCTGTGACTGTTTTCATTGTATAACTTGTCTGTTCTTGTTTCATCCAATGCTGGCATTTCTCTCTGTCTCTTATGGTCTTGTGGGAACTAGGGATTAGGAATGCTTAGAGTGAAATGCAGTAAGTATGACTGAAGAATTCATAATAAGTAAATAATGTTTGTAAACCCCGTTATCAGATCTCAGTTTAACGGTGCCCTTTTACTTCTTCCTCTCAAACGGGATTTCTTTTACCTATTTGTTGTTGTAGTAGCACGGGTGGTTATATGCATAATTATGTGTTTCTTTACAACTAACACAATCATATCACGCCAAGCTGAAGAAAACTCAGTTGTTTCACTGTCAAAAGAAACCCGGAACTAAATCTTCCTACCTAACATATAAGCATGGACTTCTAACAAGACAACGCATGTACACGGGCAGCGGTAATAAATTGCACTGTGTCTGCATAAGTTATAACTGAATTTATGTGTATGTTTCAGTTTTTTTACTTTTTAGTCCTCCTTGACTCCTGACTGCACAAAAAAAAAAAAAAAAACGGACTTCATTAGTCCGGTTTTGATGATTTTTTTTCACCGGACAATTTCACTGAAAACCAGATAGTCCGGTCAAAAACCGGACAGCTGGCAACCCTAAATGGGACTAGGGCTACCTGTTCTAGGGACCTAAATATGGCCTGAGACTTAAATAGGACATGCTGGAGGGACATTTATCTCCCAACGCGTCTTTGGAATATGAAACCTATTCATCTGAAACAGAGCACCTCTATAACACTGTTAAAGAGGAACCTGGACAAGTGGATGGGGGACCATAAATTCTTAGTGTTTAGTGCCCACAACCCTCCTGGACATGGACAGCCATTACTAAATGCAATCTTTGGTATTAACTAACATTTCTATGGTATAACACAATTGAGCCCTGCAGTGTGAAGTCCACTATAAATACTAAAAACAAACACTGCCACGGCTAGGAATCACTTCTTCAAACTTTCATTCACAAATTACAAACGATTGAGCGCTTTCTTCCCTACATTCAGGGATTTCATCAGAATCTACATTCATTCACCATTTCCCCATTAAATACTTTATTCAATCAGTGATGTCACTCAAAAGAACTGATGGGATGCATTTAAAGTGCACAAAACATGTTAAAACCACCTTTTAAAATCTTGTAAAAAAACCACGTCACTATAAAAAAATACTGTTCTTTTCTTTTATATTTCTAAAACCATGTCATTTTGAATTTCATTTCATAAAATCCACTTTTTTATTTAATAAAGGCTTTATAGAAATAACTTAATTTAAACCTGGGGTTAGACTTGCTTGCAATTTGATTAAATAAAAAAGTGGAGTGTTTTTTTTTCCCTGAATGTAGGGAAGAAAGCGCTCAGTCGTTTGTAATTTGTGAATAAAAGTTTGAAGTGATTCCTAGCCGTGGCAGTGTTTGTTTTTAGTATTTATAGTGGATTTCTATGGAATTACAAAACAGCTAGGCTTGAAATGACCTCTAGGTTGATAGCCTAGTAATCTCCTATGATCCTATGGTTTTGACTAAATATCAGAGGTGTCTACACAAAACCAAAGTATGCAGAACCTTCTCAGTAGCAGACTATGGAGAAGGGAAAACAGAAGGGAGCTATTCAGACTAATTAAGAGAGTTCATTAACCACCCTAGGCATAAAAGAAGGATTCATATGGACAGGCACCCGGTCTCTAGGAAAAAAAAAATGAGGGACAGTCATCAAGGTCTGAAGCTTGGATACCCTTCTGGCAGAATTTAAAGCAACTGATAACAGTCTTCCAGGTGAAATGTTGCAAAGAAGCAGCAGCAGTGTTCTCAAAAGGAGTTTGAGTCAGCTTTTTAAGGACAAAATTAAGATCCCAAGGAGCTGGAACAGGCTTTCTTGCAGGTCTAATATGAAGGATGTCTTTAAGAAACTGCTTGGCCTCAAACCTACAGGCCAAAGGAGGAGTATGTGGCAGACAGGCAGAAAAAGCCAGGAGGGCTTTCACTGAATATGCCAAGCCAGCATGCAGTAATTCACACAGGTGGTAAAGAACCAAGGGGACCCCCCCCCCACCGAAAAGGGGTACTGGTGACATTTAAGACACCAAGCAAAAAATCTTTTCCATTTGGATACCTTTTTTTTTTTGCTACTGGGTTTCCTGGCCTCCTGCAGGACCCTAAAGCATGCCTCAGAAAATTGATGTTGGAAAGGAATCAAAACCCTATCACCCAAAATGTCAGTTGAAGAGTGGACAAACGAGGGTGAAGCAGAGTGCCTTTTTTCCTGCAGGAGAACATCCATGTGGTGAGGTAACTTGTGATGATTCCCCAGATAGATGGAATAAGAGGTGGAACCAGTGTTGTCTGGGCTAAAAGGGAGTCACAAAAGACTTTTGGAGAGTCCTTCTCAAGTTTGTGAAGGACCCTTGAGAGGAAGAGGAGAAGAGACATACAGAAACATTCTCTTCCAAGACAATGACATAGCGTACAGGACTTGGGACTCCAACAGAACTGAGGACGTTGCCTGTTCAGAGGGGAGACAAAAAGATTTACTAGGGGAATACCCTACAGGTGAACTATGTTCAAAAACATATCTCCGTGAAGGGTCCATTCGTGAGGTGATGCCCTGGACCTACCCAGAAAATCTTCCATAACACTATGCTCTGAAGGTACATACACAGCCTGTAGAGTGATCTGAAATTCATGGTCATTTCCAATGTTTGAAGTGTCAACCTGCAAAGTAAAACCTTGTGTCCCCTTGTTTGTGGGCATATCACATGACTGTGGTGCTGTCCATATAAACCTACTGAGACCAGGGAACCAGAACACATGGAATGCTTGAGCCAAAATGACTGCCTCGTTTCCTTGATGTTGATCTGATCCACCCTCTGCTGAGCGAACCAAAGACTCTGTTACTTTTAGGGTACCTGAAGTGGCTCCCCACCCCAGCTCTAACGTATCTGTGAAGAGCTCCTGAGACAGCTTAGGAGGATGGAAAGGAACATCTGGATTGAGAGACGGCAGCCGAAACCACTAGTTAAATTCCAGCTTGAGACGAGGGAGCTCAGAAGTGAGATTGCCCACCAAGCATAGGTGTTGAAGCCAGACTGATTTCAGATACCTCAAACTTCCTCATATGAAGCCTGGTCCAGGGAAGCAGGGGGATAGTGGAACACATGAATCCCAGACCCCTGAGAAACTCCCTGGATGGAAGAGAGGACAAGGAAATCACGGACAGAAAATAATTCTAGGGGGACAAAACCTTGGAGCCAGGAAGAAATATCAGCATTGGAAGAGTCTTGAATCTGCGGCCTAGGAAAACATGACCTTGAGACTGAATCAACATTGACTTCCGAAGGTTGACAGTGAACCTCAAGCCATGTGCAACAGAAGCTTAGTGAAATGAGGATCCTGCACCAGTCTGGAATAGGATGGAGCCTAAAACAAGAGGTCACTCAGATAAGAAAATACCTGAATGCCTTGAAGCCAGCAAAAGGCAACTACAAAGGCCGGACATTTAGTGAACACCCTTGGGGCTGTTGAAAGCCCAAAGGGCAAAGCAGAGAAAGTACAGTTTTGTACCTACCATAAATGTAAATGTTCGCGTGATCACACTGCTGCAATCATCACACTTGGGTTATCTTGCCGTCAGGCGGTCCCGCAGTTGGCCAGAGTTCCAAAGTCTTGGTCCGGCGTATGTTGCTGTCACTTCTTCCCTGACGTCAGTGCGCCAGGGGTATACAAGATGCATCTGATGCCATTTTCTTCAGTTTTTCTTGCCCCAGATGTCAGGTGCCCCCAAGTAGGTAGGCAATACATATTGCTAATAACAGTTATACATATAAAACAACAATACCTTCAGTTACAAGCAAATACACCACAAAGGTTGTATAGGCTACAAAGGTATAGATAAGGCCAGTGAGTCCAGAGGGGATGGAGGGAGGGTAACCAGGACTGCAGCAGTGTGAACACTAACATCTACATTTATGGTAGGTACAAAACTGTACTATGTTCATCGTGTTACACTGCTGCAGTCATCATATACTTGGGTAGAATCCCAAAGCTAAGGTTGGGTGGCTGGTCTATAAGGAGTTAGGATTGGCCATGAGGCCCTGCAGAATTGCAGTGGCAAATCCTGCTCTAGATTTAGAGTAAAGAGGCAGTTGGTAATGCTTGGTAAAGGTGTGCACTGAACTCCAAGTTGCAGCCTCCAAAATTTCCTTGGTAGGTACTCCTCTGAGAAAGGCCATTGAAGTGGCTGTAGCCCTGGTGGAATGTGGCCTAATGTGTTTTGGGACTGATTTTCCATGCTGTGTGTAGCAGTAATGAATACAGTGTCCTATCCATTTGGATATGGTCTGCTTTGAGATAGCCTTGCCCTGTGATCCTGCAGCATATGCTACAAACAGTTGCTCAGTTTTCCTGATAGCTTTTGCTTTGTCCAAGTAGAAGTGTAGCTGCCTGTGTATGCCCAAGGAATGCAGAAGTTTCTCCCCTTTATTCTGGGGGTTTGGATAAAAAGTTGGCAAATGGATGGTTTGGTTAAGAGCCACACTAGATACCACCTTTGGCATAAAGGTGGGGTTTGTCCTTAGAGAAACCCTGTCCTGATGAAAAATTATAAAAGGTTCCACTGCCATTAATGCCTGTAGCTCTGAGACTCTTTGTGCTGAAGTTACTGCTAGGAGCAGAGCTGTTTTCCATGATAAAAATTTTAGATCGGCTGTATTTGCTGGCTCAAAAGGTGGCAGGGTTAGTTTTTCCAAAACTAAATTGAGGTCCCAAGTTGGTGTTGGTGCTCTCCGGGGCGGTCTTGTTTTTAGCCCCTCTGAGGTACTGCTTTAACAAGGGATGAGAGAATAAAGGAGGATCCATGTTGTAATGTGCTGAAATGGCAGAGGCGTGGATCTTAATTGATGAGAAGGATAGGCCTCTGTCCAGCATCTCAGTTAAGTATTGTAAAATCTGAGAAATGTTTGGAATTAGAGGGTCAAGGCTTTGAGCCTGGTTCCAGGCACAGAATCTCTTCCATTTTTCTGAGTAAGCATTCCTTGTGCTAGGCCTCCTGGCCTCCAAAATGACATCCATAACTGCTTTAGACAGAGGTGTTTGCCTGTTTGACTAGTGTATCTGCCATGCAGCCAGGTTTACGGTTTTGAGCTGCCCGTGCAGGATCTGATTGTTTTGTTGAGTCAGAAGGTGTGGAATTTGAGGCAAAATCCATGGTGGGCCTTGAGCAAGGTTCCTTAAGATAGGGTACCAGTGCTGGCGTGGCCAGTCTGTAGCAATCAGGATCATCTGTGGTTTCTCTTGTCTGGCTTTTAGGAGTACCTTTGAAAGGAGAGGCAGAGGTGGGAATGCATAAACTTTTAGGTTTTTCCAAAGAGCATCCACTTTCCATGCTTGTTTGTGATAAGTCCTTGTGCAGAATTTTTGTAGTTGACAATTCAGTGGGGAGGCAAAAAGATCTATGTCTGGGCATCCCCATTTTTGGGTTACCATGCTGAATATTTGTGGATTCAATTTCCATTTGTGAGGGTCCATGATATTTATGCTTAGATCGTCTGCCAGAGTATTTCTCTTTCCTGGCAGGAATTGTGCTTGCAGGTGGACTTGGTACGTTAGAGCTGTGTCCCACAAGGTCATGGCTTGCCTGCATAGGGGGTAAGAATGAGTGCCCCCTTGCTTGTTTATGTACCACATTACTGTGGTGTTGTCTGTCTTTAATAGTAATTGTCCTGGCTGCAGAAGGTCCTTGAAAGCTGTTAGGGCATTTTGAACAGCCAACATCTCTTTTTGATTGATGTGTAGATGCATCTGGTCTGTGGTCCACTTGCCCTGAATGCATTTTCCTGCATTGTGTGCTCCCCAGGCGTAATCCGAAGCATCTGTTGGTGTCTGCCTGGCTGTGGGTAGGGTGAAAGGCTGACCTTTGTTTAGGTGACATGCCTGTGCCCACCATAGAAGCTCCTGTTGTAGGCAGGGAATCACTGGTATTACTGTTCTAGACTGTGAGAGTGTTGAGTCCAAACACTTTTTAAGGTACCATTGTATTTTCCTCATATGCAAGTCTGGTACATGGTATTAGTAGTATGCAGGATTCCATGAATCCCAGGCCGTGCAGAATTTTTCTTGCAGGGAGATGGGACTTTTTTGCCAGTAATTGAAAATATTGAGTTAACTGCACTTGTTTGTCTGGCATGAGGTAAGCCATCTGGGCCGTTGTATTTAAGCTGGCACCCAAGAATGTAATTTGTTGTGAGGGCACTAGTTTTGACTTCTTTTCGTTAACTGTGTACCCTAGAGAAGTTAGCAACCTCTTTACAAACGCCAGATGCTGTAGAAGGATGTCCTTTGTCTCTGCTTGAATGAGGCAGTCCGTCAGGGATGGATATATTTGAATTCCTTTTTGTCTGCAAAAAGCAACTACTGGTGCCAGGCACTTTGTGAAGACCCTGGGTGCAGTAGATAAGACAAAGGGCAGTGCAGAGAATTGGTAGTGCATTGAACCAGCTTTGAATCGGAGGTATCTTCTGCAATTTTGTCTGATTGGGACATGCAGTTATGCCTCTTTGAGGTCCAGAGTAACAAGCTAAGCATTCCTGCCCAACATGGGTAGAAGCTGCTGTAAACTCAACATTTTGAATTTCAGAATATCCAGGTAAGTATTTAAAATTGAAAGGTCTAGTATGGGCCTCCAGGCCTTGTCTTTTCTGGGGACCAGGAAGAGTAGAGTAAAATCCTTGTCCTTGTTCTTGCTGTGGTACTTTTTGAATAGCTCTCATGTCCATGAGGGCTGAAATTTGTCTTGGTGCCTCTGCCCATTGATTTTGTGGCAGGTCTGGCATTCCTTTTAGCCTTGGTAAAGTAAGAAAGTGGAACCTGCAACCCTGAGACAATATTCAGAACCCATTTGTCTTGGGTTATTGTTTGCCAGTTTTGAGAAAAAAGTGCTAGTTTTCCCCCCAAGGGGACTTCCAAAAGGGAAGTGCTTGGCGTACGAAGGGGAAAGTCATTGTGACAGTTTTCTGTAAGGTTGAGACTTGTCCTCACCCTCCTTTTGGGGTTGAGTTGCCCCACTGCCTCTGTCTGTTTGAGCCTTGCGGTTGAGATCTGCCTCTTGGGCGTCTGTATCTGCCTCTCTGTGGCCTGTCTGTCACTGGAAAGGATCAATTTTTTGTAGGCCAATTTCTGCTAAATCGAGGTGGCTGCACCTGTAAGAAATCCTTGACTGTTTGCACAGATTTAGCTTTATCCTCCATTTTCTTCAACACCTCTTCCGCCTTAACACCAAACAAGGTATCATGCTGTAAAGGAGCATCTAATAATTTTGCCTTAACATGATCAACATGATAAACCTGATTAACTTTCCACTAGTACTACCTAAATTCAAAACTATCTCTCTTACTCCTTTCTCTTTTCTCTACTTGGCTTTCTTTTCTACCCCCTCTGCTTCTCTACCTGTTATCTACCTTAACTTGCTCTCTTATCCACAATCAATCCCTTCCTTTTCTCCCTTATTTTCTTTTTACTCTACTTTCCTTACCTCCAATCCTTGCTTACATCATCTGATAAGTATGTGTCAACTTGTATAATGTTATCTGGACTGTAATTGTATGTTATAGTAATTAACACAAGTAGTAGTACTTTACATTGAAGGGTTTGCATGTTTTTTGCAAACTCTATTACTAACTCTATTATCATTATTATTATTATTATTTTTGTATGATGGTTTTTCTGTATGTATCTTACTTCTGTGGAGCTTTTCTCCCCGGGCCGCTACTGAAAATGGAAATATCTCCAGCTAGACTAGCCAGGTCAACAAATGTAAAATAAATAAAAATAAAATCAGGTAAACTCTGTTCTTTTAACCAAGCATGCCTTCGAATCACAGAACCTGTAACTGCGGCCCTACAAGAGGCCTCTAGAGAATCAAAACCACATTGCAGAGTATGTTTTCCCACCTGTTCAACTGCATGCAACAAATCCTGCATTTCTTTACAATCAGGAGCTTCTGAGCTTGCAAACATTTTCTGTTTTAATTGAGCCATTAAATATTGTTGGTACTTAAGCATGTTAAACTGGCAATTTAAAGCTCTTACTGCTAGAGTTGCAGAGGTGCATACTTTCTTCCCCCATCTATCCAAAGCTCTGGAGTCTCTGTCAGAGGGTACTGGATTTTTTGCAATGGAAGCCTTAACCCCTTTTGGACCCTGGGAAATAGTTTCTGGATCTGCAGAAGGGTTTTTATAAAGAAACTTGTGAGAGTCAGGGACTCTGTAGTACCTATCTGGCTTGGCTGGTGCAGGGGGTAAAGAATCAGGAGATAAGCTGGATTCAGAGAACACATCATCTACAATATCTAGCACAGGCGGAATAGCCAGTGGCCTGTGCTGAGGCAGTAAAAGGAAATCTGAGCCTTTTCTTAGATTCTGAGTATTCCTGACTTTCCCAATGGAAATGCTCGCTGATGGTATGTAAAGTTTCCCCAAAAGAATAATCCTCAGGAGGAGAGGCTGAAGGGATAGATTCTTCAGCATCAGAGTCCTCATATGGAGGTATAGAGTACCCCTGGTCAGAAGAGGAATCAGAGGAGATGGAAACCTGATCTGAGGAATCATTGTCTATATCCTGCCTAGGCCTTTTCTCAGGAGGGGGATGGGAACCCCTGATTAGAGTAATGAGGTCTTTGGCCATTTTAAGCATCTGTTTCTTAGGCAGGGTGGTTTGTCCAGGAGAATGCTGTACTTGTTTCTTTGTTTTTAGTGGTACTTTTGTCTTGGCTGTTGATTTAATGGTAAGTTGTGAAGGTCTGAAAACACCCTCAGAAGCCGATGCCTGCTCAGCGGCTCCGGACCCATCTGAGGGGTTAGTTTCCGTAGGCCCAATACCTTGAGTTTCCAGAGGCCTAGTTGTCTCCACGTGGGAGTCGGAGGTGGCCTGTGGCTCTAAGGTAGCGGGTGTCAGGGGCTGCGAAAGCGCCTCACTGAGAACCAGCGACTGGCCTAGAAGAGGTTTCGTCGGTTTTGGACCTCGGATGTCTGTCTTTATCCTTGTCCTTGCGTTTCTTCGGTAATGCGGTCGTCGGTTGATCCGACGGCATAGTATAATTGAACCTTCGGCCAAAGTAGTGCAAAGCAAAATCAAAACGCCTCTTTATAGTACATTTGTTAAATCTAGCACAAAACAGACAACTAGTGACATCGTGATCAGGGCCTAGGCATGGCATACAGTAAGAGTGGAAGTCCTTATGAGGTATTTGCTTTCCACAAGAAATACAATTAACAACTTTTTCTGACATCGGTCTGAGGCAAAAAAAAAAAGTTTCCCCAACGGGGTACTTAGCTTTATTGAAGACTCGGATCTGAAATTCGATTTTGAAAATCTCATGAGTCGGTCGACCGACACTTGCAAACTGCTTCTGCTTCGGGCACCGCGCAGCAAGAAAGACCGAAGAAAATGGCGTCGGATGCATCTTATATACCCCTGGTGTACTGACATCGGGGAAGAAGCAACAGACGCCAGACCAAGACTTTGGAACTCTGGTCGACTGCAGGACCGCCTGACGGCAGGATAATCCAAGTGCGATGACTGCAGCAGTGTAACACGATGAACATATGAAAATAAGTGGAACAAACAGAGAAAAGCAAATATTTCCTGAAGAGTGTGTGAACAGGGATGTGAAGGTATGTGTTCTTCATATCCAAGAAAATCAGCAGCAAAGGAAAAAGTCCGAAGATGGACCATTTGGAAGGAAGGCACTCTGAGAAAGGTCTTCAGAAAGGAAAGATCTATGACAGGTCTCCACAGCCCCTGTTTCTGTGGACCAGAAACATCCTGGAATAAAGGGGGTTGGAGAATACCAATAACCCTGCCAGAAAATGGAGAGATCAAGTGTCTGTGGTAATCACCTGCCAAACTGGGAGAGAAAAACAAAAGCATGAGGGACAAGGGAATCTGGCTGAGATGAAGGGAGAGCAGACAGTCAGATTTGTCAGGAAAGGAATGCTTCTGTAGCCTGAACATTTGAGTAGGCTTATCGGAAAGGATCTTCCCAATTTGGGAAAGGACAGGATGTGGCTTGTCATACGAGTCTGGTAATTGATGGTCCTGAAGGCTAAAATAGCCGAAGTGTATAACTTCTTACCAATTCTCTCCATGGCTGTACTGTCCTTATCTGAAGGGAGGAGCATGGAAGGAGGAACACCCTAAAATGCTTAGCAGCAGATACAGAAATTACTGCAGGACCAGATGAAGGGCACTTAATACAAGAATTTACAGACATCTGGTACCTTATAGATCCGATCAGGTTTCTTAGGAGCTCAAGGTTGAGAATCCAGCATAAGGGTAGCAACAAAGAGGGTATTCAGAACAGCAGCCAACACAGGAGGGGCAGCAGAAGGTTTAGGAGAGTCCATTTGTAGCAAGTCGTATCATCATCTCTTCCACACATCTCATCCTTGGGAGCAATCCCAAGGGAAATGTCCATCATACGCAAGACCATGTCACTAAAGGAAAGCTTCTAAAAAGGAGAATCAGGGCTGACAGATTCATCCCCCTCAGAACCTAAAGGTGGAGACAACAAAGAGGAACAGGTATCAGAGTAAGAATCCAAGTATGAAGACACTGGGCCTCTAGCCCTCTTAGGGGTAGAGGACCAAGGAGGTGCAGGAACCAAATCCCCAGATGGCATCAACTGAATAAGCATTAAGTAAAGTCTTGCTATTTCTGTTGTGGATCCCTGGGAGCTGACAACACGTTAAGTTTTCTGCCTTTTCTTCACTGGGGCATCCACTCCGACAAAATGCTAAGATTCAGACCCTTGCATGGATTCGATTAAGAAACATGGCACCTCTTCCCTAACAAGGATCTGAGAATCCCTCTGGACCCCTTGGAAATAATCCTCCGTGGTTCCCCTGAATGTCTGTGGTGGACATCTGCAAAGCCTCCAAGGACGTGCAAGAAGCAGGAGGCATGCCAGCCTCAGAGAAGGTCAAGGCAGAAGAAACTGAAGGTAATTCCAGGCTATCCTCTGGATTCTCACTCACCTCAAGACAGATGTCCAGTGGAGGTTGGACAACAGCAGGCTGAGGCCTAGACTTGTTGGTATTCTTTTTAAGCAGCGGCTGTACCTCGGGGTGAGTGAATTCTGCCATTGCACCCCGGGCCAAAAGCATGAGATGTTTGTTCTCAAAGTAAATGAAAAGTGAAGAAAGACAGCTATGCAAGGAATTGTGTACATAAGCCTGAGAGAGATGGAACATACAGTGAGGTAGTGAGATGCACATTAAGTAAAACAGGCACATATTTTGGTGGTCTTTATTGGGAATCTGCCTCCCATGCTGACATTTCCCTTTCTTGGATGACACATACTTCACTGAACTATGCAAGAAAAAGAAAAAAAGAGCCCCAACAGGGTATGTAACTGAAAGGCACAGGCTTGGTATAACCAGCAGATGCTAAGGGCATTCAAACCAATGTATGACAATGGCGTTCGGAAGGGCAGCAACAAAGTACCGAGTTGGGAGTGTATGCACATTGCATTTATGCCCTACACTTGTGCAGGCAACATATATCTTTATATATGACACTCCATAGGTAATAATAGCTTTGGTATACTGGCCAGACGTTGGGGTGTCCTTGGCAGGTGATTAACACCAACAGTGATATGGAAGGAAATCAAGTTTTGCATCAATGTGTATTTTCGGAAGAATAAACTCTAATGTCTGACATTACTGACCGACTATAATCCTCTTATTTACCAGATCAAATACAAGGGGCAGGTCAAATACATGAGCAAAAATCAGGGACATTCAGCAAAATCAAAAGCCAATAGGTATGCACTAAGGTTTGGAATATAGACCCTGCATACATCTGTAGTCAAGTCTCTCCCATCAACTTATAAGACTTCCACTTCTTTCATCTGAAAACCCGCATTCATTACAACAGTGCAACTGCCTAACCTTTCGGCACACTGTAGCATATTATCAGATCTAATGAGCTTATCTTCGCACACAAAATGCTACCTCTCTCACATCTATCCACTAAGGCATATAAAAGTTTCAGCAGCTCACAACTAAAATTCAATAGGCAACCAATATGAACTGCTGCTACTGGTGTTAACAATGTTTTTATCTTTTTTCGAATTGTCAGTGTGAATCTATACTGACAAACACACTTAATATGATTAATATTTGTAGGTAGGTATTAAAGCTAACCTGGATGACTGCAGTAACAAGTAGGTCTATGGGTATTTATTATTATTATTTTTTTTTTTTACAGGTTCTTATAACTGTGATAAAGCTTTTTCACATGTACTACGGAAGCTGGCTTCTCCTAACAGGAATCTTCCAAATGAAACCATGTAAAAATAAAAAAATGCAGAGAAAAGTGAGACACACTTTGGGCAGGCAGGCATTTTCTTTTCTTTTGACAAAGCTTAAAGTCAGTCTAATTTTAATAAGTGTGGACAGGCACTAAGGACTGGACCAGAGATGTAAAGTCAGAAATAAGAGTTGTAATCCCTTTTATTCCATTATAATGAACTGCTTGCCACATTCCACACGATTTAGACGAGCAGCTCCATATTCATTGTTTTAGCACTATGTTTTATTGGCGTAATGTAGCAAATCCACACAACTGTAAAACGAAAATACAGTATAGTCTCTAGTGTTATTTTGACTATACAAGTCTTCTGATTTTAACAGTATCATTATAAAAACAAGAACAATTTCTTGACAACTGTGTACATGTAGTCACTAATTTTAATAGTTACTGGTCATTATTTGTCATAAAAATCACTTAAATGTTAAGATGACCTGTATATGCACAACAGCATGCAGTGCAAGCCAGGACTGCGACAGAAAGGTATGCTATTGAAAAAAAAAATAAGATATACAATCAAATTGCTTAATAAAAGTTGGAAAAATAAACTGGAAACCTCTTGGCTATTTCAGCATTGCCACCACAAACTGATCTGTAGGTTACAGAGAACAATTTAATACACCACAATTTGCAATTATTAAACTTGGCAGATAACAAAAATTTTATAAAGTGGAGAAGGCAGGCATATTTAGAGATGCAGTATCTTAAAACACATGTACAAATTACAAGTATAACCTGATCAAAACTGTGTAGCCTTTAACTGTACCCGTCCAGAATCATCTTTGTGTGACACCACTCTCTTTGCTACAGATTAAATTCCAATCTTGTACCTTCCGATATCTTCGTAATAAAAATTTCATCTAGTAACTTCAGGATACTATTGTATGGCTTTAAATAATGTTAATAATCTGTAGTTCTTGGTTTTAAACCCATCATTATGCTCATCTAACAAACAAAACTACAGCAAATCCTTGGCCTTGTACACCTTGTTAACAGTGTATCGTACACAGTCTAAGCAAACAAAAGTTAAGGGTACTCATCACAATGCTGAATCTGTGAGCAGAGCTCTGACTGCAGGGACAAAGAACCGATGCTGCAGGCATAAGGAGCTCATAGCACTCAACTTTTCAATACGGTTAAATCCCACAACCTCCACAAGTACTGTTCTATCAGAAAACAAGAGTTCTGGACCAAGTTAAAGACAAATTAAGTGGAGTGAAATGCAGGCGGCCACGGTGGTGCAGCGGTTAGCATTGTCGCCTCACAGCAAGAGGTTCTCCGGTTCAATTCTCGTCTGGAGTGCCTTCTGTGCTGAGTCTGCATGTCCTCCCTGTGGTTGTATGGGTTTTCTCCGGGTGCTCCGGTTTCCTCCCACATCCCAAAGACATGAAGTAGGTGGATTGGACACACTAAATTGGCCCTAGGTGTGAGTGTGTGCATGTGTGTGCCTTCTGTGGAAGGTTGGGCGCCGGGCTGGCAACTAGACACTGTAAAACTCCATTGCCAATCATGAGCGGACAGATGATCCGCTGTGGCTACCCCTAACTGGGAAAAGCCGGAAGAAGAAGTGGAGTGAAATGCCTGGCAGTTGAGCAGGTTAAGGGTAGAAGGCGCCAACTGCTTTATCCTACCACCCCAGGTCAAACCTCTGTAATGTCCACATATAAATTCTGTGACTGAGTAGATAGTACTTCCAATCTCCCCAAAAAAGCAACATCTGCAACCAGTGGACTTGCCCATTTTACAAAGAAAAGGAAACAGTAGTCACAGTTCCAGGTTTATAATGCCTACCCATAATTTTCATATTTGACTTTTTCCAGTTCAGACCTTCTTGTGTGGCTGTCCTAAGATCATTCATTTAATAACACAATTCTAAAGACTGACCTACAGCTAGGGGTAACGTACTTTTATAACCGGCACTGGTGTTAACAGATAATCACGCAGCAGTTGCGCAAATGGCATCCACAGAAGTACTGCTAAAAAGGGGCAGATGCAGGTACAGCTGTGGTAAATGAACTTTATGGAATCCTTGCCATATTTTGCCATATTCACCATAACAAAAGACTACGCAATTTGAAAAACATTTCGTAAACACTAATTAGTAACCATTTTTTGCCTATGCAACCCCTGCTGAAAGAAAAGGGTTCTGTCGTATCTGCACAGAGCCTGAGCTATGTACTTCCATGCAATGAATACATTTCTTGATTGATATATATACACACACACACATATATATATATATACACACACACACACACACACACACACACACACACACACACACAATACTGAACACACAATTAACCAAAACATGGGGAAAAAAGTAGTAATTGGGAACATTTTTTGGGAGTGTAATGAGTTAGCAGGCTTTAAAAATTCCATGCAGACTATGCCGTCAGAAATACTGTGTTAGCAAATTAGTGTAACCAAGGCAATGATTTTCTTTTCTGTTTTTGAGCTGTGATACCTGATCTGAATTGCCTAGACATAGTAAGGCCTTGCCAAGTTTAGTTTGGGTGGCTGCCAAAATTGCAATTACTAGAAATGTAAATCAAAGTATAAACCAACCGTATTAGAAGTAGTGAATATAGCAACAGAGATAAAAACTGGAAGGGGGAACTTTAGAAAAGGGTAGGAGCAAATTAAACAGGAAAAAATAGGAACTGTGGGAGCAATACATGCAGAAAGGTTTTGGAGGAGAAATGAGGTTTAAAGGAAGACAGGAACTGGATAAGCTATGGAATGTTAGAGTGGCAATGATTGTATAGAAGGTTATATGTGATGTGAGGTTTGCAACTGAAAATATATTGACATGGTTTTATTTTGATTTATATAAATGCACGATTATCTATGTCATAAGTGTTTTTTTTTTTCTTTTTCTTTTTAATAAAAGCAATTAACCAAAAGGGAAGTACATCAAAAAAGAAACACTTCCTTATCCAATGTACTAGCCATAACCACACCATACTTCAGCTCACATTTCTTTGTAGTGGTAATGTTGCAGAATTTGTTTTTAAAAGATAATATACAGTTTTGGTTTGGGACAGGGGGCAGGGTGCACTCACCGCTTCTCCTTAGCAAGGACTACTAACCCTCTCCCCTGCACCTTACTTTAAAAAAAACTTGTCTGTAACCAGAGAGCTTACACTCACCATGCATGTTGTTGTTGGTCTTTCGGCTTTTCTCGGTTAGGGGTCACCACAGCGGAACTCTGGTCCGCTATGATTGGCAGTAGATTTTCATGAACGCCGAGGTGCCAGCTCGACGTTCAACCTTCAAAGAAGGCATGCCCATTTACGCACGTCTTTCGAACACCGACCCAACCGCGGGGAGGACGTGCAGACTCCACACAGAAGGCACTCCCCACACTCCAGCCGAGAATCGAACGGGAGAACCTCTTGCTGTGAGGCAACAACACTACCGCTGCACCACCGTGGATGTCAACTTACCATGCATACAAACACTAAATCAATCCCCTTACCTGACCTTTACTGGAACCCTCACCCAGCCCTACTGAAAAGCCACCCATCTTTATCAAGCAAAACAGCACTGCCTCAGACTTCTGCACAAATTGTCTTATTTCAGGTTACTTTGTCAACCAATAAGTGTTTGCCTATGTGAACTGTAAATACAAACACACACAAGTGCATACAGGATTGTCCTTGTAATGTATCAGCCTAAAAGCACCCCACCTCCAATCCCAGGAAAGAAGCATTTGTTGTCCGTTTTGATTTGGGAAGAAACACACAAGTTTGCCACTTACCTTTGCAAACAGTTGGCCTCCATCCAATTGTCTTTTTGCCTGATGGAGAAGTCTTGGATGCTACATTCAAACGGTCCAACAGTCCTTGAGGCACTGAACCTTGAAGGCACAGTGCAGTACCACATATGGTACCATTGCAATTAAGGCCCAATGATCAGTGGTACAGGTTGGGAACAGGAGGCTTATCCAACTGAAGGGAGACTGTGGAAAGGATTTCCATGACTAATTATAAAAATCTGACAACTAGAATCAAGGGAAGACAGTTAGTCTGGCATTTGGCACAGAGTGAAGGCTGTGAACTGCAGTTCCTATAGTACAGGGTTTGATTCACTCCAACCTTATTTGCCTACTGTAGGATTTTGAGCAAGTCACTCACCCAGACCTTCCAGGGCACCGCTGCAAAGGGACTGTGTCCAGCTGGCCTACCTGATTAATAAATCTTTTTTTTTTTCCTTTGTTTGGGGATTGGCAAAATGGTTACGGTATTTACCTCACAGGCATAAGGTACAGAGACTGATTCACACATCTGGTAACTGTCTGATTATTGCATAGGTGTGCAATAGTCTGCATACTGATTGCCTAGTATTTACTTATGAACCTATGAAGAACAGTAGCAGGACAGACTGCAAAACTGACACTGAACTCTAAGGATTGAAAAGCATGGAGCATATTCCCCTGTGATTGGCGAGATTTGTGCTGCCACCACTAAAAGCCAGTCTTCCAAACAGGGAAAAGACTGCCCCTGGTGGATGCTCATGTGAACATCAGCACTGAGAAAGTTAAATTGTCTTACCATGGAGGCAGCTTCTTCTACACTTCCTGACCTTTATGTGCAAACACGAGTCCTTAAGATATTAACAAAAACAACTGAATCAGTTACCTCTGGAGATCACAAGGGAAACAGGCTGAAGGAGCGCAATAAGGAAGCACTTTTGTGATGGATATTAAGGACCACTAAAGTCTGCTTACAGGTCTAAAGAACTAAATGGTCTTTGGAACTGAAAACAACCTGAAATGAAATCAGAGTCTGTGCTGGTCTTGCAAGACATCCTGGATGTCTCTTCCTAAAACAGCATCTTCACCTCTAAGAAAATAAATAAAACTCCGATCAACACGGCTGAAAATGAACTATAAACTTTAATAAAACAGAAAACGTAAAATAAAAGGTAAGCGCTTTCACAGATAATCTGCTTCTTCAGACCATATAAAAACCACTAAAGGAAGAGTACTTAAAAATGTAGCAAGGTCCAGTCATTCAAACACATGCAGTCAGCTGACTCATGAATCAACCAATCAAGTGCTCACTATTGGCCAAGCCCCAAAAAGTGTAATTTAATGACATAGGGGACAGAATTTCAACACTGGCTTCAATGAAATCGTCCCATTCAATCCTGGTGGAAGGTGTGCTTACAAAAGTAGTATCCAATGTAGCTCATGGCAATTCAGTTATATAATTCTGATCTCCACCCCGCACATTCAATGAAGTCGTTTCCAGCATAAAAAACATGAACAAGTGATCACTACCTCATTCCAATACGTGCTTGTCCAGGGCATTAGTTACTTTCGTTTTATTTATATCATTTATATGCTCCATGACCCTTTCTTTTAGTGTGCGATTCGTTTTGCCAACATAGAAGGCTCTGCAGACAATTGTTGTGTCTTTCGGCTTATTATCGGTTAGGGGTCGCCACAGTGGAATTCCGGTCCGCTAATGGTTGGTAGTGGATTTGTACGTATCGTGTTAACAGCCCTGATGCACAACCTTCAACGAAGGCACGCCCATTCACGCATGCCTCCACACAGAAGATGCTCTAGCTGAGAATCAAACGGAACAATGTCTTGCTGTGAGGCGACAACGCTACCGCAGCACCACTGCATAATAAACCAGATCTTTACTCTTACAGTCAGCATAAAAGACTCTCTCTATTATAAAACCAGTATCAGGTTGCAGAAATGAGTGGTCTGTTAGAATATACTTACATGCTCTACAAGTGTGGCATTTAAAAGTCCCTTTTCGATCAGAGTGAACTGTAGTCTCTGTCAAGTTTTTCCAATATCATAATTGTTGTTTAAGGGAAAGGTTATTCCTAAAACAAAACCTAGGAGGGTCATCAATAACCTTTCTGATGTCAGGGTCAGCTTGTAAAATAGCTTATTTTTCAAATTACATACTATGTTCACATCATTCAAAGACTAGACAAACCCTACTCTTATGACACGAAGCAGCAGAAATGGCGTCTCTAATATAATCATTCCTGAATCTCTCAGAAAAGTAAGGTCTTCCATCACTACCCCTCATACGAAGTACCTCATTCATGCCTGGCCCATAGTGAACACTTGACTGGTTGATTGACTCATGAGTCAGCTGACTGCATGTGTTTCAATGATTGGACCTAGTTACATTTTTAAATGCTCTTCCTTTAGTGGGTTTTATATGGTCTGAAGAAGCAGACTAAGTATCTGTGAAAGCACTTAGCTTTTACTTTATGTTTTCTGTTTTATTATAGCTCATTTTCAGCCATGTTTATCGGAGTTATTTATTTTATTATTATTTATTTATTTTTAAGAGTATCTGATTTTGTATTACTCTGACCTTTATCAAGTGGCTTTGAGTTTTGTTTTCTATAGCATCTACAACCCATTTTTTGACAATGATGTGTCAAGGATGGACGTCTGGAAATAGTAAAATGGACAAGGAGTTGGTAAAATAATTTTAAATAGCCTTTGATCACTACAATACTCACCCACACATCACAAGTAATACTTAACCAGGCTGAAGTATAAATAAAATATTCCTTTTCCCCATACACCCTGCCAGGTGCTCTTCCAAGACAGAAATCAAGATTGCTAAGCTGGATGCCCAGACGTTTCCTGTGAGCTTCCATAAGAACGCAGAAAACCCTCGCTTGTGGGCCACTGCCCTTATTGGGACTAGGAAGAAGAAATGCATTAAAACTCAAGAGCGTCTTTCTGCAGAAGTTGAGGGACCACTGACTCTTCTGCCTCTGTGTTAAGAAGGAATGAGGTGTGAAATTCCATTGCCACATAGGAAGGAAGAAATTTCAGTGCCGGTGCAATACAGGTTTACAGTTTTCTCTAATGATTAGCTAGACTGGTCTGGAACAAACAGCAAAGGATTAGTCTATGAAGGGTGGCTTGGTATCCTTATCAAATCGGAGGTGTGAAGCCAAAAATGCCAATGTGTGGCTACCCTGGGTCCTGCCATCCCAGCAGATATGACTCTACCACAGTTACGTTTAACTGGCTAACAACGAAATTCAGGACCTTCATTTTTTCCCTTAAGGTAATCATACATTTCAGGGTGTTTTATTCTATCTGTAGTACAATATCAGAGTCAAGCTGTTTAATGTCCTCATCAGTACGTGGTGAATGCAAACATTTGCATCTGTAGCCAGAACCCTAGATTCCCAGTCTGGGGGACTGGAAAGCTACAGACAAGGAAAATTAGTTCCTTTTAAGGGCTTTTGACAGAGCGTGGTATCTGGTTTGGGAGTGTTTACAGTAAACACTCCTTAATGGAAAATATACGAGCCTCATTCCAAAGAGGAAACAACTGTCAGGGTACCCCCAGACACAAACTATACCCTGGAACATAACCGATAAAGGAGGGGCCACCTAAAACTGGTCTTCAAGCTTTCTGCAGCCTCCTTTGGTGAGATTAGATGAGTCGATAGGCCATTCGTTTAAGAGGTGATGGGTCATCCCACCTCTCTTCTGCATTAGTTTTAGCAGCTAACCAAATTTAGGTTTACCAGGCAGCAAATAAGGGGGGATAAGTTCTTCTACCAAAATAATCAAAAGTGTTCATAGTATGGATATCAAAATATTTATTTATATTTTTGGGAGACACTTCTTGGACTTCTGTGGAATTTGCAAGCAGCTGCCCTCAAGCTCAGAAGACTAGCCCACCTGTGCATGAGGTGGAGATGCACTATTTAGGCCAGCAGCTACCTCAGGAAATATGAGATGTAGCCAGCCAGGGTGGGTGGGTATTGTGTAGTAGAAAGTGACTACTATGCAGGGAAAAACAGTACTCAGCATTAGCAAGACCTACAGTGGATATAAAAAGTGTACGCACCCCTGTTAAAATGCCAGGATTTTGTAATATAAAAAAATGAGACCACAATAAATCATTTCAAAACTTACCCCACCTTTAATGTGACCTATAACCTGTACAATTCAACTGAAAAAACAAATCTGTTAGGAGAAAAATATAAAAAATAAAAAACGTACAATAAGCTGGTTGCATAAGTTTGCACACCCTTAAACTAATACTTTGAAGCACCTTTTGGTTTAATTACAGCAAAGGGAAATTTCACAAGAATAAATCCAAACGCCATTGAATGAAACTAACTTGCACAAACCATTTAGGGCCATGGTGCCTTATCAGACCCAGCTGTAGTTCTTTTGATTATGACCCAACATGGGGTCAGGTCTCAGATTATTCTGGGTATTCTGCTGTACATGTTAATAAAGGCTTTCATATATTTCATTTTAGCACTGTAGTGATTGACTCTAGATTCTTTTAACTTTTTAGCAGAGGCTTTACTTTTGTTCTATCTGCAAGAATGGATTTGGCAGAAGTTATCACTGAACTTAAGTTGACAGAGAAAATTGAATTTCAAGGTTCTTTCAACACCAATCTAGTATCACACCTAATACTACTGAGCTAGTCAGGAAAAGCACATTTAACCCCCCATCTTTGCACCCTACTTTATTGCTTTTTGAAAAATTATGCGAAAATGGTGCGAGAAAACTTTTGCAGCAAAGGAAGCACTTCATGTGTCCCAACATGACCACCGAAGAAATGCAATTGTTGGGTGAACTTGTCAGTAATCGGCAACTACAAATCATGAAACCAGACAATGGGGGCGGAACAGTACTTCTGAATTCTATTGATTATACTTGCTATACTATAAATATATCATTTAATGAATCGCAGTATGAAATGGTCTCAAAAAACGAGGTCAATATTGCCCATCACCAAATTGACATTTTTTTTTTAAAGATCTACTAGACCAAGGGTCAACTGACTTCAAACTTTATAAATTTCTCAAGGATTGACCACCCTATGGTCCTACTGTTGCTGCCAGTGGTTTCAAGACCCATACCTTGGCTTTGTTTGTGGACAAGCTCAAGCATTTTATCAGGAATTGCAATTACATCCTTAAAGATTCCTGGGGCTTTCTCATGAACATTCACAATGAATTGTTCAACCCCGAATGGCTATTGGTTATGGTGGATGTCACTGATTTGTTTTCCTGTAGTCCCCATCCTTTGGACACAAAGTGGTTTAGTGAAGTGGTATTAAGCATGTGAATTTTTGACACAATGAGATTATTATTGTACACAGTTTTATGGAACTTGTATTAATTATCCAGTAATTATGTTTACTTTGAGGGAGAAAATTTTAAGCAGGTGACTGGCATAGCTATGGGTGCAGCCTGCGCCCCCTTATATGCAAATATTTTATGGTTTTGGGAGCAGCATTAGGCATTCAGTTCTGTGCACATGAAATGTATAGCAAGGTACCTGTATATCTTTATTTGGAAAGAAAGTTATAATGAACTAGAAAAATGTATAACTTTCTTAAATTCGACCACTGATTTTTTTAAGGTTTACTTTCTTCCACTCCAATGAAGTTATATGTTTAGATTTTTCCATTATTAAGAATTTCATTTACCAAAGATTTGAGTCAAAATTGTACAGAAAACCAACTTTTCCTAACAGCTTTTTACACTTTGACAGGAACCATGCATTTAGTCAAAAACGGGGGTTGGTTAAGGGACGAATGGTTATGACATCTTGCATTATCTCCGACAATGATGAATTCAGCAAATAATTATTTAGGTTAATGGATATATTTAAAACTAGGGGATACTCAGACAAAATGTTACTTGACATTAAGGAAGAAGTGATTAAAAAAAAAAAAAAACATAAGACTGTTCTCCCACTGTTTGGTAGAAAAAGCCAATTGGCCTTAAAAACACAAAAAGACAACTGTATATGTTGTTAAGGTTTGGTAGTGAGACCCCATGAGTAAGAAAGCTTATCAAAAGCAAT
The DNA here is from genome assembly GCF_019279795.1 of Protopterus annectens. NCBI lineage: Eukaryota > Metazoa > Chordata > Ceratodontiformes > Protopteridae > Protopterus > Protopterus annectens. The sequence continues at coordinate 444,221,375 of NC_056742.1, forward strand.
TGGAAACTATTTGGGGTGGATCCAAAACTTTTCCTTTGTCTTGGTTCCGAGCTATGTTTTGTGCACAAAAGACATTAAAACCTAAAATTCTGAGGGGACAAGTTCTGCTACCCCATTAGTTGCAAACACTAAGTTGAAGGGTTTAAAAATGTGGCATGTGTTAATGTAAATATTTACACGAGGGGAATGAGTTAAACTTACTACTGTCCTTTATGAGTTCAGATTAAATAATTTGTGTGATTGTAATTATAAAGGGGTGATACACACAGCATACCGTGATTTTTGACATGCATTCTACTTTGGCAAAATGGCAAGCCGCGGTGGTGCAGCGGTTAGCGTTGTCACAGCAAGAGGTTCTCCCATTAAATTCTCGGCTGGTGCGCCTTCTGTGCAGAGTTTGCATGCCCTCCCCATGGTCGAGTGGCGTTAAAGGCATGCAGGTAGGTGCGAGCGTGAATGGGCATGCCTTCGAAGGTTGGGCTGGCAACTCGGCACCGTAAAATCCACTGCCAATCATGAGCGGACCGGAGTTCTGCTGTGGCGACCCCTAACCGGGAAAAAACGAAAGACACACACAATTCTACTTTGGCAAAAAAGAGCACACACTCCGTAAAAGGATTTACGAACATTATTATGACAAAGACAAGGATAAACAACAATGCAGTATTTAAACACAGAATTATGTGAACAAAAACCACTAAAAACACTAAGTATTGTTTCCTTATTTTGGACCAGGTTCCATACAATCCCAGGTGTGCTCTGTGGGAATTTAGAAGAAAGTATAAAAAGCTGCTATGGCACACTAGACTGAATGCATGCCCACACCCAGGTTTAAATGATGGTATATCTTTAAAAGTGTGCTACAACTATGGGCTGCCAAGTTGTAAATGGGTTTTAGATTAAAATATATATATATATTTTTTTGTATTTTTATTAAAAGACTGGCTCAGTTTTATTCACCCACTAGGGTTATGAAACTTACTTTTAACTGCCTTTACATGGAGTCATCCTTAATTAGGTTTTAAGCTGCAACAAAGCTGATTTGTTTTCATTGTTTAAATTAAACCTTACTGTGATTGTTTTATTGTATTTTGTATTTCATTGATCCTATTTGACTACATGGATTTTGATCAAGTGCATTTAAACTTCCTTTAACACCACTTCCAAAGAAGTCCTGCTGAACTGGACAAAACTGCTCAACTTGTATTTATCAAAGTTTTGCTTCTAACGTATGGGGCTTGCTGTGCATGTTTCCTGACTATATCAGCGGTGCCTACAGTTTTGTCTTGAACTCACACCTCCAGCTGGAGACCAGAGCACTAACAAAAGTGAAGGATTTTAGCGCAGAGTCTGATGCCACAGACCACTTTGTCCTCCTGACAAGTATAAAATATGCAAGAAAAAACATTGCTAAATTACAAATAGTAAAGTGTAATAAAACAGAATTATAATCAGATTACATTAACATGCAGTTAAAACACTGAATTAGACACAGTTTACTATAATGAAGACTGAAAATCAAATGCATTAAAACAAGATTATATACTAGGTGCACAACTCCAAAAGACAAAATATGCACTTTAACAGAAATCACAACTACGTTACAGTAATACCAACAAGGGAAAAATGGTTCTGGTAAAATTATTAAAAAAGGCATTATACTTGCTACAACTACTTCAAGACCAAATGTAAAGTTGGACTTGGCAAACTGCTATAAAAACAGTAGATATATTTTCAATTTTTTTTTTTTTTTTTTTTTTTTTTTTTTTTTTTAAACAGAGGATCTGTCCCAACCTTTCTGAAAAACAAAATAAAAAGCAGTCCGGGGCCATCTGAAGACTTTACAGACCAGAAAGTAATGCGGTAAATCATCAGATGTGAGGAGAGTGTCCTCAGATATCTTGGACTGATGAGAGACTGCAATTACTGCAGCCACAGCTGTACAAGTTACAGAGGATGGACCCACTTATCAGAGCTACCACTAACAAAGCTAAAACAGCAGCAGGTTACTACAACAGTAAGGAGAGGCATCAAAAGAGGTTATAAGCTATAACATTTGTTTATTACATATGTGACTAAATTCCTTCTCAGAAGGAAATCAAAAGTACAGCTGTGACAGTACTCACCACAATCAGTACCAGTTTGAAATCTCAGGACGCACTTTCCTGTGCCCTCAGCTGTGGAAACGGTGTATAAGTCTGTACTTTTAGTCACTCAAAGTCTGAGATGGGAGAAAAGTGAATATTCTGAGAAATTAAGTATGGTGCTCTTGGAATTGGTATATACAAGTTTGAGGAAGGCGGTGGCAAGACCCCCTCCCCCTCCACATCAAGAGGTGCAGAACAGAACAGTTTACAAGAGAATAGTGATGTCTGATATTCACTCTTCTGCATTTTCTCTCTCCCACCCCCCTTAAGCATGTCAGGATCTGTCGTTTCCACAGGGTGTCATCACAGCCACATTTGTTTAAATATTATAAATCACTGCCCCCCTACCCCCCCCCCCCCAATGACAGGACTCAACATTTCAACAGGGTACAGCCACAACCACGTATGTTTAAATATTAGGATCACTGCCCCACTCCCACACACACACTTCCAAATGTCAGGACTTGACATTTCAATAGGGTGCCACCACAACCACATATATTTAAATATTAGGATCAGTGCCCCCCTCCCACTTCCGGATGTCGGGACTTGATATTTCAATAGGGTGCCAACACAACCATGTATATTTAAATATTGAGATCACTACCCCCCTTTCTTGGCATGTTGGGACTCAACATTTCAATAGGGAATGCACAGTTGTGTACACTTACCATAAATGTAGATGTTCAAGTGTATTCACTGTTGCAGTCATCACATTTGGGTTATCCCAGCCAGGGTAGCCCTTGGCCGGCCCAAATACCAGAGGCTTAGTATTTCTGCATCAGTTGCTGTCGTTTCAGGGCTGACGTCAGGTCGTCAGTAGTATAAAGTAAAGCAGCCAATGCCATTACATCAGTTTTTCTTGCCCCATCAGGAGCCCCGAAGTGGGAGCCAGGTTATGGTAGAAGAACCCCACCAATTGAAAGTAAATACCAAAATGTTCCTTCTTAGGAGAGAGAGAGAGAGAGAGAGAGAGAAAGAAGAGGGGGATGGAGGGAGGGAAACCAGGACTGCAACAGTGAATACACTAACATCTACATTTATGGCACGTGTACACAACTGTACTATGTTCTTCGTGTTTCACTGTTGCAGTCATCACATTTGGGTCGATTCCCAAAGCTGAGGAAAAGGGTGGAGGCAGTCAAGGAGACTAGGGGCTGGCTAGGATGCCCTGTAAGACTGCAGTGGCAAAGCCTGCCCTGGATTTGGAGAAAATAGGCAGGTGGTAAAGCGTGGTGAAAGTGTGAACAGATGTCTAGGTGGCAGCCTCCTGGATGTCCCTGCTGGACACTCCTCTGAGGAAAGCTGCATAGGTCAAGGCTGCTCTGGTGGAGTGAGTCCTGACCCCCTAAGGGGGAGGTTTTCCATGCTGCTTGTAACAGAAATGGATGAAGTATGCTATCCATTTGGAAACTGTTTGGAGAAGGCTTTGCCCTCTGCCCCTGCAGCAAAGCCGACCAGTAATTGATCAGACTTTCTGAATGATTTAGTCCTGTTTAGACAGAATCTGAGCTGTCTGTGCACATCTAGGGAGTGCAGGATCCTTTCCCCCTTTTGCGAGTTAGGGTAAAAGGTGAGAAAATGGATGGATTGGTTGAGAGCCACACTGGACACCACTTTGGGCATGAAGGATTGGTTAGCCCTGAGGGAAACCCTGTCAGCATGGAAGATGAAGGGCTCCACAGCCATGAGTGCTTGTAGCTCGGAGTCTCTTCTGGCTGAAGTGATGGCCAGAAGAAAAACTGTCTTCCAGGAGAGAAATTTTAGCTCTGCTGAAGATGCTGGTTCAAAGGGTGGCAGTTTGAGCTTTTCCAGCACAAAGTTAAGGTCCCAAGCTGGGGTGGGTGCTCTTCTGGGTGGCCTCAAGTTGCTAGCCCCTCTTGGAATTGTTTGATCAGACAGTGCTAGAAAAGGGGCTGCTCAGTGTGGTAATGAGCAGAGAGCAGAGGTATGAATTTTAATAGAGGAAAAAGAGAGACCACTGTGTAGCAGGTCAGCTAGGTAATCCAGGATGAGAGGTAGGGACGGCTGTGACTTATCGGCTCCCTTGGCCTGAATCCAGGTGCAGAACCTTTTCCATTTCTCAGCATAAGGCTTTCTAGTGCTAGGGCATCTGGCCTCACGTATAACATCTAGAACTGGTTTACTGAGGTTGGCAGATTGATCAGTGGTCAGGGAATAAGTCAGGCTGCCAAATTGAGGGTCTGCAATTGAGGATGCATGAATTCGCCTTCCTTCTACGTTAGGAGGGTTGGGGTCTGAGTGAGATGCCATGGTGGCAGTAGGGACAGGCTGCGCAGCAGTGGGTACCAGTGCTGGTGAGGCCAGTCTGGAGCAATAAGAATTGTCCTTGTATTTCCTCCCTTATTTTGAGCAGTACCCTGGTGATGAGCGGTAGTGGATGAAATGCATGGACTGATAGACTGACCCAGGGGAAGGATAGGGCATCCACTTTCCAAGCCAAGCAGTAATGTTCCCTGGTGCAAAACTTGCTGAGCTGATGGTTGGTGTGGGAGGCAAAGAGGTTGACCTTCGGGGTGCCCCACTTCTGAGTTATTAGGATGAAGGTTCTTTTGTCTATCTGCCACTCATGTGGGTCCAGAAGATTTCTGCTTAAGTGGTCTGCCAGAGAGTTGAGAGAACCTGGCATGAATTGTGCTAATAGATGGAGTTGCATGGCAGAGGCTGTGTACCAAAGGGTCATGGCCAGCCTGCATAGAGGGCAAGAGCGAGTCTATCCTTGCTTGCTGATATACCACATCACAATGTTGTCTGTTTTGATCAGGAGAGTCCCTGGGGAGAGTAGGGACCTGAAAGCTGTCAATGTGTATTGGACAGCTAACATCTCTTTCTGGGTGATGTGCAGATGGATTTGCTGTGGGATCCATTGGCCCTGTATGCACCTGCCGTCCAGGTTTGCACCCCAGGCATAGTCTGATGCGTCTGTGGTGAGGGTCTGGGTGGAGGGGGGGTGGGGTGAGAAAAGTAGTCCCTTCTTGTGGGAGCATGCTGCTGCCCACCAAAGAAAATCTTTCCTTAGGCAAGGTATCATTGATGTAAGTTTCCAGGTCTTGAGACTGTTGACACCAAAGGCTTTTAAGTACCACTGAAGTTTCCTCATATGCAGTCTGGCATATGGAAGGAGTAGAATGCAAGATGCCATGAACCCCAGAGCTTGCAGGATTTTATTTGCAGATAACTGGGGTCTGGTGGCTAGTTGAGAGAAGTAGGCTGTCAGGTAACTTTGGTTTTCTGGTGTAAGGAATGCCATCTGGGAAGTTGTGTCCAGGCTTGTTCTCAGGAATATAATCCTTTGGGTGGGTACCATTTTGAATTTCTTTTCGTTGATAGTGTACCCTAGGGAGGTCAGTAGGGACTTTACAAAGGCCAGGTGCTTGAGCAGCTTTTCCTGACTGCCTGAATTAAACAGCTGTCTAAGTATGGAAACATCTGGATATTCCTTTGTCTGCAAAAGGCAACAGCGGGAGCCAGACACTTTGCAGTAGATAACCAAAGGGAAGTGCAGAGAACTGAAAGTGCAGGGATCCTGCCCTGAAACGTAGATATTTCCTGCATGATTCCGACAGGGATGTGGAGGTAGGTCTCTTTTAGGTCTAGGGTGGCTAGCCAAGCTTCCTTGGAGAGCATGGGTAGCAGTTGCTTGTGGGTGAGCATTCTGAATTTTGGTATCACCAGGAAGGTGTTTAGAATGGATAGATCAAGGATGGGGCGCCAGCTGCCCTCTTTTCTGAGTACCAGAAATAGTCTGGAGTAGAAACCTTGGCCTATTTGTTCGTGCTCTATTGCCCTCATGGAGAGCAGGTAAAGGACTTGCTTTTTCGCCTCTGCCCACTGGTTTGGAGGTAGATCTGGGAAACTTTTTGAGGTTAGAAGAGTGTGGAAAGAAAATTTGTATCCCTGGGACACTATGTTGAGGACTCAGCGGTCGTTGGTAATGATGGCCCAGGTGCTTAGGTGAAAGGAGAGTTTTCCCCCTAGAGGTAATTGTAGGTGGGCAGAGGGAGGGGGTGGGGGAAGAGAGTCATTATGAGTTCTTACCATGAGGGGGTGCCTTAGAATTCCCTGGTTTTGCAATGGAGGAATTCCACTGCTTTGATCTCTGCTTTCCCTGTGGCTGCTGTCTGGGGGGTCTAGGCTGAACTGACCTGGTGGGAGCAGGAAAGGACCAGTGCTTGGAGGGGCAATGCCTGCTGAACCTTTGTGGCTGGACCTGTAGGAAATCCTTTACTGTCTGCATAGATTTAGTTTTTTCTTCCATCTTTTTTAAGACCTCCTCTTAGTGCCAAATAAGTTGTCTTTGTGCAAGGGTGCATCCAATAATTTAGATGCAACATGGTCTAGCAAGGGCTGTCCCTTAAGCCATGCATGTCTTCCAAGGACAGAACCTGTGGCTGCTGCCCTGTAAAAAGCTTCTAGGGCGTCAAAACCACAGTGTAAGGTATGGTTAGTCACTTGACTTGCAGAATGCATTAACTCTTGTAACTCTCTAGATTCTGCACAAGCAGGAAAGGAAGATACTTTCTGTTTGAGGAGTTCCATGGTATGATGCTGAAATTTTAGCATATGGAACTGGCAATTTAGTGCTCTGATGGCAAGAGTAGCAGGGGTGTATACGTTTTTACTCCATCTGTCTAGTGCTCGGGAATCCCTATCTGAGGGGGGTGGGATTCTTAGCAGAGGTTGCTTTAATTCCTTTAGGCCCTTGAGAAATTACCTCAGGTTCAGCAGTAGGGTTTTTGAAAAGAAATTTGCGAGAGTCAGGGACTCTAATACCCGTCATGTTTTCTGGGTGCAGGAGGGAAGGTGTCAGGAGTCAAACTGGATTCAAAGAAATCATCGACTGGGGGAATGGCCAGGGGTCTGTGCTGTGGAAGAGCCAAGAATTCTCAGTCTCTTTTTTTCCTCAGGAGCCGGTACCTGCTCAGCAGCTCCGGACCCATCCAAGGGTGAGACAACCGCAGGATCCTTAGTCGAAGAAGGGTTTTGCTGAGATTAGTCGAGAAGTTGTTTCTATGCAGAGCACCAGTAAAGAGACCGACACCATTTGCTGCAACAGTGTATTTCTGAGCACAGAGTCAAGCAAATGTCATTGCAATCACCTAGGAGAAAGATCAAGAGGCCCTTAAAAGATCGGCAGTAACCCATCACCTAACCTAACCCCTAGGTTAGACTGTCATAGCTCACACATCAACTCCCTTTCTGAAATTATGATATTCAAATACCAGGGAGAAGAGAGGTCTTTTTGGACTTCATGTATATGGTACCCCCTTTCAAGAAGGATTTTATTCTAGAAATGGAAAGATGTACTGACTGAAACTGCTGTGAAGTGTAGTCTAAAAAGTACAACCCCAGTACTAGTGAAACAGATGCCCACTTGAAAAACAGATGAGCCTGTTGGTCCATTTTCTTTCATGCACAACAGTGGAAACTTTTCCTGCCTGACTAGGTACCAGTACTTGCAAAATGTGAATCCAACTACAAATCTTGTTTGTGCGGGTCCCCTTTTCTTGGCCAATCCCTGCCAAGTCAAACTTTTTTTTTTTCTGTTTTGTTTTTTAAAGGAGTTGAGGGCTAATGCTAAGTAGAGAAGATCCTAGAATATCTAGGTATTTGAAGGTGGAAATGCTGTGCAAAACTGTATGATCTCCCCCCTCCCTCCGCAACTCTCTCTCATATGTCCTGAAATAATGGAAGGAACAACAAACATTTACTTTCCAGTAGGGTATTTAGCAAATGCCCCTTTTACAGATGCATGCTTTTCCACATTATGTAATCATGCATACCCTTTAACTACCATTCCAGAGGCAGCCAGTCATCAGGTACGCCATACTCGCAGCTTTTTGCCATGATGGGTCATGTAACTTGTACTGCTCTCTGCCACAGACATTTATCACTGGTGCTTCTAGTTATACCTTCAGTATGCTTGAAGAGGTCATGTTAGTTACTGGATCACATGCCACACAATTTACAGCTCACATGCCAGAGAAAGCAACAGCACAGTCATTTATTTTTTTTCAAAATAAAAAGCCTTAATCTCCTAAAATTTTGTAAGCCGTGGTGGTGCAGCGGTAGCGTTGTCTCACACCAAGAGGTTCTCCTGTTCGATTCTCGGCGGGAGCGTCTTGTTAGTGGAGTCTGCACGTCCTCCCTGTGGTCGAGTGGCGTTCGAAAGGCATGCGTAGAATGGGCATGCCCTTGTTGCAAGTTGGGCGTCTAGCTGGCACCTCAGCACCTCGTAAAAAATCTACTGCCAATCATTAGCGGACCGGAGTTCCGCTGTGGCGACCCCTAACTGGAAAAACCAAAAGAACTAAATCTCCTAGAAATATTGTCAGTTTGGACTGCCTAAAAGCATCCAAGAAAAAAATGCTGGCTCTACCACATGATTTTATACAGACAGGATTTTGCAGGTCTTACAACCCATGCATTCTTTCGGGTTTTATGACTAGAGGGGTTTGTGAGCTTGACCCTTGTAAGGCATTGGCAAATGCCTCATGGTAAAGCTAAATCGACAGCTTACAAGATAACCGCACACTGATCAACAGGTTGATTAAAGCTCTACCAATATGAAAAAAAAAGGGGGAAAATTTTCCCAAAAAATTTTTTTTGCGGGGTTTTTAAAAAAAAACCCCCCTTTTTTTCGGGCCCCCCCCCCTTTTTTTTTTGTTGAGAGAATTTGGGAGGAAAAAAAAAAATTTTTTTTTTTTTTGAAAAAAAAAAATTTTTTTTTTTTTTTTTTCCCCCCCCCTTTTTCCGGGTTTTGGGGGCCAAAAAAATTTTTTAAAAAAAATTTTAAAAAACCCCGGTTTTTTTTTTAAAAAATTTTAACCCCCTTAAAACAAAAAATTTTTTTAAAAAAAATTTTGGGAAAAAATTGAAAATTTTTTTAAAAAATTTATTTTTTAAATTAATATTTTTTTGGGGTTTTTTAAAAAAAAGGAAATTTTTTTTAATTTAAAAAGGAAAAATTTTTTTTTTTTAAAATGGGGGAAAAAAAAAATTTTAAATTTCCAAGGTTTTTTAAATTTTTTTTTAAATT